>NC_086448.1:513561957-513919957 GCF_028390025.1 Pseudophryne corroboree | reverse complement strand
TGATATAGAAGCTTATCTGTACATAAAAATAGGGTCCAGGATATCTCCCTTCACATTTACTTTAGTACATAAATTAAACCAACGGTTTAAAACGAGCAGGTATCACACGTACAAGAGACAATTGATATAAAAGCCTATCTGTCCATCAAAAGAGGGTCCAGGGTAACTCCCGACGCGTTTCGTCCTAATGCAAAGGACTTCATCAAGGGGATCTATATATATATATATATATATATATATATATATATATATATATTTCCCATTTATTTTTTTGAAGGAATGCTAAGACCCTGGAAACTCTGAAAGACTTAGGGTTCATTTTCCATTCACTGCACCAATGAATATAGGTTTGCCATATTCGGTGATAAATGCGAGCTGAGGAAGGTTTCCTTGCTCTGAGCATTGTTTGAATTACCTTTGTGAGAATACTCTTGACTTCAGGATAGAGGTTTCAAGAGCCATGCCGTCAAAGACAGTCGATCCAGATGTCTGTGATAACAAGGACCTTGCATCAGTAGATCTGAATGTTGAGGGAGCAGGAGTGGAGCATCCATCGACATTCTCTGCAGATCTGTGTACCAATGCCTTCTGGGCCAAGCCGGAGCTATTAGTGTCACAGCACCCTTTGCTTGCTTTATCTTTCTCACCTCCCTGGGTAATAGGGTGATTGAGGAAACACATAAGCCAGATGAAAGTCCCATCTCACCAACAGGACATCCATAAAGATCGCTCTGGGATCCTTTGTTCTTGACCCGTATACGAGTACTTTGTTGTTCTGATGGGACGCCATGAGATTTATATCTGGCAAACCGCACTTGTTTACTAGAGTCTGGAAGACCGCCAGGTGTAGAGCACATTCACTTGCCTGGATGGCGTGACGACTGAGAAAATCCGCTTCCCAGTTTAGGACTCCCGGAAAGAACACTGAGGACAAGGCTGGATGATGAACTTCTGCCCACTTTAGCATGTGACTTACCTCCTTCATCCCTTTTTGGCTGCGAGCTCCTCTCTGTTGATTGAGGTACGCTACTGCTGACGCATTGTTCGAGCGGATCTGAACTGGTTTTCCCCGAAGAATGTTCTTTGCCTGAATCAGTGCCATGTATATGGCCCAAAGATCCAATATATGTATTGGCAGGCAACATTCCTCCTTGGTCCATTTCCCCTGGAAATACAACATTCCTGACACTGCTCCCAGCCCTGGAGACTGGCATCTGTTGTCAGAATTTCCCAATCTGATATCCAAAAGGGTCTCCCCTTGTCCAGATGGGATGTCTGTAGCCACCAGGCAAGTGACCTTCTTACTTCTATCGTAACAACGTTAGTCTGCGTTTTTATCATCTGATGCAACCCATTCCATTTGGCAAGAATCAGGTGCTGCAGAGGCTTTGAGTGGAACTGTGGATACTCCACCATGTCGAACATTGACACCATCAATCCCATCACACGCATTGCTGCATGAATGGATACCTTTTGACTGTGTAGTAAGTCCTGAATCCTTGACTGAACCTTGGATATCTTGTTCAGAGGTAACATTACTCTCTGAAGGCTTGAATCCAGTACAGCCCCCAAGTGAGTCATCCGCTGTGACGGAACCAGAGACGATTTTGCCCAATTTATGAGCCACCCGTGCCTTTACAGACACGTTATTGTCTGTTGTAGATGACATAGGAGCAATTCCTGCGACTGTGCCAGGATTAAAAGATCGTCGAGGTATGGAAAAATTCTTATCCCCTTCTGGTGAAAATAAGCTGCCATTACCACCATAATCTTGGTAAATACTCTGGGGGCTGCGGCTAATTCAAAAGGTAGGGCCTGGAACTGAAAATGCTGTCGGAGAATAGCGACCCTGAGAAAGAACTGATGGGACAGTGCTATAGGAGCATGTAGGTAAGCATCCTGTATATCCAGGGATACCATATAATCCCCTGGCTCACGGGCAAAATGATGGAACATAAAGTTTTCATATGAAACCGAGGTACCCAAATGTACTTGTTCAGCACTTTGAGATTGAGAATGGGCCGAGATTACCCATTTGGTTTCTGAACTAGAAACATGTTGGAGAAAAAATCCTGTCCTCGTTGCGCAGGAGGAACTGAAATGACTACTCCTGACTGAAGCAATTTCTGAACTGCCTCTTGCAAAGCCCTGGCCTTCGTCTCTACTCGAGACGGTCTGGTACAAAAAAGCCTTCGAGGAGGGTGCTTCTTGAAGGCAAAAGCATAACCTAGAGATACCGCTTTCTGCACCCAGGCATCTGTTGTAGACTGCTGCCAGATCTGTGCAAACTGAAGAAGTCAGCCCCCTACCCTGGGATCCCCCGGGTGGAGGCCCGCACCATCAGGCTGATGGCTTATTATCCGTTTTACCACCCGGTTCTCTGGTAGTCCAATGCTTTTTAGTCTTACCAGACTCGTATTGGGACTGTATGCTATCACTTTTACTTTTAGCTTTTCCTTGAGACCGAAAGGGCCGAAAAGCCGGAACTTTAGGTTTGAAATTGTATGTGGAAGGAAACTTTACCTTCTTGGAGTCTGCATCTGACTCCAAAATATCCATCAATTCTTTACCAAAAAGAATATCTTCAGAAAAAGGCAAAGATTCCAAAACCTTCTTAGATTCTGAATCAGCTTTCCACGTACGTACCCAAACTGCTCTGCGAGCAGCGATAGTTGAAGCTGATGCCCTGGAGGCAATAGTACCCATATCCAACGCTGCTTCTTCCAAGAACATTGCAGCATGTTTTTTATGTGCTATATGGGCTTTTCACTCTCTAGATGCTACTGAAAAATCCCCCTCCAATGCATCAGCCCAGGCAGCCACTGCCTTTGCCATCCCAGCTGAAGCCATGGCTGGCCTTATGACTGCCCCAGACAGAAAAAAAAATGTTTTTTAAAAACCATCCAGTCTCCTATCCGTGACATCATTTAATGATGTTGTAGGCAAACGTAATGTAGATTTTCGCACTAATCGAATCACATGCGTATCTACTTTAGGAGCCACTTCCCTTTTTAAACAATCCCCAGCTGGAAGAGGATAATTGGAATTCCATTTCTTAGGAATTCTAAACTTTTTAATGGGCATAGCCCAAGCCTCTTCCATGATTTCCGTCAGCTGATCTGACCCTGGAAACTCAGTCTTAACTCTTTTGTGATGTTTAAACACAGGTGCCTTGGTTTTTAACACAGGCTCTGCTGAATCCTCTAAGGAAAGAATGACTTTCATTGCTTTAATTAACTCAGCTATATCCACTGAGCTGAGATCTTCCTCCCCTTCGTGTACAGCATCTGAGACGGAAGCGGAAAACAGTTCATGGCGGGAGACTCAGAGGAAACTGGTCATGAACCGGGGGGAGGGGCGACAAGGAGAGCGTCTAACTCCCCACTGCTGACATCAACCCTAGGGATCACGGCCTCATACTATTCCTGGAGCCCCTGATCCCTAAGGCCTAGCGCTGGTGCACCCAAGGTGGCAGCTGCATCAGAGATTGTTTGGTAGTTTCCTCCCAAAACAGTGCAGCTGTGTCCGCATTCCCCTTCTAAGCGTAACCGATGCCTTACCTTCGCCCCGTGCTCTGGCCACAGCCTGGTAATGTCTGCTGGACCTGTTAGTATATACGACACAGACGCCCGCCAAAACATTACTGTACTCATGGGTAAGCGTTGCCACAACCCAGTGGAGAGTTGTTGGAGTGACTCTTTCTAAGGTACGTATGAGATGCTTTTTAGAAAGATCACTCAAGAAAAAATAGTAAGACTTTAAAAATAAAATAAGAAAGCTTAGAGCTGCTATAAACCAGCAGCCTTCTGACCATGCTCCGGCTCCTGCCGCACCAAACAAAAAACTGATTTGCCTGAGCCAGGAGGCGGGGATCTATGGACTGGCCCATTGCATGCTGGATTGGTGGATCAAATAATGCAGGCTCCAAAAGGTGGTCAGAACCGCAAAGAAGATCATCGGGGCCAACCTTCCCTCAGTCCAGGACCTGTACCTGTCCTGAGCTAAAAAGGGGGCAACGAAGATAGTTAAGGACCAGCTACACCCCGGCCACAGCATGTTTAAATTGCTTCCTTCAGGCAGGCAGTACAGGGCCATCCCTGTTGGGTCCACCAGAAGCCTCAAAAGTTTCTTTCCCCAAGCAGTCCGCCTGCTCAACTCCTGAACATTGACTGACTAGACGTACATGTAACTCACTTGTGTCTCTATGGTATACCTATCTGTCTGACTGTACTGGTACATAAACCTCCATCCAAGATAGATTCTGGAATGATCCTCTCATAGCCAGAGAACTTTTGGTTCCTCTCGGATTTAAATATATGACTGTTGTGGCATTGTTTACTTGGATTCTGATTGGTATGCTCTGAATTAGTGATTGGGCTTCCCTCAAAACATTCAGAACTGCCCTCCAATGCAGAAAATTGACAGGAAGTTTCCTCCTTGGACCAAAGTGTCTTTATATGGTGGATCAGTATAACTTCTCTCCATGCCAGGAGACTGGTGTCTGTAGTCACCATTGTCTAATTGTGAATTGCCTCTACATAGGTTTTCCAATCTGGTTCAACACATGAGAAACAGGTCTAGTCTCTTGTAAAGGGCTGCTGAACTGTGCTAGTCAATGCAATCCCCCAGTCGATGACTGCAAGCACCTCAGCAGAGAACTCTATGGGATGGATGTAATGAAGTCTGAGTTGGCTGGAGATGCGGGTTCCCAGAAGAACTTGGACTTTTTTTTTAAAGAGGCAATCATGTATAAGGCATGGTTTTGCCTTGTACAAGATTGCAGCTTTATATAAAAAATAAATAAATAAAAAAGTCGGTGAACCCCCACTTCCAGCAACTCAGACTGCATTACATCTGGTCCTATATCAATTTATTCCAAGCACTTAAAGTCTCCAACATGGCTTTGGAAGTTATTTCTGCAAGATCACACAATCCAGAAAATATATCTGACTGGAGAAGCCTTAGACATACAGTACTAAGTTCAAGAAGGACCAACGGCTAGGGATAGACTGAGTAACCTAACAATTTGATAACACTCTAGATTGCGGAAGAAGGGGCCACAATCATATTAGGCCTCTCACTAATTTTCCATATAGAAGTATTCATGACCTAGTAAAATTTATTAAGAGAGAGAATGGGAGTAGTCTTGGAATACAAGAAACAAGTAAAGTAATATTGGTAATACCATCCTTTTAATCGGCGACCCAGCCATAAGAGCTCAGGGAAACACCCAATCCTTAGTGAAGGCAACAAATATATGTAGCAGAGGAGAGCTGTACAATCTGGTGTCCAGGATTTGGATTCCAAGATATCTCATCCCCCCCCCCCTCCCTAGATAACCAACACAGTGAACGTCAGTGTATTGGGTAGATTGCAAGTTCAACAGAAATATTATGGGTTTTTGTTTCCTTTCCATTTCGGGTGGCGTTATCCTTTAAAACAGTAATTACTTTAAAAATAAAGAAATACCAAACACCCTATATTCAAATGAGTTTAGCTTGAGTGGTAAAATGAATAAAAGTTTCTCAATCCACCGCGTTCCTAAGGGGAAAAAAAAAAAAACAGATGCAGGTAAATCCCCACTATTAGAAATATATTTCCACCAACTACTGCCATACAGGATTCAGATTTTGCATAGATGGTCATAAACCATTGATAGCTATCAAGATCCTTTATAATCCTCCTAAAATGATTCTATCATGAATTGTGGCAGCATGAAAACAATTGAAATTAAAGCAGATTTGTTTTCTGGATTTTTTTGGAGACATCTATAAAAGGTTTTTCTAAATAACGGATAACTAAAAAATCTACAAGAATGCCCCAGTAATTATGGCAGGATCATAGGACTGTGCATACAAAAGCTAAATCCTGGAAAGATAAATGTTGGATATGATGCCCTGCAGTTCACTGCATCTTTACACCCACCAAGTTAATACAACGTTGTTTGAATGTGCTCTTTGATTTAAGCCAGTGATTTAGCTACTGCTGAATAGCTTAAATAGATTGATCTGTTTGATGCATTCTTCATGATAACACTGCCAGATGCATCTTTCCACATTAAAGGAGAATTTTTCTTATTTTGATTTGTAACTGTAGAAAAAATTAAGTTACACACACCACATTCTGTGAAAGACTGAAGCCCTCATTCAGCAAGTGATTGCATTTGCAAAACTGTATGCAGGAAGCTTTGCAAATGCGATCACTAGAAATGCAAATGCAGTAGGAGTTAGACACCTCCTTGCTGCATTTACGATCCAGCCTGGGATAAACATCGTGACTGATGGTTGCTATGTTCCCAGCAAAGGTCAGCTGAGTGAGCCTCAGCTTATGCAGGATGACAGTTGCAGGGAGCTTGTGAGGCCAAGAAATCTGCATCGCAGATCTTGGCCTCGCCACTTCCGGAAAAACAGGGGCAACAAGCTGCCGTTTCCAGCAACGCTGGCCGTCCTCACCCCCCCAAACACCTCTGCCTGTCAATCAGGGCTGAGGGTTGCCTGAGATCACGCAAGAACCATTCTGCACATTCGCTGAACGGGTCCTGCGCCAGAGCAGTTTCCCGAAAAAGACTTTCACGATTAGCTGTAAAGTTTTTTCGCGCAATAAATGGGTTATCGCAGCTAACTGAATACTTCCCTATGTGTAATTAGAAATCTGCACATATACATAGAATTCTGATTCTACCACCTCTTCTCTACCTCTATCAGTTGGAGTACCGCATGGCTCAGTCTCAGGTCCTCTGCTGTTCTCAATCTATACCTCCTCTCTTGGTAAATTAATCAGCTCCTTCGGATTTCAGTATCATTTGTACGCTGACTATACTCAAATCTACCTATCCTCCCCAGATTTATCACCATCTGTATTGGCTCGTGTCACTGGATGCCTGTCTGCCATTTCATCTTGGATGTCCTCTCGCCACCTCAAACTCAACATTTCCAAAACAGAATTAATTATTTTCCCACCAGCCAAGAGTAGTTACCAACCTATCTCCATAACTGTTGACAATGCAACTATCCACCCTACCCCACAAGCTCGCTGCCTAGGTGTCACCCTTGACTCTGAACTGTCCTTTGTTCCACACATTCAATCTGTCTCTAAATCATGTTACACGCACCCAAAAACATATCCAAAATACGCCCTTATCTTACACAAGACACTGTACTCTAATCCATGCACTCATCATCTCCCGCATTGATCATTGTCTTAGGGGTATATGCAATTCACGGCGAATCGCGGCAAATTATCGCCGTTTTTAAATTCGACACAATTCGACAGGTGAATTCTGGCAGGTGGCTGCCGGAATTCACCATATTCAATGCAAAACGGATTCGACAGTCCCGCGGGCGAAAATCGGCCGATTTGGCGGATTTTGCCGCGATTTTAAAAAAACGGGAAAAAACGGGAAAAAGCCTGAAAAAAAAATGGCGTGGGGTCCCCCCTCCAAAGCATAACCAGCCTCGGGCTCTTCGAGCTGGTCCTGGTTCTAAAAATGCGGGGAAAAATTGGGCAGGGATCCCCCGTATTTTTAAAACCAGCACCGGGCTCTGCGCCTGGTGCTGGTGCCAAAAATACGGGGGACAAAAAGAGTAGGGGTCCCCCGTATTTTTAACACCAGCATCGGGCTCCACTAGCTGGACAGATAATGCCACAGCCGGGGGTCACTTTTATGCCGTGCCCTGCGGCCGTGGCATTAACTACCCAACTAGTCACCCCTGGCCGGGGTACCCTGGGGGAGTGGGGACCCCTTCAATCAAGGGGTCCCCCCCCCAGCCACCCAAGGGCCAGGGGTGAAGCCCGAGGCTGTCCTCCCCATCCAATGGGCTGCGGATGGGGGGGCTGATAGCCTTTTGTGATAATAAAAAGATATTGTTTTTTCCAGTAGTACTACAAGTCCCATCAAGCCTCCCCCGCAAGCTGGTACTTGGAGAACCACAAGTACCAGCATGCGGGAGAAAAACGGGCCCGCTGGTACCTGTAGTACTACTGGGAAAAAATACCCAAATAAAAACAGTACACAGACACCTTGATAGTAAAACTTTATTACACACTACCGACACACACATACTTACCTATGTTGACACGCCGACTGCCACGGTCTCCGACGATCCGAGGGTACCTGTGAAAAAATTATACTCACCTTCCAGCGTCCAGAGGTACATCCACGTCCAGATATAAATCCACGTACTTGTTAAAAAAACAAACCGAACACCCGCTCCATGCCGTATTGAAAGGGGTCCCATGCTTTCACAGCAGACCCCTTTCTCCCGAATGCCGGGACATCACGTGACTCCTGTCACTGAAGTCCCTTCAGCCAATCAGGAAGCGCTACTTCCGTGGCGCTCACCTGATTGGCTGTGCGCTGTCTGTGCTGTGACAGCGCATCGCAAAGCCGCTCCATTAGTTTCAATGGTGGGAACTTTGCTGTCTGCGGTGGGGTTACCCGCGGTCAGCCGCTGACCGGCGAGTGACCTCACCGCTAGCCGCTAAATTCCCACCATTGAATATAATGGACGGGGCTGTGCGATGCGCTGTCTGAGTTCAGACAGCGCACAGCCAATCAGGTGAGCGCAACGAAGTTGCGCTTCCTGATTGGCTTTAGAGACTTTTGTGTGACAGCTGTCACTGACAGGTCTCATTCGTGGAAAGGGGTCTCATGTGTCAGCATGGGACCCCTTTCAGTCCGGTGGCCCGTGTGTTCGTTTTCTTTTTTTGCCAAGTACGTGGATGTATCTCTGGACCATGGCTGAGGTGAGTATATTGATCTTTTATTTTCAGGTATCCGTGGATTCTACATGGAGAAGAGGACCGATGTCGGCGTGTGAATTTAGGTATGTGTGTGTCGACGTATGAAATAAAGTTTTACTGTCACGGTGTGTGTGTCCTGTTTTTATTTGGGTATTTTTTTTCCAGTAGTACTACAGGTACCAGCGGGCCCGTTTTTCTCCCGCATGCTGGTACTTGTGGTTCTCCAAGTACCAGCTTGTGGGGGAGGCTTGCTGGGACTTGTAGTACTGCTGGAAAAAAATAAGAATTTACTTACCGATAATTCTATTTCTCGGAGTCCGTAGTGGATGCTGGGGTTCCTGAAAGGACCATGGGGAATAGCGGCTCCGCAGGAGACAGGGCACAAAAAGTAAAGCTTTTCCAGATCAGGTGGTGTGCACTGGCTCCTCCCCCTATGACCCTCCTCCAGACTCCAGTTAGGTACTGTGCCCGGACGAGCGTACACAATAAGGGAGGATTTTGAATCCCGGGTAAGACTCATACCAGCCACACCAATCACACCGTACAACTTGTGATCTAAACCCAGTTAACAGTATGATAACAGAGGAGCCTCTGAAAGATGGCTCCCTAAACAATAACCCGAATTAGTTAACAATAACTATGTACAAGTATTGCAGATAATCCGCACTTGGGATGGGCGCCCAGCATCCACTACGGACTCCGAGAAATAGAATTATCGGTAAGTAAATTCTTATTTTCTCTATCGTCCAAGTGGATGCTGGGGTTCCTGAAAGGACCATGGGGATTATACCAAAGCTCCCAAACGGGCGGGAGAGTGCGGATGACTCTGCAGCACCGAATGAGAGAACTCCAGGTCCTCTTTTGCCAGGGTATCAAATTTGTAGAATTTTACAAACGTGTTCTCCCCTGACCACGTAGCTGCTCGGCAGAGTTGTAATGCCGAGACCCCTCGGGCAGCCGCCCAAGATGAGCCCACCTTCCTTGTGGAATGGGCCTTAACAGATTTAGGCTGTGGCAGGCCTGCCACAGAATGTGCAAGTTGAATTGTGTTACAAATCCAACGAGCAATCGACTGCTTAGAAGCAGGCGCACCCAACTTGTTGGGTGCATACAGTATAAACAGCGAGTCAGATTTTCTGACTCCAGCCGTCCTTGAAATGTATATTTTTAAAGCTCTGACAACGTCCAACAACTTGGAGTCCTCCAAGTCGCTTGTAGCCGCAGGCACTACAATAGGCTGGTTCAGGTGAAACGCTGATACCACCTTAGGGAGAAAATGCGGACGCGTCCGCAGCTCTGCCCTATCCGAATGGAAAATTAAATAAGGGCTTTTATAAGATAAAGCCGCCAGTTCAGATACTCTCCTGGCGGAAGCCAGGGCCAGTAACATAGTCACTTTCCATGTGAGATATTTCAAATCCACATTTTTTAGTGGTTCAAACCAATGGGATTTGAGGAAATCTAAAACAACATTTAGATCCCATGGTGCCACCGGAGGCACCACAGGAGGCTGTATATGCAGTACTCCTTTGACAAAAGTCTGGACCTCAGGGACTGAGGCCAATTCTTTTTGGAAGAATATTGACAGGGCCGAAATTTGAACCTTAATAGATCCCAATTTGAGACCCATAGACAATCCTGATTGCAGGAAATGTAGGAAACGACCCAGTTGAAATTCCTCCGTCGGAGCACTCCGATCCTCGCACCACGCAACATATTTTCGCCAAATGCGGTGATAATGCTTCGCGGTGACTTCCTTTCTTGCCTTAATCAAGGTAGGAATGACTTCTTCTGGAATGCCTTTTCCTTTTAGGATCTGGCGTTCAACCGCCATGCCGTCAAACGCAGCCGCGGTAAGTCTTGAAAGAGGCAGGGACCCTGTTGAAGCAGGTCCCTTCTCAGAGGTAGAGGCCACGGATCGTCCGTGACCATCTCTTGAAGTTCCGGGTACCAAGACCTTCTTGGCCAATCCGGAGCCACTAGTATCGTTCTTACTCCGCTTTGCCGTATGATTCTCAATACCTTTGGTATGAGAGGCAGAGGAGGAAACACATACACTGACTGGTACACCCAGGGTGTTACCAGCGCGTCCACAGCTATTGCCTGCGGATCTCTTGACCTGGCGCAATACCTGTCCAGTTTTTTGTTGAGGCGAGACGCCATCATGTCCACCATTGGTCTTTCCCAACGGTTTATTAGCATGTGGAAAACTTCTGGATGAAGTCCCCACTCTCCCGGGTGAAGATCGTGTCTGCTGAGGAAGTCTGCTTCCCAGTTGTCCACGCCCGGGATGAACACTGCTGACAGTGCTATCACGTGATTCTCCGCCCAGCGAAGGATCCTGGCAGCTTCTGCCATTGCACTCCTGCTTCTTGTGCCGCCCTGTCTGTTTACATGGGCGACTGCCGTGATGTTGTCCGACTGGATCAACACCGGTCTTCCTTGAAGCAGAGGTTCCGCCTGGCTTAGAGCATTGTAGATTGCTCTTAGTTCCAGAATGTTTATGTGAAGAGACTTTTCCAGGCTCGACCACACTCCCTGGAAGTTTCTTCCTTGTGTGACTGCTCCCCAGCCTCTCAGGCTGGCGTCCGTGGTCACCAGGATCCAATCCTGTATGCCGAATCTGCGGCCCTCCAATAGATGAGCCCTCTGCAACCACCACAGAAGAGATACCCT
Source organism: Pseudophryne corroboree (assembly GCF_028390025.1). Taxonomy (NCBI): domain Eukaryota; kingdom Metazoa; phylum Chordata; class Amphibia; order Anura; family Myobatrachidae; genus Pseudophryne; species Pseudophryne corroboree. The sequence goes on along the minus strand of NC_086448.1, from coordinate 513,908,539 downwards.
TGTCCTTGGAGACAGGGTTATCCGCAGGTGCATCTGAAGATGCGACCCTGACCATTTGTCCAACAGATCCCTTTGGAAAATTCTTGCATGGAATCTGTCGAATGGAATTGCTTCGTAAGAAGCCACCATTTTTCCCAGGACTCTTGTGCATTGATGCACAGACACCTTTCCTGGTTTTAGGAGGTTCCTGACCAGGTCGGATAACTCCTTGGCTTTTTCCTCGGGAAGAAAAACCTTTTTCTGAACCGTGTCCAGAATCATCCCTAGGAACAGCAGACGAGTTGTCGGCATTAATTGGGATTTTGGAATATTCAGAATCCATCCGTGCTGCTTTAGCACCTCTTGAGATAGTGCTAATCCCATCTCTAGCTGTTCTCTGGACCTTGCCCTTATTAGGAGATCGTCCAAGTATGGGATAATTAATACGCCTTTTCTTCGAAGAAGAATCATCATCTCGGCCATTACCTTTGTAAAGACCCGAGGTGCCGTGGACAAACCAAACGGCAGCGTCTGAAACTGATAGTGACAGTTTTGTACAACGAACCTGAGGTACCCCTGGTGTGAGGGGTAAATTGGAACGTGGAGATACGCATCCTTGATGTCCAAGGATACCATAAAGTCCCCTTCTTCCAGGTTCGCTATCACTGCTCTGAGTGACTCCATCTTGAACTTGAACTTCTTTATGTACAGGTTCAAGGACTTCAGATTTAGAATAGGCCTTACCGAGCCATCCGGCTTCGGTACCACAAATAGAGTGGAATAATACCCCTTCCCTTGTTGTAGAAGAGGTACCTTGACTATCACCTGCTGAGAGTACAGCTTGTGAATGGCTTCCAAAACCGTCTCCCTTTCGGAGGGGGACGTTGGTAAAGCAGACTTCAGGAAACGGCGAGGTGGATCTGTCTCTAATTCCAACCTGTACCCCTGAGATATTATCTGCAGGATCCAGGGATCTACCTGCGAGTGAGCCCACTGCGCGCTGTAATTTTTGAGACGACCGCCCACCGTCCCCGAGTCCGCTTGAGAAGCCCCAGCGTCATGCTGAGGCTTTTGTAGAAGCCGGGGAGGGCTTCTGTTCCTGGGAAGGAGCTGCCTGTTGCTGTCTCTTCCCTCGACCTCTGCCTCGTGGCAGATATGAATAGCCATTTGCTCTCTTATTTTTAAAGGAACGAAAAGGCTGCGGTTGAAAAGTCGGTGCCTTTTTCTGTTGGGGAGTGACTTGAGGTAGAAAGGTGGATTTCCCGGCTGTAGCCGTGGCCACCAAATCTGATAGACCGACTCCAAATAACTCCTCCCCTTTATACGGCAAAACTTCCATATGCCGTTTTGAATCCGCATCGCCTGTCCACTGTCGCGTCCATAAAGCTCTTCTGGCCGAAATGGACATAGCACTTACCCGTGATGCCAGTGTGCAGATATCCCTCTGTGCATCACGCATATAAAGAAATGCATCCTTTATTTGTTCTAACGACAGTAAAATATTGTCCCTGTCCAGGGTATCAATATTTTCAATCAGGGACTCTGACCAAACTACCCCAGCACTGCACATCCAGGCAGTCGCTATAGCTGGTCGTAGTATAACACCTGCATGTGTGTATATACTTTTTTGGATATTTTCCATCCTCCTATCTGATGGATCTTTAAGTGCGGCCGTCTCAGGAGAGGGTAACGCCACTTGTTTAGATAAGCGTGTTAGCGCCTTGTCCACCTTCATCACACACGTCATTTAATTCTTCTGATTCAGGAAAAACTATAGGTAGTTTTTTCACACCCCACATAATACCCTGTTTAGTGGTACCTGTAGTATCAGCTAAATGTAACGCCTCCTTCATTGCCAAAATCATATAACGTGTGGCCCTACTGGAAAATACGGTTGATTCGTCACCGTCACCACTGGAATCAGTGCCTGTGTCTGGGTCTGTGTCGACCGACTGAGGCAAAGGGCGTTTCACAGCCCCTGACGGTGTTTGAGGCGCCTGGACAGGCACTAATTGATTGTCCGGCCGCCTCATGTCGTCAAACGACTGCTTAAGCGAGTTGACGCTATCCCGTAATTCCACAAATAAAGGCATCCATTCTGGTGTCGACCCCCTAGGAGGTGACATCCCCATATTTGGCAATTGCTCCGCCTCCACACCAATATCGTCCTCATACATGTCGACACACACGTACCGACACACAGCAGACACACAGGGAATGCTCTACACGAAGACAGGACCCACTAGCCCTTTGGGGAGACAGAGGGAGAGTCTGCCAGCACACACCAAAAAAGCGCTATATATGACAGGGATAGCCTTATAATAAGTGCTCCCTTATAGCTGCTTTATATATATCAAAATATTGCCATTAAATTTGCCCCCCCTCTCTGTTTTACCCTGTTTCTGTAGTGCAGTGCAGGGGAGAGACCTGGGAGACGTCCTGACCAGCGGAGCTGTGAGAGGAAATGGCGCCGTGTGCTGAGGAGATAGGCCCCGCCCCTTTTTCGGCGGGCTCGTCTCCCGCTATTTTGTGAATCCAGGCAGGGGTTAAATATCTCCATATAGCCTCTGGGGGCTATATGTGAGGTATTTTTAGCCTTTTAATAGGTTTTCATTTGCCTCCCAGGGCGCCCCCCCCCAGCGCCCTGCACCCTCAGTGACTGCGTGTGAAGTGTGCTGAGAGGAAAATGGCGCACAGCTGCAGTGCTGTGCGCTACCTTTAGAAGACTGCAGGAGTCTTCAGCCGCCGATTCTGGACCTCTTCTTACTTCAGCATCTGCAAGGGGGCCGGCGGCGCGGCTCCGGTGACCATCCAGGCTGTACCTGTGATCGTCCCTCTGGAGCTGATGTCCAGTAGCCAAGAAGCCAATCCATCCTGCACGCAGGTGAGTTCACTTCTTCTCCCCTCTGTCCCTCGTTGCAGTGATCCTGTTGCCAGCAGGAATCACTGTAAAATAAAAAACCTAAGCTAAACTTTCTCTAAGCAGCTCTTTATGAGAGCCACCTAGAATTGCACCCTTCTCGGCCGGGCACAAAAATCTAACTGGAGTCTGGAGGAGGGTCATAGGGGGAGGAGCCAGTGCACACCACCTGATCTGGAAAAGCTTTACTTTTTGTGCCCTGTCTCCTGCGGAGCCGCTATTCCCCATGGTCCTTTCAGGAACCCCAGCATCCACTAGGACGATAGAGAAAACAATATTCTTTTCATTATCACAAAAGGCTATCAGCCCCCCCATCCGCAGCCCATTGGATGGGGGGGGGGGACAGCCTCGGGCTTCACCCCTGGCCCTTGGGTGGCTGGGGGGGGACCCCTTGATTAAAGGGGTCCCCACTCCCCCAGGGTACCCCGGCCAGGGGTGACTAGTTGGATATTTAATGCCACGGCCGCAGGGCACGGCATAAAAGTGACCCCCGGCTGTGGCATTATCTGTCCAGCTAGTGGAGCCCGATGCTGGTGTGAAAAATACGGGGGACCCCTGCTCGTTTTGTCCCCCGTATTTTTTGCACCAGCACCAGGCGCAGAGCCCGGTGCTGGTTTTAAAAATACGGGGGATCCCCTGTCAATTTTTCCCCCGCATTTTTAGAACCAGGACCAGCTCGAAGAGCCCGAGGCTGGTTATGCTTTGGAGGGGGGACCCCACGCCATTTTTTTCAAGGATTTTACCGTTCCAGCAATAAAAAATAAATTAAAAAAAATAATATTTTAAAAAATATATAAATAATATTTGTGCCTCCAAAAAAAAAAAAAAAAAAAAAAAGTACCTAATCCCTTCTAATATAAATAGATATGCTATTCCTAAAAAAAAAAACACCAAAAAAAACATGTTTAAATTTTTTTTTATTGTTTTCACCCTCCAAAGTGTGGCGGATTGAAAATGACGAATTTGCTGTCTAAAAGCACTGCTGTCGAATTTCCAAACTTGAATTGAATATGCTTTTGTCGAATTGCAGCACTTGTATCATTGCAGAAAAGTCGAATTTGCAAAAATTCGAATTTCAAAAAGTCGAATTTTGAAAGTCCGTTTTTTGGTCGGAAAGCACTGAATTGCATAGGCGAATTTTTTTTTTGGGCGAAAATGACCCGAAATTCGTCAATTTCGGGAATTCGACCGCAATTGCATATACCCCATAGTCTCCTTACTGGTCTTCCCAAATATAGGCTCTCACAACTACAATCCATTTTGAATGCAGCTGTGAGGCTAATCTTCCTCGTCTGCTGATCCGCTCTGTCAGTCCCTCCATTGGTTACCGGTATTCTGCCATGTTAAATATAAAATACTTTTACTTACAGACAAGGCTATTAACCAAACTGCACTCATCTCAAAATATCTCCCTACCAGACCTCTCCACTCTGCACGAGATCTGCATCTCTCATCCACATGTATTACCTGTTCCCACTCAAAATTACAGGACATTACCCGGGCTTCACCCACTCTGTGGAATGCCCTCCCATGCACAATAAGACTCTCCTCTAGTCGCCAAACCTTTAAACGTTCCCTGAAAACTCATCTCTTCAGACAAGCCTACCAAAATCCAGACCCATCCACATAACCTTCAATGCTTCCCTATCCAGTTACATCCTCTCTGTACAGTCCACATAACCTCACATTTTGTCTTCCAACATTGCTGGGTGATCACATCATACAACCCATTAAGAACCTAGCAATCTGGGGGACCATTATGTAACAACAGGTAGCATCTATCCTTGGTATCAATGCCTATTTCCCTATAGAATGTAAGCTTGCAAGCAGGGCTCTCCTTTCTCTATGTCTGTCTGTCTTTGCCCAGTTTTGTTCTATAACTGTTGTTCTAATTGTGAAGCACAACAGAATATGCTGCCCTATATAAGAAACTGCTAATAAATAAATAGAAATATACAAATGAAAATAATTACCTGGCGGGCAAAATTATACCTAATGGTAATTTTTGTTTTTAATGAATTATAATTAAACATTAAAATACTTATACAGGCAATCAAAATCCCATTATTTTTCTTTCAGAGCCTTTTAAAGTATACTTTAAGGTTCGATTTAAATAAAAAAGGGACAAGATAACTGATCTGCCTTAGGTTGATAATGCTAAATGAACCCACTTTTTTTTTGTGCCAAAAAGTAACTGTGAAAAGTCAACATTTTGGAATGGAAAAAATGTCTCCTATTGCGTTTGCAATTGACCCTGAGTAAGGTCCATAGTGTTTTCCTTCCTAACAACTCAACTTTCATCTGTCCACCCAACATTATGCCAGTAAGACTGTGCAACACCCATGTGCCCTTTAGCGATACTTAGATGAGCAGCAGCGGCATCTGTGGTGTACACCAACGGTCTGAACATCATGTTTGTTATTAATTTAAGTTTTGTACACTTGGGGAACATATACTTTAGATTACATGTTGCATAGATTTCTATGGGCAGAATTCTATTGATTATTGCGCCCGATCTCCCATCTAAAGTGATGGGAGATCGTGGAGGCAATATTCAATCAAGTCCCGTTATCACGCTGATCACGCGCACAGAGGTTTGATTTAGCCGTGTAAAGTGGCTAAGCCCGACCAAAGTGCTAGGGGTGATTGTTAAATGTCCCATTTGAGCGCCCAAACAGGTTACTTTTCACACATTTCAGCTCTCTACCTCCAGGCGGTGCGAGCTGAAATGCAGACACCAGCAGCCATCGCGCCCAAATGGAGCTAAAATTGATTACCACAGTTATGGCGCCATCAACTGGCTGCCGGTGGAAAACATTTGAATTCCACCCTAGAAGTCTTTAGCCTGCACCTTAACCTCTTTAAGCATCATGTGAGATTATGTGATCTCCCAGCGCCGCCCCCGCTGCGGCACTGGCAACGTCAATAACCTGGCAATATGCCAGGGTTGGTGACTGCAGAAGAAAAGGGGGCTGAAGCAGGTCGCAGCCGGGTAGAACCCGTGTCAGGCTCCCGGCTGCGACCTGCGTTTCAGGTGTAAAATAAGAATTTACTTACCGATAATTCTATTTCTCGTAGTCCGTAGTGGATGCTGGGAACTCCGTAAGGACCATGGGGAATAGCGGCTCCGCAGGAGACTGGGCACAAATAGAAAGCTTTAGTACTACCTGGTGTGCACTGGCTCCTCCCCCCATGACCCTCCTCCAAGCCTCAGTTAGGATACTGTGCCCGGACGAGCGTACACAATAAGGAAGGATTTTGAATCCCGGGTAAGACTCATACCAGCCACACCAATCACACCGTATAACTTGTGATCTGAACCCAGTTAACAGTATGATAACAGAGGAGCCTCTAGAAAAGATGGCTCACTACAACAATAACCCGATTTAGTTAACAATAACTATGTACAAGTATTGCAGACAATCCGCACTTGGGATAGGCGCCCAGCATCCACTACGGACTACGAGAAATAGAATTATCGGTAAGTAAATTCTTATTTTCTCTGACGTCCTAGTGGATGCTGGGAACTCCGTAAGGACCATGGGGATTATACCAAAGCTCCCAAACGGGCGGGAGAGTGCGGATGACTCTGCAGCACCGAATGAGAGAACTCAAGGTCCTCCTCAGCCAGGGTATCAAATTTGTAGAATTTAGCAAACGTGTTTGCCCCTGACCAAGTAGCTGCTCGGCAAAGTTGTAAAGCCGAGACCCCTCGGGCAGCCGCCCAAGATGAGCCCACTTTCCTTGTGGAATGGGCTTTTACAGATTTAGGCTGTGGCAGGCCTGCCACAGAATGAGCAAGCTGAATTGTACTACAAATCCAACGAGCAATAGTCTGCTTAGAAGCAGGAGCACCCAGCTTGTTGGGTGCATACAGGATAAACAGCGAGTCAGATTTTCTGACTCCAGCCGTCCTGGAAACATGTATTTTCAGGGCCCTGACTACGTCCAGCAACTTGGAGTCCTCCAAGTCCCTAGTAGCCGCAGGTACCACAATAGGCTGGTTCAGGTGAAATGCTGAAACCACCTTAGAGAGAAATTGAGGACGCCAGGGCCAACAGCATTACCACTTTCCATGTGAGATATTTTAAGTCCACAGTGGTGAGTGGTTCAAACCAATGTGATTTTAGGAACCCCAAAACCACATTGAGATCCCAAGGTGCCACTGGAGGCACAAAAGGAGGCTGTATATGCAGCACCCCTTTGACAAACGTCTGAACTTCAGGAACTGAAGCCAGTTCTTTTTGGAAGAAGATCGACAGGGCCGAAATTTGAACCTTAATGGACCCTAATTTTAGGCCCATAGACAGTCCTGTTTGCAGGAAATGCAGGAACCGACCCAGTTGAAATTCCTCTGTAGGGGCCTTCCTGGCCTCGCACCACGCAACATATTTACGCCAAATACGGTGATAATGCTGCACGGTTACATCCTTCCTGGCTTTGATCAGGGTAGGGATGACTTCATCCGGAATGCCTTTTTCCTTCAGGATCCGGCGTTCAACCGCCATGCCGTCAAACGCAGCCGCGGTAAGTCTTGAAACAGACAGGGTCCCTGCTGGAGCAGGTCCCTTCGTAGAGGTAGAGGCCACGGGTCCTCCGTGAGCATCTCTTGAAGTTCCGGGTACCAAGTCCTTCTTGGCCAATCCGGAGCCACGAGTATAGTCCTTACTCCTCTCCTTCTTATGATTCTCAGTACCTTGGGTATGAGAGGCAGAGGAGGGAACACATACACTGACTGGTACACCCATGGTGTTACCAGAGCGTCCACAGCTATTGCCTGAGGGTCACGTGACCTGGCGCAATACCTGTCTAGTTTTTTGTTGAGGCGGGACGCCATCATGTCCACCTTTGGTTTTTCCCAACGGTTCACAATCATGTGGAAGACTTCTGGGTGAAGTCCCCACTCTCCCGGGTGGAGGTCGTGCCTGCTGAGGAAGTCTGCTTCCCAGTTGTCCACTCCCGGAATGAACACTGCTGACAGTGCTATCACATGATTTTCCGCCCAGCGAAGAATCCTTGCAACTTCTGCCATTGCCCTCCTGCTTCTTGTGCCGCCCTGTCTGTTTACGTGGGCGACTGCCGTGATGTTGTCTGACTGAATCAGCACCGGCTGACCTTGAAACAGAGGTCGTGCTAGGCTTAGAGCATTGTAAATGGCCCTTAGCTCCAGGATATTTATGTGAAGTGATGTCTCCAGGCTTGACCACAAGCCCTGGAAATTTCTTCCTTGTGTGACTGCTCCCCAGCCTCTCAGGCTGGCATCCGTGGTCACCAGGACCCAGTCCTGAATGCCGAATCTGCGGCCCTCTAGAAGATGAGCACTCTGCAACCACCACAGAAGAGACACCCTTGTCCTTGGGGACAGGGTTATCCGCTGATGCATCTGAAGATGCGATCCGGACCATTTGTCCAGCAGATCCCACTGGAACGTTCTTGCGTGGAATCTGCCGAATGGAATCGCTTCGTAGGAAGCTACCATCTTTCCCAGGACTCTTGTGCATTGATGCACTGAGACTTGCCCTGGTTTCAGGAGGTTTCAGACTAGGTCGGATAACTCCCTGGCTTTTTCCTCCGGAAGGAACACCTTTTTCTGGACTGTGTCCAGAATCATCCCTAGGAACAGAAGACGTGTCGTCGGAATCAGCTGCGATTTTGGGATATTTAGAATCCAGCCGTGCTGCCGTACCTGAGATAGTGCTACTCCGACTACTAACTGTTCTCTGGATCTTGCCCTTATCAGGAGATCGTCCAAGTAAGGGATAATTAAAACGCCTTTTCTTCGAAGAAGAATCATCATTTCGGCCATTACCTTGGTAAAGACCCGGGGTGCCGTGGATAATCCAAACGGCAGCGTCTGAAACTGATAGTGACAGTTTTGTACCACAAACCAGAGGTACCCTTGATGAGAAGGGTAAATGGGGACATGGAGGTAGGCATCTTTGATGTCCAGAGACACCATAAAGTCCCCCTCTTCCAGGTTCGCGATCACTGCTCTGAGTGACTCCATCTTGAACTTGAACCTTTGTATGTAAGTGTTCAAGGATTTCAGATTTAAAATAGGTCTTACCGAGCCGTCCGGCTTCGGTACCACAAACAGCGTTGAATAATACCCCTTCCCTTGTTGCAGGAGGGGTACCTTGATTATCACCTGCTGGGAATACAGCTTGTGAACTGCCTCCCTGTCGGAGGGAGACGTTGGTAAAGCAGACTTCAGGAACCGGCGAGGGGGAGACGTCTCGAACTCCAATTTGTACCCCTGAGATACTACTTGAAGGATCCAGGGGTCCACTTGCGAGTGAGCCCACTGCGCGCTGAAATTCTTGAGACGGGCCCCCACCGTGCCTGAGTCCGCTTGTAAGGCCCCAGCGTCATGCTGAGGACTTGGCAGAAGCGGGGGAGGGCTTTTGTTCCTGGGAATTGGCTGTCTGTTGCAGTCTTTTTCCCCTTCCTCTGCCCCGGGGCAGAAAAGAGGAACCTTTTGCCCGCTTGCCCTTATGGGGACGAAAGGACTGAGCCGGATAAGACGGCGTCTTTTTATGTTGAGAGGCGACCTGGGGTAAAAATGTGGATTTCCCAGCAGTTGCCGTGGCCACCAGGTCCGATAGACCGACCCCAAATAACTCCTCCCCTTTATAAGGCAATATTTCCATATGCCGTTTAGAGTCCGCATCACCTGACCACTGTCGCGTCCATAATCCTCTTCTGGCAGAAATGGACAGCGCACTCACTCTTGATGCCAGAGTGGAAATATCCCTCTGTGCATCTCGCATATATAGAAATGCATCTTTTAAATGCTCTATAGTCAACAATATACTGTCCCTATCCAGGGTATCAATATTTTCAGTCAGGGAATCCGACCAAGCCACCCCAGCGCTGCACATCCAGGCTGAGGCGATTGCTGGTCGCAGTATAACACCAGTATGTGTGTATATACTTTTTAGGATATTCTCCAGTTTTCTGTCACCTGGTTCCTTGAGGGCGGCCGTATCAGGAGACGGTAACGCCACTTGTTTTGATAAGCGTGTGAGCGCTTTATCCACTCTAGGGGGTGTTTCCCAACGCGCCCTAACCTCTGGCGGGAAAGGGTATAATGCCAATAACATTTTAGAAATTATCAGTTTTTTATCGGGGGAAACCCACGCTTCATCACACACCTCATTTAATTCGTCTGATTCAGGAAAAACTACAGGTAGTTTTTTCACACCCCACATAATACCCTTTTTAGTGGTACTTGCAGTATCAGAAATGTTTAACACCTCTCTCATTGCCGTGATCATGTAACGTGTGGCCCTACTGGAAGTCACGTTTGTCTCCTCACCGTCGACACTGGAGTCAGTATCCGTGTCGACGTCAGTATCCACCACCTGAGGTAACGGCCTTTTTAGAGCCCCTGATGGTTTCTGAGACGCCTGGACAGGGACTAGCTGATTAGTCGGCTGTCTCATGTCATCAACTGTCTTTTGTAAGGAGCTGACACTGTCACGTAAATCCTTCCATAAAGCCATCCACTCAGGTGTCGACTCCCTAGGGGGTGACATCTATATTATAGGCAATTGCTCCGCCTCCACATCATTTTCCTCCTCATACATGTCGACACAAACGTACCGACACACAGCACACGCACAGGGAATGCTCTGATAGAGGACAGGACCCCACTAGCCCTTTGGGGAGACAGAGGGAGAGTATGCCAGCACACACCAGAGCGCTATATATAGATATAGGGACAACCTTATAAAAGTGTTTCTCCCTTATAGCTGCTGTATTGTTAATAACCCGCCAATTAGTGCCCCCTTCTCTTTTTTACCCTGTTTCTGTAGTGCAGGACTGCAGGGGAGAGTCAGGGAGACGTCCTTCCAGCGGAGCTGTGAGGGAAAATGGCGCCTGTGTGCTGAGGAGATAGGCTCCGCCTCCTTCTCGGCTGCCTTTCTCCCGCTTTTTGTGAAAATCTGGCAGGGGTTAAAATTCATCCATATAGCCCAGGGGCTATATGTGATGTATTTTTAGCCAGCCAAGGTGTTTCTATTGCTGCTCAGGGCGCCCTCCCCTAGCGCCCTGCACCCTCAGTGACCGGAGTGTGAAGTGTGCTGAGAAGCAATGGCGCACAGCTGCAGTGCTGTGCGCTACCTTGTGGAAGACAGGATGTCTTCTGCCGCCGATTTGCCGGACCTCTTCTTGCTTCTGGCTCTGTAAGGGGGCCGGCGGCGCGGCTCTGGGACCGAGCTCCAAGGCTGGGCCTGTGATCGGTCCCTCTGGAGCTAATGGTGTCCAGTAGCCTAAGAAGCCCAATCCACTCTGCACGAAGGTGAGTTCGCTTCTTCTCCCCTTAGTCCCTCGATGCAGTGAGCCTGTTGCCAGCAGGTCTCACTGAAAATAAAAAATCTAAACTAAAACTTTCACTAAGAAGCTCAGGAGAGCCCCTAGTGTGCACCCTTCTCGTTCGGGCACAAAAATCTAACTGAGGCTTGGAGGAGGGTCATGGGGGGAGGAGCCAGTGCACACCAGGTAGTACTAAAGCTTTCTATTTGTGCCCAGTCTCCTGCGAAGCCGCTATTCCCCATGGTCCTTACGGAGTTCCCAGCATCCACTAGGACGTCAGAGAAAAGGGGTATTAGATTTCATTTGTTGGAGGCATGATTCACATCAGATAATGCGTCCTGTGAATAGCAAACTTAAAAGTTTGTGAGTGTTTGTTAAAAGAGCAGGTCAATTTTAAACAATAACTTCAATCTTGTTTCAGTGATTAGCTAACTCCTGATGCCAATTGACTCATTAGCTTAAGGGTCCACAAACTTTTTCCAAACTGCATTTTGAAAAGGTTTATTTAAAAAAAAAAAACAATAGTTGATAATATTTGCAAATACACATACAGGAAAAACACACAGGTGCATTAGCTATGATTAGTTGGATATTGCCATGGAGTAACTAACATACAAATGGTAATATACAGGTTGAGTATCCCTTATCCAAAATGCTTGGGACCAGACGTATTTTGGATATCGGATGTTTCAGTATTTTGGAATAATTGCATACCATAATGAGATATCATGGTGATGGGACCTAAATTTAAGCACAGAATGTATTTATGTTACTTATACACCTTATACACACAGCCTGAAGGTCATTTAATACAATATTTTTAATAACTTTGTGTACATTGAATCATCAAAAAACAAAGGTTTCACTATCTCACTCTCATTCAAAAACGTCCGTATTTCGGAATATTTGGATATGGGATACTCAACCTGTATATTAATTATAAAAAAAAAAAATCAGCATGAGTGAAAATGTCAAACCAAAGAACAGTAATCAAATCCAAACTTAAACATTAGGGGGCAAATTCAATTAGCTGTGGAGTAACCAGGCAGCAAACTGTCAGTTCATAGCTATTCAATTAAGGGTCACTACCCTGTGCGTTAAGCCCCAGAGGTTATACTTAATGGATTTTTCTTCGCAGTCTCAGGAGCGCAGGGTAAATCATAGATTCCGTCTCTTAACTAAGAACCTATGGATTACCGCAGGTTATCTCAGTCTCTACCGCACGCAGAAATTGACTAATAATAATGACACCACACGTAATAGATTCGTCCCTCAAAATACGATAAAATAAACTTAGCAATATCAAAGATATAAAAAAAAGGGCCATCTAGCTTAACATACTGTAAGTTGGGAGAGCAAACGTCAAGAAAATAAAATCAGTCAGAACCTTCAAAAAAGTAAAAGAAGTCATGGGTGCAACCAGGCAAAGGCATCTGACAATAAAGAAATTGTTGTTGCTCAAAAACTTTAAAGATCTCCGAGTATCGTATCTAAATGATCTAAAAAAACGGATGCAATTCTTATAAAACAAGTCTCCATTTCTGTCTTTATTGATGTATACATTTGATAAAATTTCCTTTTTTAACATCTGTAACAAAAGGAGGAGATGGAGAAATCCATTTATGCATAATGAATTTATGAGCTAAAGTGTAACACACCAACAGGCATTGGCGGATATCCACCGCTTTTTCGGTGACAGGTTGGCCTCTCAGGCATGACAATAGGAGGAATTTAATTCTTTTACATACCGGTAGCCACCAGATAGCGCCCGACGGAGCCATTGAATTGTTGCTCCTGTTGGGAGTGATCAGCTGTTGGAGCTGGCATTTCAGTTCACACCCCCCCAGGGGTGGCAAGCCAAAATGTGTGAAAAGTGAGCCGTTTGGGCGCCCAAACTGAACTTTTCGCAACCATTAGTTTAGTTGGGTTTATCTGTTTTACGTGGCTAAACCCAGACAGTAATGGGCGTGATCCACGCAATAATGGGCATCAATTGAATATAACCCCTGCAATCTCCCGTCACTTTGTATGGGAGATTGGGAGGCAATAATTTAAATTCCCCCCAATAAGATCTCATGTTTATCACAGATGTAGTTATAATACAATTTAAAATGATGGCCCAAATGTATTAAGCCTTAGCAAGAGATAAAGGCCCTCATTTCGAGTTGATCGCTAACTGCCGTTGTTCTCTGCGTAGCGATAATTTAAAAAAACCCGGCAAAACTACGCATGAGTATGGGCCGCAATGCACACGTGCTGCGTACGGGTACAAAGAGCATCGTTGTTTTGCACTGCTTCTAGCAACGATTCCATTCGCACAGCCGATCGCAAGGAGATTAACAGGAAGTGGGAGTTTATGGGTGTCAATTGACCGTTTTCTGGAAAAACGCAGGTGTGTCCAGGCGTTTGCAGGGAGGGTATCTGACGTCAATTCCGGGTCCTTCGTCGCAGCAATCATCGCACAAAATAAGTAACTACAGGGCTGGTCTTGTTTTGCACAATATATTTTTGTACCGCTCGGCTGCACAGGCGTTCGCACTCTTGCAAAGCGAAAATACAGTCCCCCGTGGGCGGCGACTATGCGTTTGCACGGCTGCTAAAAGTAGCTAGCGAGCGATCAACTCGGAATGAGGGCCAAAGTGCAAACGGATAAAGAGTGATAAATGACCTGCCAATCAGCTTCCTAACTATCATGTCACAGGCTGTGTTTGAAAAATGACAGTTAAGAGCTGGTTGGCTGGTTATTTATCACTCTTTATCCGACTGCACTTTATCTCTTGTAAAGGCTTAATACATTAGGGCATATATTCCAAAAACGTACTATTTGTCTACATGCGCAGCTGCACCATCCTCACAGCTCACCTAACAGCCTCAGGGTTTCAAGAGATTAAAGATTAATGCGCCAACCATCATACACCGGTTTCCAAAGATCTGCAGAGTCTATTCAAAAAGATCTCCAAAAATTATTCAAAAATTAAGATTTGAAAATGAAGCATAGTTAAATTTAGCAGCAAGACAAACAGTTGTCAAGTATGGAAAACATCTAGACCCTTGCCTGCTCTAGCCCTTTGTAATCTGATACATAACTAATCCAGGATTTTTAAACCCTCCACAAAAAAGAATGGCGCAATGGTCAGCTAGCTTTTTTAATATTTTTTTTTAATCATTATTTACACACCCACAATACCAGCGCTTGGATTCAGCCTCACAGCTGTAATCCCTGAAAAATGTAAGTTTCCTAACCCAGTCGCTTATCATTAACATTAGCGCAGCATACTATCTCTTACATCTCAGACATTTCATCTGACAGCCTGTAAATCAGCAAACATCTCTGGATTCCTTCATTTGGGAGGAACATTTCCCTAATGTGAATGAACAGGGGAAAAGTCAGTTGGTTGGCTGCGGTAGTGCATATGTACACTGCCTGATGCGTCCAACTTGCAACTCAAAAATATAGCATCAGATTGACTTATATGTCTGACCAATCAATATTTTGAGATCATTTGCGTAAATACAGTTATCTGTCTGAGCTGTCGATATCAGGTGGATTCACCCAGATAGTTGTATAAATGTATACCCAGCATTAAAATGAAGATCAAATTACATTTTCTGATCAATAAATGCAGATATCCAGATAATTCCAAAAGGTTTACATACTCCACCCCACTGTACACTCTCGCTTCAGGCAAAAGAGTGATGATGATGATCCTAGATTTGTCTGGAAAAACTCTTGGGTCATTCCACATCAGATCTCACACACACACACACACACAAGAAAAGAAGAAAAAAAAGAAATGTCCACCACCCATCTCAGATTTTTACAAACATTTTTTAGTTGAGAGGATGTCAAAACAACTATTTCTGCAAAATATCTCAAATGTATGACAATTAGTTGATTAAATATTGATTTTTCAATTTATTAAATAATTTAATAATTGTGGCTTCTTTATCCAGTTTATTTGTAGTATCACGGGTGTTTATTAAGGAATCGCATGAAATTTGGACCCCTAAGGTAACACTTCCTCCCGTATCCAAAAATCCAAACCAAATTACTTTATCTGCCTCATGTTTTGCGTTATGGCAAAAACGCACATTTTTCGAATAGAGTTAAAAACGCTAGATTCAATCGACATTAGGGATCCCATTTTTTGAAGGGTTCTAAAATAAGGTATACATTACTACCACAAAAAAAAAAATCAGCAATGTACTCCGTTTCATAGTGGAGAAAAAAAAAATCAAGTTGACGCTTGACTACTGGTGTACATAACATAAGTTACACAAGAAACCATGAAATTTAAAACCTTTTTTCCAGACATTCAAGTTGGATTGTTTTGTTCATTACGACCTGCGTGGTGTGCTAGTGTTGCGGCAAAAGGTATGCATTCTGTGTGTTTGTGAAACTCACCGAAATTTAAAAATGTATTGGTTGCTGCTTTACCACTAAAGATGGACTACAAAGACCTCACTTAAATCTTTGTTCTTCAGTCCCAAAAACTTGTATGCTTCATCGATGTGACAAATGCCCAGGTCTGGAAGCACTTCAGAAAATAGTCGGAAAACTTTTTCATGATAATGACATGGATGATGAGGACACAATTGTTTATAAGCAGTGGGTCCACACTGACCAAAGTAAATTGGTTATAATTACTAGTAATGTTGAACAATTCCGTGAAGTTATTTGTAGTGCTGTTGATGATAGAACAGGCCATCTGTATACAGCAAAGTTGCAGGCTAAATACCTACGCCAGCTGAAGGAAACCATTCGCCCAGAAACAAAAGCTATTGTATTACTAGATTTTGCAGAAAATTGTTAATTCGTGTGTCAGGATGTAATTCAAGGATTCCACTGGGACACTTCACAAGCAACACTCCACCCATTTGTTGTATGTATTAGGTAAGATGATTGTGACACTCTAAACTGTGCGAGTCTGTGTGTTATTAGCTATACCCGTGACCATGTAGCCATAACTGTGCATGCCTTCATTACGGTAGTTATGAAACACTTAGCAAAACTATTACCTAAATTGGAGTATGTTCACTACTTTAGTGATGGTGCCAGTGCACAATACAAGAACTGCACAAACCTTTTGAACTTATACTTCCATAAGGATGACTTCAACATTAAAGCAGAATGGAATTTTTTTGACACATCTCATGGTTAGAGTTTGTGTGATGGCATTGGAGGGACAGTTAAACGTCTAGCTGCACGCACCAGTTTGCAAGCAGTGGAAACCCATCACATCTTGACACCTTTGGATCTGTATAGCTGGGCAAATAAAAATGTACATGGCATAAAGTTTTTTTACGTGTCACAAAAAAAAAATACAAGACTGCAAAACCAAGCTGTATAGCCATCTAGAAACAGCAAAGACTGTGGCAGGAACACGCACTCATAACAGATTTCGGCCTATTAGTAATGATGAGCTACACATATATTGATTGTGATCAGACGACACGAGGACAGCAGGAACCAGGGTTAGTGTCACTATGACCACTGTCACAAAAATGTAGACAAAAGTGATCTGCAACCTGGGACATACATAGCAGCAGTGTATGATAACATCTGGTACATTGGTTATATCATTCAATGTAATGAGGAGGAACCAGATTTGCTGGTATACTTCATGAAATGAAACCAATCAACAAATGTTCAATTCAATAGAGAAGATTTTTGTTCCTTTTATTCACATCTTCTGTGTAACGGAAGTGCCAACTATCTAAGGAAGTACTAGAAGGCAGTATACACTTCTGCTGACACTAAGTAAAATTACAGACCTTTACAACAGGTTCCAAACAAGGAGAAAACAATTGTTGATTTAACTTCAGTTATGGACTCAAGTTATGTTAAAGGTTTTACATTTCTTGGTTTCTTGTGTTAATTAAGTATGCGGTACAACAGTAATCAAACAATAGGCCTAAAAGTCTACCTGATCGTTAGTGTGCGTTTTTTTGCATCCCTGTGATCAGTTAGTCGCCACCTACAGGGGAGGGGGAAAATCACTGTGCAGGGGTGCGATCGAATGTGCAGGAGAGCTGCACAAACATCTCTGCACAGACCAGGACTTACTCTTCCAGTGCGATGATCGGGGTCGGAGCTGACGCCAGAAACCCTCCCTTCAAACGCCTAGTCCCTCCTGCGTTTCTCTGGATACTCTTTAAAAACATCAGTTGCCACCCACAAACGGCCTCTTCCCGTCAGTCACCTTGCAATCGCCCGTGCGATCGCTTTTCTCGCTCATCCAGTCGCTGTCCGCCGAACCCCATCACTGCGGACCGGCACGCCTGCGCATTACAGTGCATACGCATGTGCATTTCAGACCTGATCGCAGGCTGTATGAAAACGCAGCCTAGCGATCAGGTCTGAATTACGCCCAATAACTTGATGATTTTTTTTTATCCACTATTAAACAGAGTACTGTACATTGCGGATTTCTTTTTTTGTTTTAGTAATGAATACCTTTTTTAAAGCACCCCAAAAAATGAGATCCCTAACGCACGTTTTTCTAATAGAATTAAAAACGTGCATTTTCAGTGTAACGCAAATACTGAGGCAGATAAAGGATTTTTGTTTAGATTTTTGGATTCGGGAGGTAAAGTTACCTTAGGGGTCCAAATTTCATGGCGATTCCTTAATAAACACCCATGATACTTCAAACAAACTAGATAATGAAGCCACAATTAGTAAATAATTTAATAAATTGAAAAATCAATATTTAATAAACTAATTGTCAGACAGTCTGGATATTTGCCAGAAATAGTTGTTTTGACATCCTCTTTTAACTAAAAAAATTGTCGAAATCTGAGATGGGTGGTCTACCCCTGGTTGAACAGACATGGAATGACCCTCTTAACTACAGAAAGGCGAGTATGCCTACTAAAAACTACCTTTGTAATGGGACATCCACTACATAAATAGCACCACTGGGACTGTGGATTTAACTGTTTTATTGAACCAGCTTTTTCAGTCTACCATGACGGAAGATCAGGGGGAGATATTCAATATTTTTTATTCGCACCGATGCACCCATAAGTGTCGGGTTTAGCTGTGTAAAAAAGGCTAAACCCAAAGTGCTGGGCTTGACATGAACAGTGCCCTTTGGGTGCCCAGACGGGTCACTTTTCACACATTTCTGCTCGCTTGCATTGGGGACTGCGATTTGAAATGTGTCTCCCCAAGGCTAATCACGCTCAAAAAGAGCAACAATTGAATTGCTCCTTTTGGCACCATCTAGTGGCATCCACTGGGAAATACAATTGAATTCCCCCCTGTGAATAGAAACTGCAGTCTTTACGGTTTTCTCTGTGGCAAACAAGTTCATAACTGGGTAAACCATCTTTGTTAACTTCCAGAAAATCTATTTAGTAAGTTACAGTTCTCCTGTTTAATAAATGCTGATTCAGAAAATAAACAATTGTATCTCTTTCTTCAGTCACACAAATAACATTATTAATACTTAATTTATACACTATTTTCATTTTATTTTCTCTGATGACTCCATAATAAATCTTAAAATTTACAGATATTTATTCCAATCAAATGTCAATCACAGGTGAGCATAAATCACCATTAAGTCACAATTTTACATGCTATACTAAGTCTTAATTCTTTTTATTAATCTTGGAAGTCTAAAACTGGATTGAATAATATTTTATGTCTACACACTAAGTAACCATATCTCTAATCAGCGTGCTCAAAGTAAAGGTGAAGCAGGAGAAATCAACTGAAATATAAGTGCTGAATGAAGTTCAAATATTTCCCAATATATGAATAGATATAAGAATATACACTTTAATACCAGTTTCTTCAACCAGGTTACAAAAATATGAAAGAAGGTAAAAATTGCAGTGTAGTAGATCTTAAATTCAAGAGAATTCACAAAATCATAAAGTGTACGCATATCAATTGTATATAAAAAGAGGCTGATCTGCAGCTTTCAGATTATAACACTGAGACCCTAAACATTACTCCAATCATGTCAGGAGCGCAAAAGAAAAATAAAGGGAAGACTGTACAGTCCAATAAGTAAATACAACTATTTCATAGAAACATACATAGAAACATAGAATTTGACGGCAGATAAGAACCACTTGGCCCATCTAGTCTGCCCCTTTTTTTTTATCCTTTAGGTAATCTCAACCCTTTTTGAACCTTAATTCTTTGTAAGGATATTCATATGCCTATCCCAAGCATGTTTAAAATGCTCTACAGTCTTAGCCTCTACCACCTCTGATGGGAGAATATTCCACTTATGCACTACCCTTTCTGTGAAGTAATTTTTCCTTAAATTTCCCCTGAACCTCCCCCCCTCCAGTTTCAGTGTATGTCCTCGAGTTCTAATATTTCTCTTCCTTTGAAGAATGTTTCCCTCCTGAACTTTGTTAAGACCCTTGATATATTTGAAAGTTTCTATCATGTCCCCCCTTTCCCTTCTCTCCTCCAAACTATACATGTTAAGATCTTTTAGCCTTTCTGGGTACGTTTTGTGATGTAGGCCATGCACCATTTTAGTTGCCCTTCTTTGTACACTCTCTAATGTATTTATATTCTTCTGGAGATATGGTTTCCAGAACTGGACACAGTATTCCAGATGGGGCCGCACCAATGACCTATACAGTGGCATTATCACTTATTTTTTCCTACTACTGATTCCTCTCCCTATGCAACCAAGCATCTGACTTGCCTTTCTCATTGCTTTGTTGCATTGCTTTCCTGCCTTCAAGTCACTTGAAATAGTGACTCCTAAATCCCTTTCCTCCTCAGTAGTTTCCATTATAGTACCCTTGAAACTATATTTAGCCTTTGGGTTTTTGAGACCTTTGTGCATGATTTTGCATTTTTTAGCATTAAACTGTAGTTGCCACGTTCTTGACCATTTCTCAAGCCTACCTAGATCATCAATCATTTGTTTTACCCCTCCCGGTGTGTCTACCCTGTTGCATATCTTTGTATCATCTGCAAAAAGGCATACCTTCCTTTCAATACCATCTGCAATGTCACCAACAAATATATTAAAGAGAACTGGACCAAGTACAGATCCCTGGGGTACTCCACTGGTAACATTTCCCTCCATAGATTGCACTCCATTAACTACAACTGTCTGTTTCCTATCCTGCAACCAGGTTCTAATCCATTTAACCGTTTTATAATCCACCCCCATGCTTTCAAGTTTATTTAGCAGTCTGCAATGTGGGACAGTGTCAAATGCCTTACTAAAGTCTAGATATGCTACATCTACAGCTCCCCCTTGATCTATTATTTTTGTCACAGAGTCAAAAAAGTCATTAAGATTTGTTTGGCATGATCTACCACCAGTAAATCCATGCTGTTTTGGATCCTGTAAGTGGTTTGATTTAAGATATTCCACTACTCTTTCTTTTAATATATTTTCCATTACTTTCCCCACTACTGATGTAAGGCAGTATTACTGGTCTGTAGTTACTTGCTTCTTCCTTGCTTCCACTTTTGTGCAGTGGAACTACATTTGCTCTTTTCCAGTCCTCTGGAATAGCACCTGTATTTAGTGACTGGTTAAATAATTCTGTTAACGGTGTAACCAGCACATCTTTTAGCTCTTTGAGTATCCTTGGGTGTATCCCATCTGGTCCCATTGATTTATCCACTTTTAGTTGTGAAAGTTCTGTTAGGACCTTCTCCTCTGTAAATGTACTTTCAACTACCTTATTTTTATGAATGTCCTTGCAACTTAACTGTAGTAAATATTGAGCAAAAATAATTATTTAGGTGATCTGCTATTGCCTTGTCACCCTCCACCAAATGCTCACTCTCTGTCTTAAGTCTCATTATTCCTCCATTTGATTTTCTCCTTTCACTTATATACTTAAAAAAAAGTTTTGCCCCCTTTATCTACTGACTGGGCCATTTTTTCCTCAGCTTCTGCCTTTGCACGTCTGATCACTTTCTTAGCATCCTTCTGTCTGTCAAGATACACCTCTTTGTCATTATTATTTTGAGTCTGTTTGTATTTCCTAAAAGCCATCTTTTTTGCTTTCACACTAGTTGATACTTCTTTTGTGAACCACACTGGCTTCCTTTTCCTGGTGCTTTTCCTAACCCTTTTGATACAAAGATCAGTTGCACTTAGTATTGCACTTTTCAGTTTTTCCCACCTCTCCTGCACTCCTTCCAAGTTCCACCAGTCTGCCCATGAATCACTTAAACATCTCCCCATTTTTGCAAAATCAGCATTTCTAAAATCCAACACCTTTGTTTTTGTGTGACAGGAGTTGGATCCTGTCTTTATACTAAACCATACTGCTTGATGATCACTGGATCCCAGGTGCTCACCCACATATATGTCGGATATCCTATCACCATTTGTAAGAATTAAATCTAATATTGAATCTTTGCGAGTGGGCTCCATCACCAATTGCTTGAGATGCTCCCTGTAAGGAATGTAGAAATTTGCCACTTGTAGCTGAACTTGCAAAAGACCCCTCCCAATTTACATCAGGTAAATTAAAGTCTCCCATGATTATGACTTCTCCCTTTAAAGCCATTTTAGTGATGTCCAACAATAGGTTCCTGTCCAAATCCTGCCCCTGGCCTGGTGGTCTATAGATCCCCCCCCCCAATGTGAATAACATCCTTCTCCCCAGTTTCTATGGTGACCCAAAGGGCCTCAGTTTTGGCTTCAATATTTTGTATTAAAGTAGCATTTATGCTTTTTTTCACATACATTGCTACCCCTCCTCCTATTCTTCCTATTCTATCCTTCCTAAATAAATTGTATCCTGGTATAGCTATGTCCCAGTCATGATTTTCATTGCACCATGACTCTGTAATTGCCATAAAATCCAGGTTATCCCTTGTCATTATCGCAATTAGCTCTGGAATTTTGTCACCTAAGCTCCTAGCATTTGCACACATAGCTTTAAGAATTTTGTCTGTGCATTTGTTATTATTAGCCATGTCCAGACTGTACAAAATAAATGACAAGTTTAAAGTTGAAATTACCTGTTTGGGGATGTTGCTCAGTGTTTGATATATATATATATATATATATATATTTATTTTTTTTACTAATCAGGAATCACACTGTGTCCTTTACACCATGAATACACCTCCCAAAATGTAAAGATATAGTACACCTGACCACAATGACCAAATGATCAAAGGAGGTAAACACCAGAGAGCATGCAATAATAAACTATGTTTCACTGTGCAACTTCCCCACACATGCAATGCCAATTACAAGCCAATCATTACATCAAAAAACATACATGAGTTTGCATAAGAGAGAGCTGTAGTGAGCAGATTGGGGATGTCTTTTCATAGTGTAAAAAGACAGATAACATTGGTACAGGTGAGAATTCAGATGGTTTTGGTAAGCTATAGCCATAAATTTGAGTAGTTGCGGATGAAGTGGAAAGGTCTAGCAGCGTTCCTAACACAGATTTAAGTTATAAGTATAGGTTACTCAGGCTGGAGTAGTTTGATGTGTAGAGGAACTGGACTCACATTTGTTTGAAAGCTGTCCTTCAGTGGTCCAGATTGTGGATTGATTGTTGTCCTTCTGTTTTTCTTCGGTTTAACGTCGGTGTAACGTCGAAATTATTTTTAAATTTGTAGTTATTCTTTGAATAATGTCCTTTAAGTAATGGCCCACAAGCCTACGGCCTAAGCCTTCCTCATGCTCTTTAAGTAATGGACCAAGCATGTGAGGTTCTATGAGGTTAACACAAGATAGTAAATTATTACTTACATCAGAATTTCTTTGAGTCTAGGCACTGTATGAACAACTTATGCTCAAAATGTTTTTCCTCAAGAGTACTAATAATGGTAATATAGTTCCTCAAGGTTCAGATCTGCAAAGTTTACCCCAAGTATGTCTCTCAGGCCACAATGCATTTCATCAAACTATATAAAAGTAAGACGTAATCATGAATGATTGAACCCACTGAGGAGGTCAACCAGTCATAATGCGTAGATGCTTGAAGGACACATTGGAAGTTTGTAGTTCTGGATATTGTGGAGGAGTATTACAGTTATCATGGAGAAATTCTTATGGACATCAACTGTTCATACAAAACTGAAAACTGCAAAAAAATTATCAGATCAGTTGTAACCAGATTTTAAGTACATGTATGTGTATAGCTCCATTAAAAATGGCTTCTGGTAAATAGTCGTTTGTTCAGATGGACTACCGACAACATATTAGCCAAAAGTATTTGTATATTTTTGGAACTAATATCAGAATCAGCTTTATTTGTTATGAACCACAGTTAGTGGTTCATTCCTGTTTTCCGTTTATGTATTTTATTTTATAGTTCTCTTGCAGGCCAGGATTTCCACTGGTGTCCACTGCTCAGTCCTTGGAACTCTGCCTGTCCTCCGGTCCTGAGAGCATGTGTCAGCTACATTGGGGGTTCCTGTCCGTTTCCCAGTATTTGTACCGGTTTCGTGAGTAGCGGCTTTGCCGCCTCCATTGGCCAAGGCCGCTGTATTCTTTAGTTATACGAGTTACTGGTGTTTTGCAGAGGGTTCTGCATATGCTGTCACCGCCGGTACACAACAGTATTGTGTCGGCGTGTGGACAGCATTTCCTTGGTTGTTGTTTATCCTGGCGGCTGTGCCGCATATACGTTTAGTTTTAGGTCACTTTGTAGCCCCTAGCTCTCAGTTTGGTTTTGTTAGAGGTCCCCTTGTTAGCATCCCGTCTCAGTTCACGCCTTGTCTCACATTAAGACCTGGGGCATCGGAGTTGGGCAGACCTAATCCGCCCTTCAAACGCGGCTGCCGGAGGCCCAAGAAACCATAGTCTCGCAGACGCGAACTAACCACGTGGGTGAAACAACGAGGTAGGTTGCTAGGGGTTACCATCACACCTGGCCATTACTTCAGCGTCACGTTCTGGTGCTTTGGAGTTGCTACACTACACCTCTTTGTTCAGAGCACCAAGAACGTAACATTATTGGCCAGGTGTACTCACGTACACTAGGAATTTTTTGCGGTACAGTGCATCGCCAAGCAGCAACTTGAAGGGGGAATACATAGCATAAGAAGGGGGAAAAAACGTAGCATACATTACAAACATTACACGAGTTCATACTGCACATTTCAACTGCATGATAGACTCATCATATTAGACATGTTAGACTTTTTATATATTGTTCAGCCGGTGGACAACTAGTGGGAAGAAGCTTTTAATGGATCCGGTTGACTTTGCGGGAATAGACCTGTAGCGCCTGCCTGATGGAAGCGGTTCAAACAGTTTGTGACCTAGGTGGTGCATATCTGCCACGATTTTCTCCGCTCGCTTCCTGACCCTTGACTGGTATAATTCCTGGACGGGAGGGAGCTCAGCCCCAATAATCTTTTCAGCTGTCCTCACCACCTTTTGCAGCCTCCATCTGTGACTCTCATTGGCAGCTACATACCAAACTGTGACTGAGGAACATAGGACGATTCTACGATCACTGTGTAGAAGATGAGCAGCAGCTTTGGCGGGATGTTGAATTTCCTGAGTTGCCTAAGAAAAAACATCTGCTGCTAAGCCTTCTTTATGACAGTGCTTATGTTGGGTCCCCATTTGAAGTCTCTGGAAATTTTTGACCCTAGGAATTTGAAGGAGTCAACCCACGAAACCACGCTGTTGGCTATTACGAGTGGTTGCATGGCACTGGGTTTCCTTCTGAAGTCCACCACCATCTCAACTGTTTTGAGGGGATTTAGGTCAAGGTTGTTCCTGTCGCACAACTGCGTTAGTCGTTACACTTCGAGTCTGTATGCAGATTCGTCTTCGACCTTGATTAAGCCGATGATGGTGGTGGCAAATGTTATCATTTTTACTGATTGCTCGGCTGAGGTGCAGCCGTATAGAGAGAAGAGCAGGGGGAGAGGACACATCCTTGAGGGGCCCCCGTGCTGATCATGAATGACCCGGCTTTCACCACCTCTTTCCTTGCTGTAAGGAAGTCGACGATCCAGAAGCATGTTGATTCTGGGATTCCTAAGGAGAGGAGTTTGGCTTGCAGGATATTGGGGACAATTGTGTCGAATGCCAAACTGAAGTCGACAAATAGGACCCTCGCATAAGAGCCGGGTCGGTCTAGGTGCTGTAGGATGTAGTGCAGCCCCAAGGTAACTGCATCTTCGACACTCCTATTCAGCACCACAGGTGGGTCAGCACCAGCCATTCAAACACTTTCATTGCCACAGATGTTAGTGCGATTGGCTTGTAGTCGTTTAGGTCTTTTGCAGCTCTTTGGAACCGGGACGATTGTTGAACATTTAATGCAAGAGAGAAACTTGCACGTGTCCAGTGAGGTGTTGAAGATCTTGGAGAAGATAGGTGCGAGGTGAACAGCACAGTTCTGTGGCTTTCCTAGGTTTGACCCTTCTGAACATTCCTTCTACATCTTTCTGATACACCCGCAGTGCCTGGAAGTAGAGACCAGGATAGGGAAGCAGGTGGTCAGCTTTGCCCGGGGTAAGACTGGGATAGGGGGCCTCCTTCTCAAATCTGCAGTAAAAGTTGTTCAGCTCGTTCGCCAATTCCTGGTGCATGACAGTGGGTTTTCGGGTTTTCTTGGAGCTGGTTATGGCTTGCATACTTCTCCATACTGACGCGGGGTCGTTGACTGAAAGGTCGGTAGCAGAAGTTTCAAAATCCCTCCAATCTGCGCAGTCAAAACAGGCCTGAAGCTTAAGCTTTGCTTCGCTTGTCCAGCGTTTGACGGACCTGACCACGGGATTTTCCATCTTCAGCTTCTGGATGTATGTGGGGAGCACATGGACTATGCAGTGGTCGGAGAGGCCTAGGGCTGTGCGGGGGATGGATCGGTAAACTGTCTTGATGGAGGTATAGCAGTAGTCCAGGGTTCGCCCCTCCCTGTTATGGCACTTGACTTGCTGCTTGTACTTAGGTAGCTACTGGCACAGGTTTGCGTTGTTGAAGTCTCCCAGTACTATAAGCAGTGAGTCCGGATATTTGAGGTCTGTATCAGTTATCCTGGTGGCCAGCTGTTGCAGGGCATCGTTTGCACTTGCTTGGGGGTGATATACACCCCCACCAGTACTGTTGAGGCAAATTCTCGTGGGGAGTAGAACGGGTTGCAGTTAATTATGAGCACATACAATTGCGGGCTGCTTGATTTACTTAGGATTGTAACGTTCGAGCACCACCCTTCCTTTATGTAAAAGCAGATGCCACCGCCTCTGTTTTTTTCGGTGTGGTCTTATCGCGGTCAGCCCTGAAGAGGCTGTAGCCCGGCAGTGAAAGTGTGAAGTCGGCAATTAGGTTGTCCAGTCACGTCTCAGTGAAGAATAGAATGGATGACCCAGCAGTGCACGACCTTGCTTGAAGATCATACTTCAAACAAGGCTCATATGTTCTGATTAGGGAAATCCTTTGTTCAGATTGGTAGCTGGCCTCCAGCAGCTCACTCAATTTTTAACCTGCCCAGACAAAAATATTGATTGATCCATTTATCCCAACCCGACTGCTTCCTGCAATACCATAATTAGTATTTTACGGTTACTGACGGAGAAACTGGATAGGCATGGGTCTTCAACCTGCGGCTCTCCAGCTGCTGTGGAACTACACATCCCAGCATGCCCTGCAACAATTTTGCTATTAAGGCATGCTAAAACTGAAAGCAGGGCATGCTGGGATGTGTAGTTCCAAGGCAGCTGGAAAGCCACAGGTTGAAGACCCATAGGTTAGGGTGTGCTGCTGATGACCCCGAATACCACCTGCCATCCTTTATACCTCAGGTTACAGTACTAATAACCAACTACTGTAGTAACGGAGGCCCTGCACAGGCAATTATTTTTGTGACCACCACTGAATAGAGAGTGCTGGAGTGGATATCAGACACCAGATTTGGGCATTGATAGAGGAGAGCCTGGATGCAGAAAAAAAACATATTTTGCTAGCAGACTGCAGCATTGGTTGCAAGCATTGACTGGAGCACCTGTTCTATATCTAACTGGGTGTACGCCCTTTCCCTTTTGTGAGAAGCAGTTATTCCAACCCAGTCCTATATATATATATATATATATATATATATATATATATATATATATAAAAAGACCACTAACAAATACTGTTTCTGACACTAAGTAAAAAAGACCACTAAAAAACAAGATTTTACTTACCGGTAAATCTATTTCTCGTAGTCCGTAGAGGATGCTGGGACTCCGTAAGGACCATGGGGAATAGACGGGCTCCGCAGGAGATAGGGCACTTTAAGAAAGCTTTGGACTCTGGGTGTGCACTGGCTCCTCCCTCTATGTCCCTCCTCCAGACCTCAGTTAGGGAAACTGTGCCCAGAGGAGATGGACAGTACGAGGAAGGATTTTTGTAAATCTAAGGGCAAGATCCATACCAGCCACACCATATAACTTGTGATACACTACCCAGTCAACAGTATGAACAACAACATAGCCTCGGTTCAGCCAATAAACTATAACGTAACCCTTATGTAAGCAACAACTATATACAAGTCTTGCAGAAGAAGTCCGCACTTGGGACGGGCGCCCAGCATCCTCTACGGACTACGAGAAATAGATTTACCGGTAAGTAAAATCTTATTTTCTCTAACGTCCTTGAGGATGCTGGGACTCCGTAAGGACCATGGGGATTATACCAAAGCTCCCAAACGGGCGGGAGAGTGCGGATGACTCTGCAGCACCGATTGAGCAAACAGGAGGTCCTCCTCAGCCAGGGTATCAAACTTATAGAACTTTGCAAAGGTGTTAGACCCCGACCAAGTAGCAGCTCGGCACAACTGTAATGCCGAGACCCCTCGGGCAGCCGCCCAAGAAGAGCCCACTTTCCTAGTGGAATGGGCCTTAACCGATTTAAGCAATGGCAAACCTGCCGTAGAATGCGCCTGCTGAATCGTATTACAGATCCAGCGAGCAATAGTCTGCTTTGAAGCAGGAGCGCCAACCTTGTTGGCCGCATACAGAACAAACAGAGCTTCAGTCTTCCTGATTCTAGCCGTTCTGGTCACATAAATCTTCAAAGCCCTGACCACATCCAGGGACTCGGAATCCTCCAAGTCCCGTGTAGCCACAGGCACGACAATAGGTTGGTTCACATGAAAAGATGAGACCACTTTTGGCAGAAAGTGAGGACGAGTCCTCAACTCTGCCCTATCCACGTGAAAAACCAAGTATGGGCTTTTATGTGATAAAGCCGCCAATTCTGAAACACGTCTTGCCAAAGCCAATGCCAACAACATGACCACTTTCCACGTGAGGTATTTCAACTCCACAGTTTTGAGTAGTTCAAACCAAGGTGACTTGAGGAAACGTAACACCACGTTAAGATCACAAGGCGCCACCGGAGGCACAAAGGGAGTCTGAATATGCAGCACACCCTTCACAAAAGTCTGTACTTCAGGAAGAGAGGCTAATTCTCTTTGGAAGAAAATGGATAAGGCCGAAATTTGAACCTTTATGGACCCTAATTTTAGGCCCAAAGTCACTCCTGTTTGAAGGAAGTGAAGTAGACGGCCCAAATGGAACTCCTCCATAGGAGCAGCTCTGGCCTCACACCAAGAAATATATTTTCCCCATATACGGTGATAATGTTTTAACGTCACGTCTTTCCTAGCCTTGATCAGGGTAGGAATGACCTCCTCCGGAATCCCTTTTTCCGCTAGGATCCGGCGTTCAACCGCCATGCCGTCAAACGCAGCCGCGGTAAGTCTTGGAACAGACAGGGCCCCTGCCGCAGCAGGTCCTGCCTTAGAGGAAGAGGCCACGGATCTTCTGCGAGCAACTCTTGCAGCTCCGGATACCAAGTCCTCCGTGACCAATCTGGAACAATGAGGATTGTTCTGACCCTGCTTATTCTTATTGTTCTCAACACTTTGGGTATGAGAGGAAGAGGAGGAAACACATAGACCGATCTGAACACCCAAGGTGTCACAAGAGCGTCTACCACTACCGCCTGAGGGTCCCTTGACCTGGCGCAATACCGCTTTAGCTTTTTGTTGAGACGGGATGCCATCATGTCTATTTGAGGCAGTCCCCACCGACCCGTGATCTGTGCAAGACTTCTTGATGAAGTCCCCACTCTCCCGGATGCAGGTCGTGCCTGCTGAGGAAGTCCGCCTCCCAGATGTCCACCCCCAGGATGAACACTGCTGATAGCGCGCTTACATGGCATTCCGCCCAGCGTAGAATCCTGGTCGCTTCTGCCATGGCCACTCTGCTCCTTGTTCCGCCTTGGCGGTTTATATGAGCCACTGCCGTGACATTGTCTGATTGAATCAGAACCGGTTTTTCCCGAAGCAATTCCTCCGCTTGACGCAGGGCGTTGTATATGGCCCTCAACTCCAGGATGTTGATGTGGAGACAAGTTTCTAGATTTGACTAGAGACCTTGGAAATTTCTTCCCAGTGTGACTGCTCCCCAGCCTCGGAGGCTTGCGTCCGTGGTCACCAGGACCCAGTCCTGAATGCCGAACCTGCGACCCTCTAATAGGTGAGCACTGTGCAGCCACCACAGGAGAGATACCCTGTTCCTGGGAGACAGGGTGATCCTTCAATGCATTTGTAAATGGGACCCGGACCACTTGTCCAAGTGGTCCCATTGAAAAGTCCTCGCATGGAACCTGCCGAAAGGGATGGCCTCGTATGAAGCCACCATCTTCCCCAGGACCCGCGTGTAATGATGCACTGAAACCTGTTTTGGTTTTAATAGGTTCCTAACCAGGGCTATGAGCTCCTGAACCTTTTCGACCGGAAGAAAAACCTTTTTCTGGTCTGTGTCTAGAATCAGGCCCAAAAAAGTTAGACGCGTTGTAGGGACTAGCTGGGACTTCGGTATATTGAGAATCCAGCCGTGTAACTGCAACGTCTTCATGGAAAGAGACACGCTGTCCAGCAACTTCTCCCGAGATCTCGCCTTTATGAGGAGATCATCCAAGTATGGGATAATTGTGACCCCCTGCCTGCGCAGGAGCACCATCATTTCCGCCATTACCTTGGTGAAAATCCTCGGGGCCGTGGAAAGCCCAAACGGCAACGTCCGAAATTGGTAGTGACAGTCCTGCACTGCAAATCTCAGGAACGCCTGATGAGGGGGGAATACCGGAACATGAAGGTAAGCATCCTTTATGTCCAGGGACACCATCCATTCCCCCCCGTCCAGGCTGGCGATGACCGCCCTGAGTGATTCCATTTTCAACTTGAACCTCTTCAAGTACAGGTTCAGGGATTTCAGGTTTAAAATGGGTCTGACCAAACCGTCCGGTTTCGGGACCACAAACAGGGTTGAGTAATATCCCTCTCCTTGCTGGAGATGATGAACTGTGACAATCACCTGTTGAATATACAATTTTTGGATTGCTGCCAACACTAGCTCCCTCTCTGACGGGGAAGCCGGCAGAGACGACTTGAAAAACCGTCGAGGAGGCAAGTCTTCGAATTCCAGCCTGTATCCTTGAGAAACAATCTCTAACGCCCAGGGATCCATCTGCGAGTGAACCCAGACGTGGCTGAAAAACCGAAGACGAGCCCCCACTAGATCTGCCTCCCTCCGGGAAGCCCCAGCGTCATGCGGTGGATTTTGCAGATGCAGGGGAGGACTTCTGCTCTTGGGAACTAGCTGTGTGCAGCTTCTTTCCCCTGCCTTTCCCTCTGGCAACAAAGGACGATCCCCGTACCTTTTTGTTATTATTGGAACGAAAGGACTGCATTTGATAATGAGGTGCCTTTTTTGTATGCTGCAGGGGGACATAAGGTAAGAAATTCGACTTACCAGCCGTAGCAGTAGAGACAAGGTCCGAGAGGCCGTCTCCAAACAACTCCTCCCCTTTGTAAGGCAAGGACTCCATATGCCGCTTTAAATCGGCGTCTCCCGTCCACTGTCGGGTCCACAAGAGCCGCCTAGCAGAAATAGACATAGCATTTATTCTGGAGCTTAATAAACAAATGTCTCTCTGAGCATCTCTCATATCACAAGGCAGCATCTCTGATATGCTCTATGGTCATTTGAATGGCATCCCTATCTAAGGTGTCAATCTCCGTAGATAAGGAATCTGCCCATGCCACAACCGCAATACAAACCCAGGCCGACGCCATAGCCGGTCTAACAATAGTACCTGAATGAGTGTAAATGTGCTTCATGGTAATTTCCTGCCTGCGATCAGCAGGATCCTTGAGGGAAGCCGTATCCTGAGAAGGCAGTGCCATCTTTTTGGACAAGCGTGTCAGCGCCTTGTCTACTTTAGGCGAAGATTCCCATTGTATCCTATCCGTTTGTGGAAAAGGATACGCCATAAGAATCCTTCAAATGAGGACGGAAAGGTGACTTCAGGCTTTTTCCCTTTATACATGTGTACCCTCGTGTCAGGGACAGGGGGTTCCTCAGTAATATGCAAAACCACTTTAATGGCAATAATCATGTACCGAATACCTTTTGCCACCCTCGGCTGTAATTTTGCATCTTCATAGTCGACACTAGAGTCAGTATCCGTGTCGGTATCTGTGTCATCGATCTGGGATATGGTGCGCTTCTGAGACCCCGAAGGGCCTGGTGCCACAGGGACAGGCATGGACTGGCTACCTGACTGATCCCTAGCTTCAGCCTTGTCTAACCTTTTACACCCATTCCGGTGTCGGTGTTGCCGATGACGACATGACATTCAAGCACTCCCCCTCCACATTAAGCGAGCCTTTCTCGTCAAACATGTCGACACACGCGTACCGACACACTTCACACACACAGGGAACCTCTTTTCTGAAGACAGTATCCCCTTCAAGGCCCTTTGGAGAGACAGAGAGAGAGTATGCCCGCACACACCCCAGCGCAATGACCCTGGAGACCAACACAAAATGTTTTTCCCCCAGCCGCGCTGTATAATATGTTATCCGCCAATTATGTGCCCCCCCCCCCCCTCTCTTTTAAACACCCTTTCACCGTGTGTAAGCAGGGGAGAGTCCGGGGAGCTTCCTCTCAGCGTGCTGTGGAGAGAAAATGGCGCTGGTGAGTGCTGAGGGAGAAGCCCCGCCCCTTCAGCGGCGGGCTTCTGTCCCGCTCAAACTTACTAAAATATGGCGGGGGCTCTTTTATATACATGTACAGTGCCCCCCTGTACATGTATATTGTCTTTTGCCATAATAGAGGTGTTATATTGCTGCCCAGGGCGCCCCCCCCCTGCGCCCTGCACCCTTACAGTGACCGGAGTATGTGAGGTGTATGGGAGCAATGACGCACAGCTGCAGTGCTGTGCGTTACCTCAGTGAAGCTGAAGGCTTCTGCCGCCTGACGTCTTCTGACTTCGGTTCTTCTGGCTCTGTGAGGAGGACGGCAGCGCGGCTCTGGGGGTGGACGCCCAGTAAGAACCTGTGTTCACCCCCTCTGGAGCTAATGGAGTCCAGTAGCCGAGGAAGCAGAGCCTATCTTAGACAAGAAGGTCTGCCCCTCTCTCCTCAGTCCCTCGATGCAGGGAGCCTGTTGCCAGCAGTGCTCCCTGTAAAAAAGTAGAAAAAATCCAAACAAAAATGCTTCTAGGCAGAGAACTCAGGAGAGCTCTCTGCAGTACACCTATCCTGCTCTGGGCACAGTGTAAAAACTGAGGTCTGGAGGAGGGGCATAGAGGGAGGAGCCAGTGCACACCCAGAGTCTAAAGCTTTCTTAGAGTGCCCTATCTCCTGCGGAGTCCGTCTAATCCCCATGGTCCTTACGGAGTCCCAGCATCCTCAAGGACGTTAGAGAAAATAAGATTTTAAACCTACCGGTAAATCTATTTCTCCTAGTCCGTAGAGTATGCTGGGGACTCCGTAAGGACCATGGGGTACAGACGGGCTCCGCAGGAGATAGGGCACCTAAAAAGAACTTTGACTATGGGTGTGCACTGGCTCCTCCCTCTACGCCCCTCCTCCAGACCTCAGTTAGAGAACTGTGCCCAGAGGAGATGGACAATAGAAGGCAGGATTTAGCAATCCAAGGGCAAGATTCATACCAGCCCACACCAATCATACCATGTAACCTGGAACATACATAACCAGTTAACAGTATGAACAAACGACAGTAACGGTCCAAGACCGATGTCAACTGTAACATAACCCTTATGTAAGCAACAACTATATACAAGTCTTGCAGAGTTTCCGCACTGGGACGGGCGCCCAGCATCCTCTACGGACTAGGAGAAATAGATTTACCGGTAGGTTTAAAATCTTATTTTCTCTTACGTCCTAGAGGATGCTGGGGACTCCGTAAGGACCATGGGGTTTATACCAAAGCATCCAATCGGGCGGGAGAGTGCGTATGACTCTGCAGCACCGACTGAGCAAACGCTAGGTCCTCATCAGCCAGGGTATCAAACTTGTAGAATTTAGCAAAAGTGTTTGACCCTGACCAAGTCGCCGCTCGGCAAAGTTGTAATGCCGAGACGCCTCGGGCAGCCGCCCAAGAAGAGCCCACCTTCCTAGTGGAATGGGCCTTAACCGAATTTGGTACCGGCAATCCAGCCGTAGAGTGAGCCTGCTGAATCGTATTACATATCCAGCGAGCAATAGTCTGCTTCGAAGCAGGAGCGCCAATCTTATTGGCCGCATACAGGACAAACAGAGCCTCTGTCTTCCTAATTGTAGCCGTCCTGGCTACATAAATTTTTAAGGCCCTGACTACGTCCAGGGATCTGGAATCCTCCAGGTCACTTGTAGCCACAGGCACCACAATAGGTTGATTCATATGGAACGAAGAAACCACTTTAGGCAAAAATTGCGGACGTGATCAGCTCGATCCACATGAAAAATCAAGTAGGGGCTCTTGTGTGACAAAGCAGCCAATTCTGACACTCGCCTTGCTGATGCTAAGGCCAACAACATGACCACCTTCCAGGTAAGAAATTTCAACTTAACCTTGTTAAGCGGTTCAAACCAGTGTGATTTTAGGAACTGCAACACCACGTTCAGGTCCCATGGTGCCACTGGAGGCACAAAAGGGGGCTGGATGTGCAGCACTCCCTTTACAAACGTCTGGACTTCTGGAAGAGAAGCCAATTCCTTCTGAAAGAAAATCGAGAGGGCCGAAATCTGTACCTTAACAGAGCCTAATTTCAGGCCCATATCCACTCCTGTCTGTAGGAAGTGGAGTAGACAACCCAGATGAAAATCTTCCGTAGGTGCATTCTTGGTCTCACACAAAGACACATACTTTCGCCAGATACGGTGATAATGTTTTACCGTCACCTCCTTCCTAGCCTTTATTAAAGTAGGGATGACCTCTTCCGGAATCCCCTTTTTCGCTAGGATTCGGCGTTCAACCGCCATGCCGTCAAACATAACCGCGGTAAGTCTTGAAATACACAGGGCCCCTGTTGCAACAGGTCTTCCCTCAGAGGAAGAGGCCAGGGATCTCCTGTGAGCATCTCTTGTAGATCCGAGTACCAGGCCCTTCGAGGCCAGTCTGGGACAACGAGTATCGTCTGTACTCTTCTTCGTCTTATGATCCTCAACACTTTTGTGATGAGAGGAAGAGGAGGAAACACGTAGACCGATTTGAACACCCACGGTGTTACCAGAGCGTCTACTGCTACTGCCTTAGGGTCCCGAGACCTGGCGCAATACCTCCGAAGTTTTTTGTTGAGGCGTAACGCCATCATGTCTATTTGAGGAGGTCTGCAAAGACTTCTTGATGAAGTCCCCACTCTCCTGGATGGAGATCGTGTCTGCTGAGGAAGTCTGCTTCCCAGTTGTCCACTCCCGGAATGAAGACAGCAGACAGAGCGCTTACATGATTTTCCGCCCAGCGAAGGATCCTGTGGCTTCTGCCATTGCGACTCTGCTTCTTGTCCCGCCTTGGCGGTTCACATGAGCCACTGCTGTGACATTGTCTGATTGAATCAGAACCGGTAGGTTTCGAAGAAAAAACTCTCCGCTTGTCGGAGGCCGTTGTAAATGGCCCTGAGTTCCAACACATTGATGTGTAGACCGGACTCCTGGTCTGACCAAAGACCCTGAAAATTTTTTCCCTGTGTGACCGCTCCCCATCCTCGGAGGCTCGCGTCCGTGGTAACCAGGATCCAATCCTGAATTCCGAACCTGCGACCCTCCAGGAGGTGAGCACTTTGCAACCACCACAGGAGGGACACTCTGGTCCCTGGGGATAGAGTTATTTTCCAATGTAAGTGAGGATGGGACCCGGACCACTTGTCCAGGAGGTCCCATTGAAAAGTCCATGCATGGAACCTTCCGAAGGGAATGGCCTCGTAGGCAGACACCATTTTCCCCAGAACTCGAGTGCATTGGTGAACTGACACCCTTTTCGGTTTTAGCAGGTCTCTGACCATGTTCTGGATGTCTTGGGCTTTCTCTATTGGGAGGAAGACCTTCATTTGTTCCGTATCCAGTATCATACCTAGGAACGGTAGTCGAGTTGTCGGAATCAACTGTGACTTCGGTAGATTTAGAATCCAACCGTGTTGCTGGAGCACTCTCAGAGAGAGCGCCACACTGCTCAGCAATTTCTCCCTTGATCTCGCTTTTATCAGGAGATCGTCCAAGTATGGGATAATTGTGACTCCATGCTTGCGCAGGACCACCATCATTTCCGCCTTTATCTTGGTGAAAATCCTCGGGGCCGTGGAGAGTCGAAAACGGCAACGTCTGAAATTGGTAATGACAATCCAGTACAGCGAATCTCAGGTATTCCTGATGGGGGCATATATGGGGACATGAAGGTACGCATCCTTTATGTCCAGAGACACCATAAACTCCCCCTCCTCCATGTTGGCTATTATCGCTCTTAGAGATTCCATTTTGAATTTGAATCTTTTTATGTACAGGTTTAGGGATTTCAGATTCAAAATAGGTCTAACCGAACCGTCCGGTTTCGGGACCACAAATAGGGTTGAGTAGTAACCTCTTCCCTGCTGGTTCAGGGGAACCTTGATTATCACTTGCTGTATACACAGCGTTTGAATTGCAGCTAACACTATATCCCTTTCCGATGTGGAAGCTGGTAGGGCCGATTTGAAAAATCGGCGCGGGGGCACCTCCTCGAATTCAAATTTGTAACCCTGGGAAACTATTTCCAACACCCAGGGATTCAGGTCCGAACTGACCCAGGCCTGACTGAAAAGTCGAAGACGTGCCCCCACCGGTGCGGACTCCCTCAGGGGAGCCCCAGCGTCATGCTGTGGGTTTTGGAGCAGCCGGGGAGGACTTTTGTTCCTGGGCACCTGCCGAAGCCGGTGCTCTCTTGCCTCTGCCCTTACCTCTGGCGAGGAAAGAGGATCCCCGACCTCTTTTGGACTTGTGCGCCCGAAAGGACTGCATCTGATAGGGTGTTACTTTCTTTTGCTGTTGGGGAATATATGGTAAAAAATGTAATTTACCTGCTGTAGCTGTGGAAACCAGGTCCGTCAGCCCATCCCCAAACAATACATCACCCTTATAGGGTAGTACTTCCATATGTTTTTTGGAATCCGCATCACCCGTCCATTGGCGAGTCCATAAGGAACTTCTCGCTCAGATAGACATGGCATTGGCCCTAGAAGCTAGCAATCCAATGTCCCTTTGAGCTTCCCTCATAAATAAGACTGCGTCTTTAATATGGGCTAGAGTTAAGAATATAGTATCCTTATCCATATTATCAAATTGATCTGTCAGCTCATCTGTCCAAGCTGCAATTGCGCTACACACCCATGCCGACGCAATTGTCTGTCTTAGCACAGCACCCGTATGAGAATAAATACACTTTAAGGTAGTCTCTTGCCTGCGATCTGCAGGGTCCTTAAGGGCCGCTGTGTCAGGAGACGGTAGCGCCACTTTCTTGAACAAGCGCGTCAGGGCCTTGTCCACAGTGGGGGGCGATTCCCAAATCTCCCTGTCCTGCTTAGGGAAGGGGTATGCCATATAAATTCTTTTGGGGATCTGCAGTCTCTTAACCGGAGTCTCCCAAGCTTTTCCAAAGAAATCATTCAATTCATGAGATGTGGGAAAGTTAATAATCTGTTTCTTTTCCTTAAACATGTGTACCCTTGTGTCGGGGACCGAGGGTTCATCCTCAATATGCAACACATCCCTTATTGCCAAAATCATACACTGAATGGTTTTAGTCACCCTAGGGTGCAATTTTACTTCGTCGTAGTCGACACTGGAATCAGAATCCGTATCGGTAGTAGTGTCTTGTGTTAAGGGACGCTTTTGAGACCCCGACGGGCCCTGTGAGTCGGTCCAATCCGAGGATTGACCCCCTGATGTCCCCCCTAATTCAGCCTTATCAAGCCTTTTATGTAAAGATGTCACACTTGCATTCAACATATGCCACATGTCCATCCAATCCGGAGTCGGCACAACCGACGGGGACACACCACTCATTTGCTCCACCTCCTCCTTGGAGAAGCCTTCCGCCTCAGACATGTCGACACACACGTACCGAAACCCCACACACACAGGGATTAACCTATAAGGGGACAAAACCCCAACCAGGCCCTAAGGAGAGACAGAGTGAGAGTATGCCAGCACACACCAGCGCTTAAAAACACTGGAAAAAATATGACCAGATAGCGCTTTTCTATATATAATATGCCAATTCCCACTCACTGCGTCGCTAATGTGTCCCCCTCCTCTTTTTTCCAGCCTGTGAAGTTCAGCAGGGGAGAGACCAGGGAGCCAGCGTTTTCCTCATGCAGCTTCTGTGGAGAAAATGGCGCTGGTTAGTGCTGAGGATCAAGCCCCGCCCACCCGACGGCGGGCTTCGGTCCCAGTGATTTTTCAATAAAAATGGCAGGGGATCATAGATTTACTGCCTCCGCAGCCTAATCAATCTGCATTTGCCCAAATGTGAGGTTTATTGCTGCCCAGGGCACCCCCCCCACCCCCACCCCCACCCCCACCCCTACCCCCACCCCTGCGCCCTGCACCCTTCAGTGCTGCTCTGTGTGTGTGTGACTGGGGGAAATGGCGCGCAGCTTACCGCTGCGCGCCTTACCTCATGAAGATCTGATGTCTTCTGCCGCCTAAGATGTCTTCTGCCTTCTCATCCGGCTTCTATCTTCGGCATCTGTGAGGAGGACGGCGGCGCGGCTCCGGGACGAACCCCAGGTGAGACCTGTGTTCCGACTCCCTCTGGAGCTAACGGTGTCCAGTAGCCTTAGAAGCAGTGCCCAACTTGACAAGCCAGCTCTGCTTCTGTCTCCTCGGTCCCACGATGCAGGGAGCCTGTTGCCAACAGGGCTCCCTGAAAATAAAAAACCTAACAAAATTCTTCTTCAACAGAAAACTCTGGAGAGCTCTCTGCAGTGCAACCATTCTCCTCTGGGCACAAGATCTAACTGAGGTCTGGAGGAGGGGCATAGAGGGAGGAGCCAGTGCACACCCATAGTCAAAGTTCTTTTTAGGTGCCCTATCTCCTGCAGAGCCCGTCTATACCCCATGGTCCTTACGGAGTCCCCAGCATCCTCTAGGACGTAAGAGAAAATAGATTGCTTCGGATACTTACGGGTATATTCAGTTCCTGTCGGAAACTGCTGTCTTGTCAGAAAGAGGGCAGTTTCCGACTGTTTTATGTCGGAAGGGGTTCCGACCTATTCAATGGGGGCTCTTCTTTTCCGACAAGTCGGGAATTCCCGGCTTGTAAGAAAAAATAAGAATTTACTTACCGATAATTCTATTTCTCGTAGTCCGTAGTGGATGCTGGGAACTCCGTAAGGACCATGGGGAATAGCGGCTCCGCAGGAGACTGGGCACAAAAAGAAAGCTTTAGGACTACCTGGTGTGCACTGGCTCCTCCCCCTATGACCCTCCTCCAAGCCTCAGTTAGGATACTGTGCCCGGACGAGCGTACACAATAAGGAAGGATTTTGAATCCCGGATAAGACTCATACCAGCCACACCAATCACACCGTACAACTTGTGATATGAAACCCAGTTAACAGCATGATAACAGAGGAGCCTCTGAATAGATGGCTCACAACAAGAACCCGATTAGTTAACAATAACTATGTACAAGTATTGCAGACAATCCGCACTTGGGATGGGCGCCCAGCATCCACTACGGACTACGAGAAATAGAATTATCGGTAAGTAAATTCTTATTTTCTCTGACGTCCTAGTGGATGCTGGGAACTCCGTAAGGACCATGGGGATTATACCAAAGCTCCCAAACGGGCGGGAGAGTGCGGATGACTCTGCAGCACCGAATGAGAGAACTCCAGGTCCTCCTCAGCCAGGGTATCAAATTCATAGAATTTTGCAAACGTGTTTGCCCCTGACCAAGTAGCTGCTTGGCAAAGTTGTAAAGCCGAGACCCCTCGGGCAGCCGCCCAAGATGAGCCCACCTTCCTTATGGAATGGGCTTTTATTGATTTAGGCTGCGGTCATCCTACTGCAGAATGCGCCAGCTGAATAGTGCTACAAATCCAGCGCGCAATAGACTGCTTAGAAGCAGGAGCACCCAGCTTGTTGGGTGCCATCAGGATAAACAGCGAGTCAGTTTTCCTGACTCCAGCCGTCCTGGAAAAATAAAATTTTCAGGGCCCTGACTACGTCCAGCAACTTGGAATCCTCCAAGTCCCTAGTAGCCGCAGGCACCACAATAGGTTGGTTCAAGTGAAAACCTGAGACCACCTTTGGGAGAAACTCAGGACGAGTCCTCAACTCTGCCCTATCCATATAGAAAATCAGATAAGGCTTTTACATGACAAAGCCGCCAATTCTGACACACGCCTGGCCAAGGCCAAGGCCAACAGCATGACCACTTTCCACGCGAGATACTTTAGCTCCATGGTTTTAAGTGGCTCAACCAATGCGACTTTAGGAAATCCAACACCACGTTGAGATCCAAAAAGTGCCACAGGAGGCACAAAAGGAGGCTGAATATGTAGTACTCCTTTAACCAAAGTCATAACTTCAGGCAGTGAAGCCAGTTCTTTCTGGAAGAAAATCGACAGAGCCGAAATCTGGACCTTGATGGACCCCAATTTGAGGCCCAAACGTCACCCCTGCTTGCAGGAATCGACATAGTTGAAATTCCTCCGTCGGGGCCTTCATGGCCTCCCACCAAGCAATAAATTTTCGCCAAACGCGGCGATAATGTCTTGCGGTGACATCCTTCCTGGCTATGATCAGGGTAGGGATGACTTCCTTCGGAATACCCTTTTCCTTTAGGATCCGGTGTTCTACCGCCATGCCGTCAAACGCAGCCGCGGTAAGTCTTGGAACAGACAGGGTCCCTGCTGCAGCAAGTCTTGTCTAAGCGGCAGAGGCCAAGGGTCCTCTGCCAGCATCTCTTGAAGTTCCGGGTACCAAGCTCTTCATGGCCAATCCGGAACACAGAGTATGGTTTTCACTCCTCGCCTTCTTATTATTCTCAGTACCTTGGGTATGAGAGGTAGAGGAGGAGACACATAAACCGACTGGTACACCCACGGTGTCACTAGAGCGTCCCCAGCGATCGCCTGAGGGTCCCTTGACCTGGCGCAATATCTTTTCAACTTCTTGTTGAGGCGGGACGCCATCATGTCCACCCGTGGTCATTCCCAACGGTTTACCCGCATT
This sequence comes from Pseudophryne corroboree, assembly GCF_028390025.1. Taxonomy (NCBI): domain Eukaryota; kingdom Metazoa; phylum Chordata; class Amphibia; order Anura; family Myobatrachidae; genus Pseudophryne; species Pseudophryne corroboree. The sequence goes on along the minus strand of NC_086448.1, from coordinate 513,867,837 downwards.
TGGAAAACTTCTGAATGAAGTCCCCATTCTCCTGGGTGTAGGTCGCCCATCGGAGAATCCTTGTGGCTTCTGCCATCGCCATCCTGCTTCTTGTGCCGCCCTGTCTGTTTACATGGGCGACCGCCGTGATGTCGTCTGATTGGATCAGTACCGGCTGGTTCTGAAGCAGGGGCCTTGCCTGGCTTAGGGCATTGTAAATGGCCCTTCGCTGCAGAATATTTATGTGAAGCGAAATCTCCTTGGAAATTTCTTCCCTGTGTGACTGCACCCCAGCCCCGAAGGCTGGCATCCGTGGTCACCAGGACCCAGTCCTGTATTCCGAATCTGCGGCCCTCTAGTAGATGAGCCCTCTGCAGCCACCACAGCAGCGACACCCTGTTTCTTGCTGACAGGGTTATCCGCTGTTGTATCTGTAGATGGGACCCGGACCATTAGTCCCACAGGTCCCACTGGAACGTCCTTGCGTGGAGTCTTCCGAATGGAATTATGCTTCGTACGAAGCTACCATTTTTCCCAGGACTCGTGTGCATTGATGTACCGACACCTGTCCTGGTTATAGGATGTCTCTGACTAGAGATGACAACTCCTCGGCTTTTTCCACTGGAAGAAACACTCTTTTCTGGTCTGCGTTCAGAAACATTTCCAGGAACAGAAGACGTGTCGTCGGCACCAGCTGTGACTTTGGAATATTGAGAATCCAGTCGTGCTGTTGTAGCACTTCCCGAGAGAGTGCTACCCCCACTACCAACTGTTCTTTGGACCTCGCCTTTATCAGGAGATCGTCCAAGTACGGGATAATAAAAACTTCCTTCTTGCGAAGGAGTATCATCACTTCTGCCATTACCTAGGTAAAGACCTTCGGTGCCGTGGACAACTCCCCCGGCCGCGTCTGGAACTGATAGGGACAGTCCTGTACCACATATCTGAGGTACTCCTGGTGAGGAGGGTAAATGGGGACATGCAGGTACGCATCCTTGATGTCCAGGGAGACCCTGTAATCCCCCTCGTCCAGACTCGTAATATCCGCCCTGAGCGATTCCATCTTGAACTTGAATCTTCTGATATAAAAGTTCAAGTATTTTAATTTCAAGATGGGTCTCACCGAAACGTTTCGGTACCACAACCACTGTGGAATAGTAACCCCTTCCTTGCTGAAGGAGGGGCACCTTGACAATCACTTGTTGTGATTATAGTGTTGAATATCCACCAACACCGTCTCCCTTGCAGAGGGAGGTGCCGGTAAGGCTGATTTTAGGAAACGGCGGGGGGAAGAACGTCTCGAACTCCAGCCTGTACCCCTGAGATACTACTTGAAGGACCCAGGGATCCATGTGAGAGAGCCCACTGTCCGCTGAAATTTCTGAGACGGGCCCCCACCGTACCCGGGTTCGCCTGAGCAGCCCCCGCACCATGCTGTGGACCTACCGGACGCAGGGAGGATTTCTGCTCTTGGGAAATAGCTGTGTGTTGCAGCTTTTTCCTCTACCTTTGCCTCTCGGCAGAAAGGATGAGCCTCTAGCCCTCTTGCTTTTCTGGGGCCGAAAGGACAGTACTTGATGATACGGTGCTTTCTTTTGTTGTGGGGTAGCCTGTGGCAAAAAAATCGATTTCCCAACAGTAGCTGTGGAAACGAGGTCTGAAAAACCATCCCCAAACAGTTTTACCCCCTTATAGGGCAACTTCCATGTGCCGATTCGAGTCGGCATCGCCTGACCATTGCCAAGTCCATAACCCCCGTCTGGCGGCAATGGACCTAGCGCTTATTTTTGATGCCAGCCGGCAAATATCCCTCTGTGCATCACGTATGTATAAGACCACGTCTTTTATATGCTCTATTTTCAGCAAAATATTGTCCCTATCCATAGTTATTTTCCGACAGGGAATCTGACCACGCAGCGGGAGCAATGCACATCCATGCCGAAGCAACGGCTGGTCGCAATATAATGCCCTAGTGTGTGACTATATCTTATAGGGTAACCTCCTGCTTTCTATCAGCAGGTCCCTTCAGGGCGGCCGTATCCGGAGACGGTAGTGCCACCTTTTCTGATAAGCGTGTAAGCGCTGTATCTACCCTATGGGGTGTTTCCCCGCGTGACCTATCCTCTGGCGGGAAAGGGTACGCTGCCAATAACCGTTTTAGAAATTATCAATTTCTTACCGGGGGAAGACCACTCTTCCTTACACACCTCATTTAATTTCTCAGATGCAGGAAAAACTACTAATAGTTTTCTCTCACCAAACACAATACCCTTTTATGTGGTACCTGGGGTATAATCATAAATGTGTAATACATTTTTCATTGCCTCAATCCTGTAACGGGTGGACCTATTTGGAGGGTACACCAGTCTCATCGACGTCGACACTGGAGTCAGTATCCGTGTCGACATCTGTGTCTGTTATCTGAGGTAGCGGGCGATTTTAGAGCCCCCCATGACATTTGAGACGCTGGAACAGGCACAAGCTGAGTAGCCGGCTGTTCTGTGTCGTCGACCTTTTATGTAAGGAGTTGACACTTTCACGTAATCTTTCCATAAGTTCAACCACACCGGTGTCGACCCCGCAGGGGGTGACAACATATTTACAGGCATTCGCTCCGCCTCCACCTCATTATCCTCCACATACCTGTCGACACAGTCGTACCGACACACAGCACACACACAGGGAATGCTCTGATAGAGGACAGGACCCCACAAAGCCCTTTGGGGAGACAGAGGGAGAGTATGCCAGCACACACCAGGGCGCTATATATCACAGGGATAGCACCTATAAAAAGTGTTTTCCCTTATAGCTGCATATATATATGTATACTGCGCCTAAATTGTGCCCCCCCTCTCTTTTTAACCCTTTCTGTAGTGTATTAACTGCAGGGGAGAGCCAGGGAGCTTCCCTCCAACGGAGCTGTGAGGGAAAAATGGCGCCAGTGTGCTGAGGAGATAGCTCCGCCCCTTTTTCGCTGACTTTTCTCCCGCATTTTTATGGATTCTGGCAGGGGTTAATGTACATCCATATAGCCCTGGGGGTTATATGTGATGTATTTTTGCCAGCCAAGGTGTTAATATTGCTGCTCAGGGCGCCCCCCCCCCAGCGCCCTGCACCCATCAGTGACCGCAGTGTGAGGTGTGCATGAGGAGCAATGGCGTACAGCTGCAGTGCTGTGCGCTACCTTGATGAAGACTGATGTCTTCTGCCGCCGATTTTCCGGACCTCTTCTTGCTTCTGGCTCTGTAAGGGGGCCGGCGGCGCGGCTCTGGGACCGGACTCCGAGGCTGGGCCTGTGTTCGATCCCTCTGGAGCTAATGGTGTCCAGTAGCCTAAGAAGCCCAAGCTGGCTGCAAGCAGGCAGGTTCGCTTCTTCTCCCCTTAGTCCCTCGATGCAGTGAGCCTGTTGCCAGCAGGTCTCACTGAAAATAAAAAACCTAAAACTAACTTTTATCTAAGAAGCTCAGGAGATCCCCCTAGATTGCACCCTGCTCGGTCGGGCACAAAAATCTAACTGGGGCTTGGAGGAGGGTCATAGGGGGAGGAGCCAGTGCACACCAGGTAGTCCTAAAGCTTTCTTTTTGTGCCCAGTCTCCTGCGGAGCCGCTATTCCCCATGGTCCTTACGGAGTTCCCAGCATCCACTAGGACGTCAGAGAAAAAGTGGATTGTCCGAATCCACGTATCTTGTCAGAAGCGCGGCGAAAGTCAGGTTTTAGCCCCGTTTCTGACAATGTCAATCCGATTTTTAAAACAGTCGGGTTGCCACTGTCGGAACGGCCAAAACCTGTCGAGTTTGGCCGAGGCATTGAATACTGACCTCTCAGATCCTTTCCGTCGGAAAGAATGAGACAGGAATTTAATATTATTATCCTTTATTTATATGGCACCACAAGGGATCCGCAGCGCCCATTACAGAGTACATAATAAAATGAGCAAACAAGAAAACCACGCTTACAGTACACGACAAAATAGGACAGGTATAGAAAACCCGGGGTTAGGTGCCATCAAAGGGAATATGGAGTATAAAATAGTGTAAGTAAGAAAAGGAGAGGCACATGAGGAAAGAAGTCCCTGCTCTTGCGAGCTTACAATCTATACCCTATGTGGATAACTGCAATACGATTGACGCTGTGTGACTGATTTCGATCAATACACTACAAAAAACAATGGCAGCTACAGTATATGCAGATGTGTAAGGACCGCAATTGACTAAAATTATTGGGCTGGATCATGGCCCTGGGACACTTAAGACCGATTGCAGTGCGGTACTCAAAATGGGTCATTAATTAATATATACTTACATATGGTCAATTTTATTGTGTTTGTATTTTAATTAACGATTTGTGAATAAGTTCTAATTAGGGCCTTTTATGCATATTGTGATTGAGATGGGCTATGCCATGAAAAAGTGAACCTGCCCATTGTTTTTTAAGAATCATTATTAAGGTTCAATTTTTTATTATTTTGTTAGTAAATACCTCAAATGTAATATTCCATGAAAGATAATTGTGCGGCACCATTTATGGTCTTAAATCATGGCAAAAATGCATATGTTGGTACCTGCCTACTGAAAAAAGTTGGTTTCCAAAGTTGCCACCACTACATTTGCCATGTTCTGCAAGTTCTTAGTGAGTCTGGATGCTGTTTGTGTATACTTCAAGATTTATCTAAGAATTTGTTTGAATAGGTAAATCTATGTACTGTATAGTATTTAACTTGCAAAAACAGAGTGCTTTAATTGTCCTGCTCATGAAAAAAACATACTAAAGTTTTTGTAATGAGATTATGGTTTTGAGGTAGGGTGTACAGTTGGTTAGAAGTACTATAAACATTTGCTTAACTTCATAACCTCTAAAAATCAATTATTGAATTATACAGTTGAATTATTGGGATTTTACCATTTTTTTAAACTATCCCACTCATGACAAATGGAACACCAAGATTGAGATAAACAGTTTTAGAACCTGCAAAGGCTAAATTTATAGTCACGAAAGGAGTTTGACTTTTATTAATTCCTGCAAGTTAAAAATAAAATCAGTGCCATACAAATGTGTGGACTTACAACTGGTCTCCCTGCACATTAAACTGCCTTGTAGTCATGTCATGCCGTAGCATGACTTGGTACCGTCGAGCGTCTTTTCGTGTGATTTTTTTCTATTAAAATGTGTCTTACTCGCAAAATTATGCTTTTGATGATTAAATGATATGCGGCATGTCTCTGTTCTATGTGTGACTGTACCTGCATAAGAAATGTTATGCTACAGTGTTTTCCTAGAAAAGGCATGCCTCATATCATTTTAATCAGTAGTGTCTGCTTGTGCATCTTGTTTGCAAAAAAAAAAAAAAAAAAAAGACATCAGACACTAACAGAGGCATGGGATCCGTCAGCCAGGCATCTCCCACTGCATTGTGTAATGAGGCTAGATGTATGAGGACACATTTGTCGTTACAGTGGTACTTGACAGTTTGTGAACCCTTCACAATTTTCTATATTTCTGCTGAAATTTGGCCTAAAACTACCTCAGATTATTAAGTCCTAAAACTAGATAAAGAGAACCAAATCAAACAATATGAGACAAAAACAGACATGCTCAGTTTTACTCAGTTATTGAGTAAAAAGGTCCAATATCACATAACAGTGATCGGCAGTATGTGAACCTTTGCATTCAGTATCTGGTATTGCGTAAAAATCTACGGTAGTTTTAGGCCAAATTTCAGCAGAAATATAAAAAATTCTGAAGGGTTCACAAATTTACAAGCACCACACACACGTTTGGACGTCCAAAGTGGCAAGTTTCTACACATTTTTTCCTGCACCTCAGGAGGCTGCGAAAAAAGGGTCAGCCCCGTGGCTACTGGGCATCTAAACGTAGCAACAATTAAATTGCTCCATTTTGCGCCCCATGATAGTAGCCACAGGGTAAAAACAATTGAATTGGCCCCACTGACTGAACATAAAAAAATTATGTGATACTGCCTTTTCTCTTACATCCTAGAGCAGGCTTTCCCAACCACGGTCCTCAAGGCACACTAACAGTGCAGGTTTTAGTGATATCCAGGCTTCAGCACAGGTGACTTAATTAGTAGCTCAGTTATTTTGATTTAACCATCCGTGCTGAAGCCTGGATATCACTAAAACCTGCACTGTTAGTGTGCCTTGAGGACCGTGGTTGGGAATGCCTGTCCTAGAGGATACTGGGTTCCACATTAGTACCATGGGGTATAGACTGGTCCACTAGGAGCCATGGGCACTTAAAGAAATCAATAGTGTGGGCTGGTTCCTCCCTCTATGCCCCTCCCACCAGACTCAGTTTAGAAAATGTGCCCGGAGAAGCCGGTCATGCTTTGGAGAGCTCCTGAAGCGTTTTCTACTTTTATTTTAAAGGTTTGTTATTTTCAGTCAGAGCTGTTTGGCAGCAGCCTGACTGCTTCGTGGGACTTAGGGGGGAGAACGGCCCAACTTCCTAATTGTGTGTACACACGGTGAGATATTTCTTAGGTTACTGCAAATCGCAAGCCTAGATAGACTGTGCAGGCAAGTCAATTTTGACTACCTCATAGAAGAGATAGTCAAAATGGACACACAAATGTGTATCGCACATAGTATCACAAGCACAGTCATTATGTGCTTGCGATGCCGACCTACAGCCCGTCGCATAGTGAGAATCGGGCTTAGCCTGAATCTCACCGTGTGTATGCACCTTTAGAGTTAATAGTCCCGTTTCTCTCCTGACAGGACACCGAGCTCCTGAGGGAGCCATTCGCAAGCCACAGCACGGTGCAGTGTACCCTCCCGAAGCACGCCGCCACCCCCTAACAGTGCCAGAAGATGAAGAGTGGTGAGAACAACGCCGGCATCCCGGTTAGCGGGAATGGCAGCACAAGGGTTGGAGCGCAGCTGACTGCAGGCTGCGCTTCAGGGGGCTCAGACAGACACATGCTGGTGGTGTGTCCCGCTGTGAGGGGCGCGCTGAGCCTCTGCTAATGCCCACATTGGCCACAACGTGCTAACAGGGATTTTAACTCTTGGTTAGACATTTTTTACCTCAGGGCCAGTATAAAAAATGCGGGAAGCCGCGCGCCATTACAGGGGACGGGGCTTCACTCAGAGCGGATCCTACAGTTCTCCAGCGCCATTTCCCTCTGCAGTTCATACAGACAGCATTCCCAGGGACGCGCAGCTCCTCCACAAGGATTCCAAGTCTCCTTGGTGGTACCAGGGGGTCTTAGTAAAGGGGGGGGGAGCAAATTTAAGATTATAACCACTACTAAAGGTGCTTATTTCTGTGTGACCCAGATAGGTTTTACCTTGTTAGAAGGGGCACTGTGTGGCTGGCTCCGATTTCTGTGTCTCTCTGAGGACCCTGCCTACATATACTAAGTTTTCAATGTCTCTAATCCCCTGGGGACTCCCTACCCTGTACTCAGGATAGTGTTCACTCCTAGTCCAGTGGGGCTGAACCCCCATGGTTGGCCTCCATTAAAGGGATGATTTCAAATATTTCTACTAAGCTCTCTCATACTGAGAATGAGACAAAATTCTTAGGCAGTCTATGGATGACCTGATAAATAGAGATTCAGCTCCCATGCCTGCGCCCCACACTCTCGCCATTTGCCCACAAAAGCGTACTCTGGCCCAAATCATGCAGGGTGATACTGATCCTGACACGTCGGTTCCAGAGGATGGTGAAGTGGATGCTGTCCTGTCACAGGGTATACAAACCCTCATTGAGGCAATCAGATCTGTCCTACATATTCCTGACAAGACTGAAGATTTAGAAGAGGAATTTTATTTTAGCACTAAAAATAAATCCTCAGCTACTTTCCCCGCTTCAAAGGAATTAAATGCCCTATTTGAAGAGATGTGGGTGAACCCTGACAAAAAGTTTCAGATCCCTAGAAGGCGGATTTCTTCCTTTCCTGCGGAGGATAGGAAGAAATGGGAAAACCTGCCGATTGTTGTGGACGCATCAGTGGCCAGGTTGTCGCGTAAGATAGTCTTACCGGTTCCCGGGCCGCGTCCTTAAAGGACGCAGCTGACCGCAAGATTGAGAGCACTCTCAAATCTTTATACACTGCGGCTGGGGTAGCCCAGAGACCCACTATTGCTTGTGCATGGATCACTAGGGCCATTGCTAAGTGGTCAGGTAACCTAATTGATGGCTTAGATTCCTTACCCAGGGGGGAGATTATTTTACTCCTACAGCATATTCAGATAACTTTATGGTGGAGGCCTTAAAGGAAATTGGTTTGCTTAACGCAATCACCACTGCCATGGCAGTGTCAGCATGCAGAGGCTTGTGACTACGCCAGTGGACTGCGGATTCAGATTCCAGGAAAGGCGTGGAAAGCATACCATTCACGGGTGAGGCTCTGTTTGGAGATGGATACGTGGATATCCAAAGTTACGGCGGGTAAGTCTACATACCTTCCTTCCGCAGCAACTCCAGATAGGAAAACCTACTCTGCTCCAACTATGCAGTCCTTTCGGACTGCAAAATTTAAAGGAAAATCCAAGGGTTCTTCTACAACCTTCCGAGGCGGTAAAAGTAAACCCAGAAAACCCGCGGCTGCAGGTTTTCAGGACCAGACCTCCGGATCTGTTTCCTCAAAGCCTTCAGCGTGACGGTGGACCACACTGCCTGGAAGACAGGCAGGTGGGATTCCAGTTACGTTCTTTCAGTCACATATGGGCGACATCATGTCAAGATCCCTGGGTCAAAGAACTTATCGCACAGGGATACAGACTGGAAATTCAGGAACTCCCACCTCCCAAATTCTTCAAATCCGGCTTACCAGCTTCTCCAGAACCATGTTTGACTTTGTAGGCAGCGATTCAAAAACTGGTACAGACTTTGGTCATTGTTCCAGTTCCACTACACCTACAAAACAAGGGTTATTATTCCAACCTGTTTGTAGTACCGAAACCGGACGGTTCGGTAAGGCCCATTTTAAACCTCAAGTCACTGAACCTGTACTTACGGTTGTTCAAATTTAAGATGGAGTCTCAGAGAGATGATCTCAGGTCTGGAGGAGGGGGAATTCCTGGTGCGTCTCTCGACATCAAGGATGTGTACCTTCACATTCCGATTTGGCCGCCTCATAAGACATATCTAATGTTTACACTGCAGGACTGTCACTACCAGTTTCAGGCCCTGCCATTTGGCCTTTCCACGGCACCGAGGGTTTTCCCCAAGGTGATGGCAGATATTATGTTTCTCCTCCGCAAACAGGGAGTGAACATCATACCATACTTGGACGACCTGCTGATAAAAGCGCCTTCCAGGGAGAGGTTGCTGGACAGCATTGCCCTCTCAACCAGACTTCTCCAGGATCACGGATGGATTCTGAACCTACCAAAATCCCACCTGGAACCAACACGGAGGCTTCCATTCCTAGGAATGATCCTGAATACGGAGGAACAAAAGGTGTTCCCTTCCCTTAGAAAAGGCATTGGTAATCCAGTCAATGGTGCGGGATGTCCTAAAACCAACCCGAATATCGGTGCATCTGTGAATTCACCTTCTGGGAAAGATGGTAGCCTCTTACGAGGCTCTGCAGTATGGAAGATTTCATGCCAGGCCATTCCAGCTGGATCTGTTGGACAAATGTTCCGGATCACATCTCCACTTGACCAGAGGATACGTCTGTCGCCAAAAGCCAGGATTTCTCTTCTATGGTGGCTCCAGACTTCTAACCTGACCGAGGGTCGACGGTTCGGGATTCAAAATTGGATTCTGCCAACTACGGACGCAAGCCTCAGAGGTTGGAGAGCAGTCACCCAAGGGAACAGTTCCAAGGAAAATGGTCAAGTCAGGAAGCCATTCTTCTGATCAACATTCTGGAATTAAGGGCCACATACAACACTCTTCTACAGGCATTGCATCTTCTTCAAGATCAAGCCATTCAGGTTCAGTCGGACAATGTGACAGCCGTAACATACATAAACCGACAGGGCAGAACGAAGAGCAGAGCTGCAATGTCAGAGGTGACAAAAATTCTCCTCTGGGCAGAAAGATACGCTGTGGCGCTGTCGGCAATCTTCATTCCGGGAATAGACCACTGGAAAGCGGACTTCCTCAGTAGACACGACCTCCAACCGCAGGTGTTCGAGTCCTTGACAAGTCGGTGGGGAATTCCACAGATAGACATGATGGCTTCTCGTCTCAACAAGAAGCTAAAGCGCTATTGTTCCAGGTTGAGGGACCCACAAGCAGTGGCAGTGGACACTCTGGTGACTCAATGGGTTTACCAGATGGTTTACGTGTTCCCACCTCTTCCACTGATCCCAAGAATTCTCAAAATAATAAAAAAGGGAAAAGGTTTAAGCAATTCTCATTGCTCAAGATTGGCCGAGAAGGGCCTGGTATGCGGATCTACTGAAATTGCTCCTGGAGGACCCGTGGCATCTACCTCTGCGAGAGGATCTTCTGCAACAGGGGCCATTCATCTATCAAGATTTACCGTGGCTATGTTTGACGGCATGGAAGCTGAACATCAGATTTTAGCCCGAAAAAGCATTCCGAACAAGGTTATTCCAAACCTGATCCAAGCTAGGAAAGGGGTAACGTCTAAACAGTACCACCGTATTTGGAAAAAATATGTCTCGTGATGTGAAAACAGGAAATTTCCTGCAGTGGAATTTCAACTGGGACGTTTTCTCCTTTTTCTACAGTCAGGTGTGGATATGGGCCTACATTTGGGCTCCTTGAAACTCCAGATTTCGGCCTTGTCCATTTTCTTCCAGACACAATTGGCTTCCCTCCCTGAGGTTCAGACGTTCTTGAAGGGGTTTCGGCAGATGCAACCGCCCTTTGTTCCTCCCACGGAACCTTGGGATCTTAACATGGTGTTGCAGTTTCTGCAATCGGACTCGTTTGAACCTTTACAGGAGGTTGACGTTAAGTTTCTTACGTGGAAGACTGTTACACTGTTAGCCTTGGCTTCCGCAAGGTGTGTCCCCGAACTGGAGGTGTTGTCTTACAAAAGCCCCTATTTGGTTTTTCATGAGAATAGAGCTGATCTCAGAACTCGTCAGCAATTTCTTCCTAAGGTGGTGTCTGTGTTTCATATCAACCAACCTATTGTGGTTCCGTTGCTTACTGACATCTCTGCTACCTCAAAGTCCCTCGATGTTGTGAGAGGTTTGAGGATCTACGTGAAGAGGACAGCTCGTCACAGAAAATCTGACTTGCTGTTTGTTCTCTATGATCCCTAAAGGATTGGTTGTCCTGCTTCAAAGCAGTCTATTGCTCGCTGGATCAGGCTTACTATCCAGCAAGCTTATTCATCGGCAGGATTGCCGGTTCCGAAAGTACAGGCCCACTCTACTAGGTCAGTGGGTTCTTCTTGGGCGGCTGGCCGGGGTGTCTCCGCTTTACAGCTCTGCCGAGCAGCTACTTGGTCAGGATCGAACACGTTTGCTAAGTTCTACAAGTTCGATACTCTGGCCTATGAGGACCTTCAGTTTGGTCAATCAGTATGAACCTCCGCACTCTCCAACCCGGTTTGGGAGCTTTGGTACATCTCCATGGTACTAATGTAGACCCCAGTATCCTCTAGGACGTAAGATAAAATAGGATTTTAATTACCTACAGGTAAATCTTTTTCTCGTAGTCTGTAGAGGATACTGGGCGCCCACCCAGTGCTTCGTGTTTCCTGCTCTGTTACTTAGTTAAGTAATGTTGTTGGTTCAGCTGTTGCTGCTCCTGTTCAGCTTGGTTAGCATGGCTTTCCTCTTGTTTGTGTGTGCTGGTTCGAAACTCACCACTGTTCAGTTAAATTCTTCTCTCGATGTATGTCCGTCTCCTCAGGCACAGTTTCTAGACTAAGTCTGGTGGGAGGGGCATAGAGGAAGGAGCCAGCCCACACTATTGATTTCTTAAAGTGCCCATTGCTCCTAGTGGACCAGTCTTTACCCCATGGTACTAATGTGGACCCCAATATCCTCTACGGACTATAAAAAAAGGATTTACCGGTAGGTAATTAAAATCCAATTTTTTTCTAAGATGTACTGTATTTGTTGGGGCAAATTTCTGTGCACTCAGTTATGTGCTACATGCTCTTTTGAAGATTTTAAGTACTTCTTTGTATAAATAAACGGTCCTTGTAATATTTATAAGCTTATATCTGTTTGGACTTAGCACCCAAGGTCAATACCTTTTTATCTAAAGGAATTGTTGTCTACCCCATGTGAACAAACTCAAAAGGATGGGGGGGGGGGGTGCAATTGGTTTTTAGGTACATTAATTAATGGGTGCCTGATGGAGAAACTATTGCTATAATCAGGCGCGAATAGAAATTTGTGAAACATTAATCTTTTGGTAGCCCAAAGGGAACTTTTTGCATTGCGCCCATTAGTTTAGACAGCTTTAGCCACTTTGAACAGCTAAACCAGGCATAATGGGTGACCAAAACAATTGAATTGGTAACTATCACCACCTAAAGAACATTTGAATGGCCCCCATGACGACCATTACAAATAATGAGCACAACACACTGATGGATGGAAACACATCTACAGAACTGTGGTGTGCCCGTTACAGCCTTATATCAAAAACTTTCAAAAGCAGGTCTTCCAGAAGTCACAATGAATTGTTAGATTTGTTACAACTTTGAACACGTTTATTGTATATTAAAGTGACTGCTAATCTCTACAGTTTATATGGGTAATTGTAAATTTTCTTTTTTAGTCTCCTCTAAAGATTTAAAAATATGTTGATGTAGAATGATTATGTGTTTTCAAATTCTCCACACATCCATGAGCCCTTCTTATATTGGCAGACTGCAAAGGCGGTACTAAAGAGTCAGATTTTGTCTTTTGTTACTCATTTTAACAGGCATCAGTCAAAGATGGTACAATCAGTCCAAGCTGCTTTGACATAAGTCTTTGAAACTTTACATTGGACTCCATCAGCTATACATAGAACCAAGTTTGAGGAATGTAAGATTATTTTTGACGCATTGCTGCAGCAGGTTAGTGACCGCAAGGTTCATAAAAAGTATACAGTACATTTCCCAAACATGGCAACAAAAATAGTAAACTTCTGTCTAACTTATTGCATGTAGACAGATCCATTTCAGCTATTTTAGCCCTAATTGACGATAATGGCTCTTTACACAGTGATGGCCTGGCTATCTTAGATATACTTCATACTTTTTACTCTAAATATTTTCAGGAGCACATTTAAACTGCACACAGAGAGGTCTTTTGGGACAAAATTTGACTTCCATGTTTGCCGGAGGATCATACATCTACTGTATGTTAATTCAACGGGTCACTGAATTGGAAGTCACTACAGCTATCAAAGGTCTTAAACCAGGCAAATCTCCAGGCCCAGATGGTTATACCAGAGATTTTTAAAACTGTCCAGTCGTCCCTAGTCACACATAGAAATTTTGACAAATAAATTAAGAGTCAGGCACTGGATATGGACTGTTTTTCTAAAAAGTAGCTGCCAAGAATAGGAAAAGTAACTCCTACTAATTAAACAACAAAACCAAATAGCAAGAAGGCATGGCTAGATGGATAAATTAATAAAATGGATAGTCTGAAATAGGTTCACATAATTTAATCTGACACTAAAAATTTCTGACAATGCATAAGTAAAAACATAAGGACATAAAAACAAACTCCAGGTTATCAAACAATTACAACCTTTTTAGCCGTGCCTGTTCCTTTAAGTGTAAGCTGAAAATGTATTGGATAAATGGACGATTCTTACTCCCTTAGAACTAACAGCCCAGTCCAAGAACAATTGATGTAACTGTATGTCCACCGCTGGAGGACAGTCCCACAGATAAGGAAAATAATCCAAAAGGGTCCTCACCAGAGTTACGGGGTCTTTACTGTAACAGTCCAGTCATAGGATAGGCAGGAGATCGTCCCCGTGGATACAGAAATAACGGTAGTCCAGTAATGGTTCAGGCACTGATAATGTCCATCAAATGTGATAGAGGTGACAAGGAGGCACACCAACGCATTTCGCTGCCAAACCTTGAAGCTTCTCTCACAAACCTTTAAAAATTGCATTCTTTCCGGTAATCCTTTACCTTCTTATTTTAATGAAGCAATTAAGGTATTATCGAAACTGGACAGGAATTCCACTCTCCCTGCTTCATATCGGCCAATTTCCTTAGTAAACAGACTACAAATTGTGGATGACAGGCTCAAATTGGTGATCCCTACTCTGGTTCACCAGGATCAAGCGGGTTTTGTATGGGTGCATAGTGGTTTCTAACATTCGTAAAGTTTGGTTGTGCTAAAACACTTGGATGAGATACATGAAAATTATTCACATATTTTTTTATTGCTGGACACAGAAAAGGCATTCGACTTGGTAATGTGGGATCACCTGTATGAGTCTCTCAGTAGGTTTGGGTTCCTGCCTCTAATTGCTATCCTTATTCAATTACTATATTCGACCTCATCTTCTCAAATTGTGGCGAATCATTTTATTTCACCTGCCTTTTACATTTATAGGGGTACCCATCAAGAATATCCTCTCTTCCAGTTACTGCTTGCTCTCATCTTGGAACCTTTAACTATTGCTCTTAGAGCCAATACCTCGGTTTCATGGTATCAAGATAGACAGGGTTGAATTAAAAAAATACACTGTTTTCCGATGATATGCTCCTGTTCATCTCTCAACTCACATAATCCATTCCAACTATATTTATTAGAGGAATTATCCAAATTTGGATCTTTTGCCATGTAATCTCAAGTTTTACCTTTGACTAGACCTAATGTGCTGCACCAAAGCCCTATTTTTTTAATCTACTTTCCATATTGCTACCTCTAGGTAGAAATATTTAGGTATTTTTACTATACTGTCTACATACTGTATATATGCAGTAAATTTTTCTCAAATTATTGACAAAATCTTGTAGAATATACAACATTGGATGGATCTGCCATTTTCTTGATTCGGAAGAGTTGCGGTTATCAAAAGTGTACTATTCCCAAAAAGTATACAAGGAAATGTACAGCAGCTTTTCAGCACTTAGTTAGAATCATAAGAAGCCCAGAATAGCTAGAAACCAGCTGATTTACCCGAAATATAGAAGGAACTTAGGTTTACCAGATGTTTATACCTATTACTGTGCGGCAGGATTCCAATACATCCCTGACTAGTGCCTGAATCAATCTAATTTCACTAATATTTAGCTTGAAGAATTAATTTTTCCTTTATCTGCCCGCAGCTTTATTATACACACCACGCTCAAAACTTCTTGATAGCGTTAAGTAGAATATATTTTTCATAATTACCTATAAGGCATAGGGGTATATGCAATTGCGGTCGAATTCCGTCTGGAATTCGACCGTTTTTAAATTCGACACAATTCGACAGTCACATACCCTACCGCCGGGACCCGAATTCAACATATTCAATAAAAAACGGATTCGACAGTCCCGCTGTCGAAAAACGGACCAATTGACGGATATGTGCGTCCTGGATTCGACTTTTTGGATGGCACAAAAATTAAAAAAAACAGAAAAAAAATTGCGTGGGGTCCTCCCTCCTAAGCATAATCAGCCTCGGGCTCTTTGAGCCGGTCCTGGTTGTAAAAATACGGGGGGGAAATTAACAGGGTATCCCCCGTATTTTCACAACCAGCACCGGGCTCTGCATCCGGTCCTGGTGCAAAAAATACGGGGGACAAAAAGCGTAGGGGTCCCCCGTATTTTTAACACCAGCACCGGGCTCCACTAGTCAGAGAGATAATGCCACAGCCGGGAGACACTTTTATATCAGTCCCTGAGGCCGTGGCATTAAGTGGGATTTAAGGGGTCCCCACTCCTCCAGGGTACCCCGGCCAGCGGTGACTAGTTAGTGATTTAATGTCAGGGCCGCAGGGACCGATATAAGTGTCCCCCGGCTGTGGCATTATCTCTCTGACTAGTGGAGCCTGGTGCTGCTGTTAAAAATACGGGGGACCCCTACGCTTTTTGTCCCCCGTATTTTTGGCACCAGGACCGGACGCAGAGCCCGGTGCTGGTTGTGAAAATACGGGGGATCCCCGTCATTTTTTTCACAGTATTTTTACAACCAGGACCGGCTCAAAGAGCCCGAGGCTGGTTATGCTTAGGAGGGGGGACCCCACGCATTTTTTTTCTTGATTTTAACTCATTCCCACTGAAAACCATGCTCTGATCTCTCCATATTATTTTAGTCAGTTTAAAAAAAGATATATTCTTTTACAAAATATATAAATAATACTTGTGTCTCCTAATAGACAGACAAACCAAGTACATAATCCCTTCTAATATAAATAGATATGCTATTAGCAATAAAAAAACACAAAAAAAACATGTTTTTAAAAAAATTTATTAGATTCCGCCAGCAAAGTGAGGCGGAATGAAATTGAC
Organism: Pseudophryne corroboree; assembly: GCF_028390025.1. Taxonomy (NCBI): domain Eukaryota; kingdom Metazoa; phylum Chordata; class Amphibia; order Anura; family Myobatrachidae; genus Pseudophryne; species Pseudophryne corroboree. The sequence goes on along the minus strand of NC_086448.1, from coordinate 513,851,487 downwards.
GAAATTACTGTCGAAAAGCACTGTTGTCGAATCAACATTTTTCAATTGAATATACTTTTGTCGAAAAGCCACATTTTTACCATTGCAGACATGTCGAATTTGACAACTGTCGAATTTCAAAAGGTCGAATCTGAAACGTCCGTTTTTTTGTCGAAAAGTACTGTATTGCATTGACTAATTTTTTTTTTGTGTTGAAAATGCCCCGTTTTTCGACATCTGCGGCAATTCGACCGCAATTGCATATACCCCATTGTCTGTTAAACGTAAATATCTAGGTTCTAACCCACGTTACCAAATACATTCCATTATGGGGTAACCCAGATTTTCCTCCTTTACTTACAATATCCCATTATAGGACTTGGAAACAGAAAGGAATGTGGCAATTAGAAACATTTTCAATTCTGGTGGCATTTTCTACTCTTTCCAACAACTGAAAGATATTTACGTTATTCTTAATTCCCAGTTTTTCCTATACCTGCAAGATAGAAACTATATTAATAGCAAAGTGACCTCTGGCTCATATATGTCTCATTGTTGGCCAACTCCCCCCCTTCTCCCTCTGTTTTTTTTCAGTATCAAGAATAAGCTCAGATATTTTTACAACAAGCTTCTTCCTACTAATGTTCTGGGTGTGGAAGGAGGTTTGGTTATCCTGGGTCCAGTACTTTATAATTTCCGCCCATGTTAGATCACAACTTGGACGCATAAGTAATTACTCTCACAAAAAAATTGCTTTGGAGATTTATATATACAGGAGATTTGAGAATACCACATGGTCTATATTGAGAAAAATCACCTACCTATATTTATTTACATGCCATATTTGTTCTTTTGACAGATATAACAATTTAAGGAATGTGCATGCATGGCCCTCCTCCACTGTTCTTCGCTTTAATATAATAAAAAAATTCACAAGAATTCATCGAAAGATGCACCTTTGCAATGAAGGACCTGAGTCAGCTAGGTTGATTTGTTTCAAATATTTCCATTGTTAACAGGTCACTTTTTCAGCATCCGCTGCATTATGCCAGTTTATTTTTTTTGTCCGTTGATCACCATTTAATCTGTTTTCTTTCTGGAATTGCATATGTTGCTGTACTTATTTGGAAACAGCATGTACTATTTTGCTATTTCTGATCTATGTGCTTTTAAATTCAATAAAAAAAATTGTAAAAAAAATAAAATAAATGATTGCCGATATATATATTATAGATGCTGTAGCTTTTTTTGCTCAAATGTATTCTTTTAACTTATTAGACTACGGTTATGTGCAGCCCTTTTGAAGGTTACAGCCCTGAAAATACGTATTAGTCTTCGTTGGTTAGGATTCTTTTGATGCATCTTCTAATGAATTTACTAGTCTTTTTTTATCAGATGATCTTCAAATTGGTTCAGACAAATTTTTCATGAACAGAAGCCACAAAGTGGCTGCTACTAAGGCCTTTTTAAGCACGCTTTCTGGTTTTACTTAATGTGACTTTATCATTTGCTATTACCATCAAAAGTTATGGAATATTCATATTTTTTTAGATGTCATGCAGCTCTGACAATAGGGTTATATGCTTAACTACAAAGACAGATTATAATTTAAACAAAACATTGACAACCCCAAAAAGTGTATGTTGACATTCCTCCTTACATTCCTTGTCTTCACTTACAGTCTTCTCAGTAATTAGGACACCAGGAGAACTGTGGTAGGGAATATAGAATGTAAGCTCCACTGGGGCAGGGACCGATATGAATGGGAAAATATTCTCTGTAAAGCGCTGCAGAATATGTGTGCGCTATATAAATAACTGGTAATAATAATAATAATAATAAATAACTGTTGAGTCCTGGCTTCTCCAAATACCATTATCCCATAGGTAGCTCACTGGAAAACAGTGGAGACACCAAATTCACTGTCCTCTACTATACCAATAGTAGACACCGTGCAGATAAAAGCCTGATTTGACAAGAGAACAACAATTGTGATGTGGCATGCAGATATCGGTAACGGACATCAAAAGAAATTAGCACGCAAAGGGCGGGATTCAATTCTTTTCAACCCTTTCAACACCTGTTCTGTTTCTGCCTTCAGGGATGTTGTATCATTATTTCAGCTCGCTACCCCTGGAGTAGCGAGGCACCCAACCCTTTACACAGCTAAACCTGATTACTATGGGCGAAATATGCGCGATAATGGAGATCATTTTAGAAAGAAAATTGGGCGTGATATGTCATTTGAATCTAACCCAAAGAGTCTCTTCCTTGATACACTGCATCTTCACCAGATCTCACACGAAAAATGAAAACAGATCTCGCCATCAAAAAGTCAGAGGACACACAATTAAGGTAAGCCCTTTTTTGAGCAGTATGCAAGGAGATGGAATAGTTTGGTCATATTTTTTATATTTGTCTTTAATTATTTTTTAGTAGTCAGTTCAGGAGACTAAGGGGTATATGCAATTGCGGTCGAATTCCCGAAATTGTCGAAAAACGGGACTTTTTCGCCAAAAAAAAAAATTCGACAATGCAATTCAGTACTTTCCGTCAAAAAAACGGACTTTCAAAATTCGACTTTTTGAAATTCGACAATTGTCAAATTCGACTTTTCTGCAATGGTACAAATGCGGCAATTCGACAAAAGTATATTCAATTGAAGTTTTGAAATTCGACAACAGTGCTTTTAGACAGTATATTCGTCATTTTCAATCCGCCACACTTTGGTGGGTGAATCTAATAAAAAAATTTAAAACATGTTTTTTTTGGTGTTTTTTTTATTGGTAATAGCATATCTATTTATATTAGAAGGGATTAGGTACTTGGTTTGTCTTTTTGGGAGGCACAAGTATTATTTATATATTTTTAAAAATATTATTATTTTTTTTTAATGGAATGGTAAAATCCCGAAAGAAAATGGCGCGGGGTCCCCCATCCAAAGCATAACCAGCCTCGGGCTCTTCGAGCCGGTCCTGGTTCTAAAAATCCGGGGGGAAAATGGACAGGGGATCCCCCGTATTTTTAAAACCAGCACCGGGCTCTGCGCCTGGTGCTGGTGCAAAAAATACGGGGGACAAAAAGAGTAGGGGTCCCCCGTATTTTTTACACCAGCATCGGGCTCCACAAGCTGGACAGATAATGCCACAGCCGGGGGTCACTTTCATACAGCGCCCTGCGGCCGTGGCATTAAATATCCAACTAGTCATCCCTGGCCGGGGTACCCTGGGGGAGAGGGGACCACTTCAATCAAGGGGTCGTCCCCCCCAGCCACCCAAGGGCCAGGGGTGAAGCCCGAGGCTGTCCCCCCCATCCAAAGGCTGCGGAAGGGGGGCTGATAGCCTTGAGAAAATGACAAGAATATTGTTTTTTCCTGTAGTACTACAAGTCCCAGCAAGCCTCCCCCGCAAGCTGGTACTTGGAGAACCACAAGTACCAGCATGCAGGAGAAAAACGGGCCCGCTGGTACCTGTAGTACTACTGGAAAAAAATAAGAATTTACTTACCGATAATTCTATTTCTCATAGTCCGTAGTGGATGCTGGGAACTCCGTAAGGACCATGGGGAATAGCGGCTCCGCAGGAGACTGGGCACAAAAAGTAAAAGCTTTAGACTAGCTGGTGTGCACTGGCTCCTCCCCCTATGATCCTCCTCCAAGCCTCAGTTAAGATACTGTGCCCGGACGAGCGTACATAATAAGGAAGGATCTTGAATCCCGGGTAAGACTCATACCAGCCACACCAATCACACCGTACAACTCGTGATCTGAACCCAGTTAACAGTATGATAACCGTAGGAGCCTCTGAAAAGATGGCTACCAACAATAAACAACCCGATTTGTTTGTAACAATAACTATATACAAGTATTGCAGACAATCCGCACTTGGGATGGGCGCCCAGCATCCACTACGGACTACGAGAAATAGAATTATCGGTAAGTAAATTCTTATTTTCTCTGACGTCCTAGTGGATGCTGGGAACTCCGTAAGGACCATGGGGATTATACCAAAGCTCCCAAACGGGCGGGAGAGTGCGGATGACTGTGCAGCACCGAATGAGAGAACTCCAGGTCCTCCTCAGCCAGGGTATCAAATTTGTAGAATTTAGCAAACGTGTTTGCCCCTGACCAAGTAGCTGCTCGGCAAAGTTGTAAAGCCGAGACCCCTCGGGCAGCCGCCCAAGATGAGCCCACTTTCCTTGTGGAATGGGCTTTTACAGATTTTGGCTGTGGCAGGCCTGCCACAGAATGTGCAAGTTGAATTGTACTACAAATCCAACGAGCAATCGTCTGCTTAGAAGCAGGAGCACCCAGCTTGTTGGGTGCATACAGTATAAACAGCGAGTCAGATTTTCTGACTCCAGCCGTCCTGGAAACATATATTTTCAGGGCCCTGACTACGTCCAGCAACTTGGAGTCCTCCAAGTCCCTAGTAGCCACAGGTACCACAATAGGTTGATTCATGTGAAACGCTGAAACCACCTTAGGGAGAAATTGAGGACGAGTCCTCAATTCCGCCCTATCCGAATGAAATATCAGGTAAGGGCTTTTATAGGATAAAGCCGCCAATTCTGATACGCGCCTGGCTGAAGCCAGGGCCAACAGCATTACCACTTTCCATGTGAGATATTTCAAATCCACTGTGGCAAGTGGTTCAAACCAATGTGATTTTAGGAACCCTAAAACTACATTGAGATCCCAAGGTGCCACTGGAGGCACAAAAGGAGGCTGTATATGCAGTACCCCTTTGACAAACGTCTGAACTTCAGGCACTGAAGCCAGTTCTTTTTGGAAGAAGATCGACAGGGCCGAAATTTGAACCTTAATAGATCCTAATTTTAGGCCCATAGACAATCCTGCTTGCAGGAAATGTAGGAAACGACCCAGTTGAAATTCCTCAGTAGGGGCCTTCTTGGCCTCACACCACACAACATATTTTCGCCAAATGCGATGATAATGTTTTGCAGTTACATCCTTCCTGGCCTTGATCAGGGTAGGGATGACTTCATCTGGAATGCCTTTTTCCTTCAGGATCCGGCGTTCAACCGCCATGCCGTCAAACGCAGCCGCGGTAAGTCTTGGAACAGACAAGGTCCCTGCTGGAGCAGGTCCTTCCTTAGAGGTAGAGGCCACGGGTCCTCCGTGAGCATCTCTTGCAGCTCCGGGTACCAAGTTCTTCTTGGCCAATCCGAAGCCACGAGTATCGTTCTTACTCCTCTCCTTCTTATGATTCTCAGTACTTTTGGTATGAGAGGAAGAGGAGGGAACACATATACCGACTGGAACACCCACGGAGTTACCAGAGCGTCCACCGCTATTGCCTGAGGGTCCCTTGACTTGGCGCAATATCTGTCCAGTTTCTTGTTGAGACGGGACGCCATCATGTCCACCTTTGGTTTTTCCCAACGGTTTACAATCACTTGGAAGACTTCGGGATGAAGTCCCCACTCCCCCGGGTGGAGGTCGTGTCTGCTGAGGAAGTCTGCTTCCCAGTTGTCCACTCCCGGAATGAACACTGCTGACAGTGCTATCACATGATTTTCCGCCCAGCGGAGAATCCTTGCAGCTTCTGCCATTGCCCTCCTGCTTCTTGTGCCGCCCTGTCTGTTTACGTGGAAAACAGCCGTGATGTTGTCCGACTGGATCAATAACGGTTGACCCTGAAGCAGAGGCCTTGCTTGACTTAGGGCATTGTAAATGGCCCTTAGCTCTAGGATATTTATGTGAAGAGACGTTTCCATGCTTGACCACAAGCCCTGGAAATTTCTTCCCTGTGTGACTGCTCCCCAGCCTCTCAGGCTGGCATCCGTGGTTACCAGCATCCAATCCTGAATGCCGAATCTGCGGCCCTCTAGAAGATGAGCCTTCTGTAACCACCACAGGAGAGATACCCTTGTCCTTGGAGATAGGGTTATCCGCTGATGCATCTGAAGATGCGATCCGGACCATTTGTCCAGCAGATCCCACTGAAAAGTTCTTGCATGGAATCTTCCGAATGGAATCGCTTCGTAAGAAGCCACCATTTTTCCCAGGACTCTCGTGCACTGATGCACTGACACTTGTCCTGGTTTTAGGAGGTTCCTGACTAGCTCGGATAACTCCCTGGCCTTCTCCTCCGGGAGAAACACCTTTTTCTGGACTGTGTCCAGAATCATCCCTAGGAACAGTAGACGTGTTGTCGGAATCAGCTGTGATTTTGGGATATTTAGAATCCACCCGTGCTGACGTAGCACTACCTGAGATAGTGCTACTCCGACCTCTAACTGTTCCCTGGACCTTGCCCTTATCAGGAGATCGTCCAAGTAAGGGATAATTAATACGCCTTTTCTTCGAAGAAGAATCATCATTTCGGCCATTACCTTGGTAAAGACCCGTGGTGCCGTGGACAATCCAAACGGCAGCGTCTGAAACTGATAATGACAGTTTTGTATCACAAACCTGAGGTACCCTTGGTGAGAAGGGTAGATTGGGACATGGAGATAAGCATCCTTGATGTCTAGAGATACCATATAGTCCCTTTCTTCCAGGTTCGCTATCACTGCTCTGAGTGACTCCATCTTGAATTTGAACCTTTTTATGTAAGTGTTCAAAGATTTTAGATTTAAAATTGGTCTCACCGAGCCGTCCGGCTTCGGTACCACAAACAGCGTGGAATAATACCCCTTTCCCTGTTGTAGGAGGGGTACCTTGATTATCACCTGCTGGGAATACAGCTTGTGAATAGCTTCCAATACTGCCTCCCTGTCGGAGGGAGACGTTGGTAGAGCAGACTTCAGGAACCGGCGAGGGGGAGACGTCTCGAATTCCAATTTGTACCCCTGTGATACTACCTGCAGGATCCAGGGGTCCACTTGCGAGTGAGCCCACTGCGCGATGAAATTCTTGAGACGGCCCACCACCGTGCCCGAGTCTGCTTGCAGAGCCCCAGCGTCATGCTGAGGACTTGGCAGAAGCGGGGGAGGGCTTCTGCTCCTGGGAAGAGGCTGCATGGTGCAGTCTTTTTCCCCTTCCTCTGCCCCGGGGCAGGAACGAGCGGCCTTTTTCCCTCTTGCCCTTATAGGGACGAAAGGACTGGGTTTGAAAAGACGGTGTCTTTTTCTGCTGAGAGGTGACCTGGGGTAAAAAGGTGGATTTTCCAGCCGTTGCTGTGGCCACCAGGTCCGATAGACCGACCCCAAATAACTCCTCCCCTTTATACGGCAATACTTCCATATGTCGTTTGGAATCCGCATCACCTGACCACTGTCGCGTCCATAACGTTCTTCTGGCAGAAATGGACATCGCACTTACTCTAGATGCCAGGGTGCAAATATCCTTCTGTGCATCTCGCATATATAGTAATGCATCCTATAAATGCTCTATAGTTAATAATATACTGTCCCTATCCAGGGTATCAATATTTTCAGTCAGGGAATCCGACCAAGCCACTCCAGCGCTGCACATCCAGGCTGAGGCGATCGCTGGTCGCAGTATAACACCGGTATGTGTGTATATACCTTTTAAGATATTTTCCAGCCTTCTATCAGCTGGTTCCTTGAGAGCGGCCGTATCAGGAGACGGTAACGCCACTTGTTTTGATAAGCGTGTGAGCGCCTTATCTACCCTAGGGGGTGTTTCCCAACGTGCCCTAACCTCTGGCGGGAAAGGGTATAGTGCCAATAATTTATTATAAATCAGCAGTTTTTTATCGGGGGAAACCCACGCTTTATCACACACCTCATTTAATTCATCTGACTCAGGAAAAACCACTGGTAGTTTTTTCACACCCCACATAATACCCTTTTTTGTGGTACTTGTAGTGTCAGAAATGTTCAATGCCTCCTTCATTGCCGTGATCATGTAACGTGTGGCCCTACTGGACATTACGTTTGACTCGTCACCGTCGACACTGGATTCAGTATCCGTGTCAGGGTCTGTGTCGACCATCTGAGGTAACGGGCGTTTTAGCGCCCCTGACGGTGTCTGAGACGCCTGAACAGGCACTAATTGATTTGGCGGCTGTCTCATGTCGTCAACAGTTTTTTGCAAAGTGCTGACATTGTCACGTAATTCTTTAATTACTACCATCCAGTCAGGTGTCGACTCCCTAGGGGGTGACATCACTAACACAGGCAATTGCTCTGCTTCCACATCATTTTCCTCCTCATACATGTCGACACAATCGTACCGACACCCAGCACACACACAGGGAATGCTCTGATAGAGGACAGGACCCCACTAGCCCTTTGGGGAGACAGAGGGAGAGTTTGCCAGCACACACCAAAGCGCTATATATATATATATATATATATATATATATATACATACATATATACAGGGATAACCTTATATAAGTGTTACTCCCTGTTATAGCTGCTGTATTTATATATTAGCTGCCAATAGTGCCCCCCTCTCTGTTTTACCCTGTTTCTGTAGTGCAGGACTGCAGGGGAGAGTCAGGGAGCCGTCCTTCCAGCGGAGCTGTGAAAGAAAATGGCGCCAGTGTGCTGAGGAGAAAGGCTCCGCCCCCTTCACGGCGGCCTTTTCTCCCGCTTTTTTCAGGAAACTGGCAGGGGATAAATGCATCCATATAGCCCAGGAGCTATATGTGATGCATTTTTTTTAGCCATATAAGGTTTTTTTATCGTTTATATTGCGTCTCAGGGCGCTCCCCCCCAGCGCCCTGCACCCTCAGTGACCGGAGTGTGAAGTGTGCTGAGAGCAATGGCGCACAGCTGCAGTGCTGTGCGCTACCTTATTTGAAGACAGGAACGTCTTCTGCCGCCGCTTTCTCCGGACCTCTTCGCTCTTCTGGCTCTGTAAGGGGGCCGGCGGCGCGGCTCCGGGACCCATCCAGGCTGAACCTGTGATCGTCCCTCTGGAGCTAATGTCCAGTAGCCAAGAAGCCCAATCCACTCTGCAGTCAGGTGAGTTCGCTTCTTCTCCCCTTAGTCCCACGATGCAGTGAGCCTGTTGCCAGCAGGACTCACTGAAAATAAAAAACCTATTTAAACTTTTACTTCTAAGCAGCTCAGGAGAGCCACCTAGCTTGCACCCTTCTCGTTCGGGCACAAAAATCTAACTGAGGCTTGGAGGAGGGTCATAGGGGGAGGAGCCAGTGCACACCAGCTAGTCTAAAGCTTTTACTTTTTGTGCCCAGTCTCCTGCGGAGCCGCTATTCCCCATGGTCCTTACGGAGTTCCCAGCATCCACTAGGACGTCAGAGAAAATACCCAAATAAAAACAGGAGACACACACCTTGAGAGTAAAACTTTATTGCACACCTGCCGACACACACATACTTACCTATGTTGACCCGCCGACTGCCACGTCTCCTGATCCGACGATCCGGGGTACCTGTGAATAAAATTATACTCACCTCAATCCAGTGTCCAGATATAAATCCTCGTACTTGGCAAACAAATAAACGAACACCCGGACCAGCGGACTGAAAGGGGTCCCATGTTATCACATGGGACCCCTTTCCCCGAATGCCGGGACCCCACGTGACTCCTGTCACAGAGGTCCCTTCAGCCAATCAGGAAGCGCTACTTCGTTGCACTCACCTGATTGGCTGTATGCGCGTGTGACCTCAGACAGTGCGTCGCAAATCCTCTCCATTACTTTCAATGGTGGGAACTTTGCCGTCAGCGGTGGGGTCACCCGCAGTCAGCCGCTGACCGCGGGTGACCTCACCGCTGACGCAAAGTTCCCACCATTGAGTATAATGGAGAGGCTTTGCGATGCGCTGTCTGACAGCTTAAACGTGCAGCCAATCAGCAGAGTGCCAGGACGTTGCGCTCGCTGATTGGCTTAAGAGACCTTTCTGTGACAGCAGTCACGGAGGGGGGTCTCTGCATGCGGGGAAAGGGGTTCCATGTGAAAACATGGGACCCCTTTCAGTCCGCTGGTCCGGGTGTTCGTTTATTTGTTTTGCCAAGTACGAGGATTTATATCTGGACACTGGATTGAGGTGAGTATAATTTTATTCACAGGTACTCCGGATCGTCGGATCAGGAGACGTGGCAGTCGGCGGGTCAACATAGGTAAGTATGTGTGTCGGCAGGTGTGCAATAAAGTTTTACTCTCAAGGTGTGTGTCTCCTGTTTTTATTTGGGTATTTTTTTTCCAGTAGTACTACAGGTACCAGCGGGCTCGTTTTTCTCCCGCATGCTGGTACTTGTGGTTCTCCAAGTACCAGCTTGCGGGGGAGGCTTGCTGGGACTTGTAGTACTACAGGAAAAAAACAATATTCTTGTCATTTTCTCAAGGCTATCAGCCCCCCATCCGCAGCCCTTGGATGGGGGGGACAGCCTCGGGCTTCACCCTTGGCCCTTGGGTGGCTGGGGGGGGGGACCCCTTGATCGAAGGGGTCCACACTCCCCCAGGGTACCCCGGCCAGGGGTGACTAGTTGGATATTTAATGCCACGGCCGCAGGGCGCTGTATAAAAGTGACCCCCGGCTGTGGCATTATCTGTCCAGCTAGTGGAGCCCGATGCTGGTGTAAAAAATACGGGGGACCCCTACTCTTTTTGTCCCCCGTATTTTTTTGCACCAGGCGCATAGCCCGGTGCTGGTTTTAAAAATACGGGGGATCCCCTGTCCATTTCCCCCCCGGATTTTTAGAACCAGGACCAGCTCGAAGAGCCCGAGGCTGGTTATGCTTTGGAGGGGGGACCCCACGCCATTTTTTTCCGTGTTTTTTCAAGTTTTTAACAAAATCGGAACAAAATCCGTCAAATCGGCCGTTTTTCGTCAGCGGGACTGTCGAATCCGTTTTTTATTGCATATGGTCAATTTCGGCACCCACTTGCCGAAATTAGACTGTCGAATTGTGTTGAATTGAAAAACGGCCGAAAAATTGCCGCGATTCGCCGCTAATTGCATATACCCCTAAGAGCAGCACAACAAGGCATTTAGACTGTTGGTGTATGTGAAAAGGTTTTAAAAGAGGGTCAAGGAGTATCTACATAATCAATTCAAATGCAATTTTAAGCATTTATAAGTTTAATTATATATTTTTGTCCTTAAGTGAGGATTTTAAGACTTATCAGAGAGAAAATAGAATTTTAAATTACCTACGGTAAACCCTTTTCTCGTAGTCCGTAGGGGATACTGGGAATCCATTAAGTACCATGGGGTATAGACGGGTCCACTAGGAGCCATGGTCACTATAGAAGATTGATTACGTGTGCTGGCTCCTCACTCTATGCCCCTCCTACCAGACTCAGTCTAGTTAACTGTGCCCGAGGAGATGGACATACTTTGAGAGAAGGATACAGAAAAGGAAAGTGGTGAGATTTCGAACCAGCACAACCAGAACAAGAGGAAAGACATGCTAACCAAACTTGCAAACAGGGACAGCAACAGCTGAACCAAACAACATTACTTAGCCAAGTAACAGTGCAGGAAGAACGAAGCACTGGGCGGGCGCCCAGTATCCCTTATGGACTATGAGAAAAGGATTTACCGGTGGGTATTTAAAATCCTATTTTCTCTTACGTCCTAGGGGATACTGGGAATCTATTTAGTACCATGGGGGAAGAACCAAAGGTCATCAGAGGCCAAGGAATCGAACTTGTAAAACTTGTCAAACGTGTTCGAACCCGACCAAGTAGCTGCTCGGCAGAGCTGTAAAGCCGAAACACCCCAGGCAGCCGCCCAAGAGGAACCCACCGACGTATTAGAGTGGGCTTGTACAGATTTTGGAATTGGCAAACCTGCCGTGGAATAAGCATGCTGGATAGTGAGCCTGATCCAGCGTGCAATCGACTGCTTTGAAGCAGGTCACCAAATCTTATTGGGATCATAAAGAACAGACAGAGAGTCCGTTTTCCTGTGACTAGCTGTTCTCTTTACATAGACCTTCAAAGCCCTTACAACATCCAAAGACTTTGAAGTAGCAGAGATGTCCGTAACAACCGAAACCACAATAGGTTGGTTGATGTGAAAAGCTGATACCCACGTAGAAAGAAATTGCTGAGGAGTCCCGAAGTCAACTCTGTCCTCATGGAAAATCAAGTAGGGGCTCTTGTAAGACAACGCCCCCAGCTCCGACACACTATTTGCTGAAGCCAAAGCCAACAGTGTGACGGTCTTCCACGTAAGATACTTTAGGTCCACCTCCTGTAACGGTTCAAACCAGTCCGATTGGAGGAACTGCAGCACCAAATTCAGATTTCAAGGTGCAGTAGGAAGCACAAAGGGAGGTTGGACATGAAGAATACCCATCAAGAACGTCTGAACCTCAGAGAGAGAAGCTGATTGTTTCTGAAAGAAAATAGACAAGGCCGAAATCTAAACATTAATGGAGCCTAGGCGTAGGCCTACATCTATTCCTGACTGCAGAAAAAGCAGGAAACGTCCCAGATGAAATTCCACCGCAGAATATGTCTGCTCTCATACCAAGAGACATGTATCTTCCAGATACAATGGTAATGTTTAGATGTTACCCCCTTTCTGGCTTGGATCAGTGTCGGGATGACCTTGTCAGGAATCCCTCTCCTGGCTAGAATCAGCCGCTCAACAACCATGCCATTAAACGTAACCATGGTAAATCTTCATAGATGAACGGGCCCTGTTGCAAAAGATCCTCTCGAAGAGGCAGAGGCCACGGATCTTTGATCAGCATCTCTAGAAGATCAGCATACCAGGCCCTTTGCAGCCAGTCCGGAACAATGAGAACTGCTTGAACCTTTACCCTTTTAATTCTTTTTTAGAATTCTTGGGATCAGAGGAATGGGAGGAAACAAGTACACCACCTGGTAGACCCACAGAGTCATCAGGGCGTCTACCGCCACTGCCTGTGGGTCCCTTGACCTGGAACAATACCGCTTGAGCTTCTTGTTGAGTCAAAAAGCCATCATGTCGAATTGTGGATACCCCCACCGAAGTGTTAACCACCGGAACACCTCTGGGTAGAGGCCCCATTCCCCAGGGTGCAGGTCGTGTCTGCTGAGGAAGTCTGCTTCCCAATTGTCTACTCCCAGAATGAAGATCGCCGACAACGCCACAGCGTGTTTTTCCGCCCAGAGGAGAACTCTCGACACCTCTGACATTGCGGCTCTGCTTTTCATTCCGCCCTGTCAGTTTATGTACGTTACCGCCATCATATTGTCCGACTAAACCTAAATGGCCTGATTCTGAAGAAGAAATGAGGCCTGCAGAAGGGCATTGTAGATAGCCCTGAGTTCCAGGATGTTTATTGGAAGGACAACGCCCTGACTCGACCATCTTCCCTGAAACTGTACCCCCTGGGTGACCGCACCCCAACCTCTGAGGCTTGCATATGCGGTTAGCAGAATCCAATTCTGAATCCTGAACCTCCGACCCTCGACTAGGTGAGAAGTCTGTAGCCACCACAGAAGAGAGATCCTGGCTTTTGGCGACAGACGAATCCTCTGGCGCATGTGAAGATGCCATCCGGACCATTTGTCCAACAGATCCAGCTAGAAGGGCCTCGCATGAAACCTTTCCGTACTGAATTGCTTCGTAAGAAGCCACCATTTTACCAAGTAGGCGTATGCAAAGATGCACAGAGATCCAGGATGGCCCGGACCATCGACTGGATTACCATTACCTTTTCCAAGAGAAGGAACACTTTCTAAGACTCTTTGTCCGGTATCATTCCCAGGAAATGAAGCCTCTGTGTTGGTTCTAGGTGAGACTCTGGTAGGTTCAGAATCCACCCATGAGCCAGGTGAAGTCTAATGGAGAGACCAATGTTCTTCAACAACTGCTCCCTGGATGGTGCCTTTATCAGAAGATTACCCAGGTACGGAATTATGTTCACTCCTTGTTTGCGAAGCAGATTCATCATCTCTGCCATCACTTTGGTGAACACCCTCGGTGCTGTGGAGAGACCAAATGGCAGGGCCTGGAACTGGTAGTGACAGTCTTGCAGTGCAAACCGCAGGTAAGCCTGATGAGGCGGCCAGATCAGAATATGAAGGTACGCATCCTTGATATCCAGAGACACTAAGAATTCCCCCTCCTCCAGATCCGAGATCACCACTCTCAGAGACTCCATCTTGAACTTGAAAGCTCGTAAATACGGATTCAATGACTTGAGGTTCAGAATCGGTCTTACTGAACCATCCAGTTTCGGTACTACAAACAAGCTGGAATAGTAACCCTTGTTTTGTAGACGAGGTGGAACTGGAAAAATCACCTGGGTCTGTAACAGTTTTTGAATGGCATCCTCTAAGGTTATTCTTGCCTCTTGTGAAACTGGTAAGCCTGATTTAAAGAATATGTGAGGTGGGAGCTCCTGGAACTCCAGTCTGTAACCCTGGGATATAAAGGTCTATGACCCAGAGATCCTAGCACGATCTTGTCCAGACTGAACAATTTTAGCCGGGCTCCCACCTGCCTGTCTTCCAGAAATCGCGGTCCACATTCATATGGAAGGTTTTGAGGAAGCAGAGCCTGAGCCCTGTTCCTGTGAACCAGCAGTCGCTGGTTTGCGTGGTATTCCTCTAGTACCTCTGAGAGCGGTAGAAAAACCTTTGACCTTGCCCCTAAACTCGGCAGTCCGAAAGGACTGTAAATTGGGTCCTGAGTAGGCCTTCCTTGCTAGCGGAGCTGCAGAAGGTAGGTATGTGGACTTACCCGCAGTAGCTCTGGAGATCCATTTGTCGAGTTCATCTCCAAATAAAGCCTCACCTGTGAGAGGCAGGCATTCCAAGCCTTTCCTGGAGTCCGCGTCAGCAGTCCACTGATGTAGCCATAATCCTCTGCGTGCCGACACTGCAATAGCTGTAGTGCGTGCATTAAGCAAAACTATCTCCTTTATGGCTGCCACCATAAAGTTTGCAGAGTCTTGTACAGGTTGAGTATGCCATATCCAAATATTCCGAAATATGGAATATTCCGAAATACGGAATTTTTTGAGTGAGAGTGAGATAGTGAAACTTTTGTTTTCTGATGGCTCAATGTACACAAACTTTGTTTAATACACAAAGTTATTAAAAATATTGTATTAAATGACCTTCAGGCTGTGTATTAGGTGTATATGAAACATAAATGAATTGTGTGAATGTACACACACTTTGTTTAATGCACAAGTTATTAAAAATATTGGCTAAAATTACCTTTAGGCTGTGTGTATAAGGTGTATATGAAACATAAATGCATTCTGGTCTTTGACTTGGGTCCCATCACCATGATATCTCATTATGGTATGCAATTATTCCAAAATACGGAAAAATCCGATATCCAAAATACTTCTGGTCCCAAGCATTTTAGATAAGGGATACTCAACCTGTATATGTTGCAGGAGTAAAACAATTTCCTCTTGAGGTAAGGTGTCTAACCTCTCAATTAAATTATCTGACCATTTAGCAATGGCTCGTGTAATCCACCCACATGCTATAGTGGGTCTCTGGGCCACCCCAGCAGCAGTGTACAAAGATTTGAGTGTGGTCTCAATCTAGCGATCAGCCGCATCTTTTAGGGAAGCTGCACCAGGGACAGGCAATACAATTTTACGTGAGAGCCTGGAGACTAATGCATCCACTATCGGTGGATTTTCCCATTTTTTCCTATCCTCAGGAGGAAAGGAAAGGATGATAACAACCGTCTAGGAATTTGAAATTTCTTATCTGGATTAACCCACGGTTCTTCAAACAGGGTATTTAATTCCTCTGACACAGGAAAAGTGGCTGAGGATTTTTTCTTTATATTAAAGTAAGATTCCTCACTCAACTCTGTCACATTATCAGGGATATTTAGAATTTCTCTGGTAGCATCTATTAGAGCCTCTACACCCTGTGGCAGAGTACCCTCCCCTACCTCTATGCCCACCTTCCTCCATTTCGGACCCTTCATTATCAGATTCAGAATGCAGGATATAGGCCAAGGTTTTTGCGGACAAATGGTAGAGGACTGAGACGCTGGTCTGGGCACTGAGCCCTTTTTCATAAACTCCGCCATAGACTGCCTTAAGTGTTGCCTTCTCATTACACGATAATTTTGTAGAAATGGTGGCAATCATTCCCCTAATGGAGTCCAGCCATGCTGGTTCTTCCCCACTAGCCTGGGAAGGGATACTACACTGAGTACATACTAGTGAACCCCCTGGAGAAGAGGTACACTGTGCCTTACATAAAATACACTCTTTGCCTGACATACTGCAGCAGTAACAGCACACACACAGGAAAAGGTTAAAAGCACAATTAACCCACAAAGAGTCCTTCCAGAGAGACACAGAGAAAGCATGGAATGAGCACACGGCGCCCTTATCGCTTATGCCAAGCTTAGCTGGGTCGGAGACTAAGTACCTAGATTAGGGACTTAGTACACTAGAAATCGCTCCCCCATGCTATGACCCCCTGGTACCGCTGAGGTAAACTGGAGGATTTCCGGAGGAGCTGCGCGTCCCTGTCAGTCATCGTCTGTCAGCTGCAGTAGGAAGAATGGCACCTGTGAGCTGCTGGAAATGCTCATAGTGAAGCCCCACCCCTTCAATGGCGCACGGTCTCCCCGCTACTCTATATACTGGCTTTATGTGTCTGTATGCATAAAATGGAGTAAACCCCCTTTTATGGCTGTAGTTCCAGTCTGGGTACTGTGTACACTATAGTTTACTTAGGGGGTCATTCCGACCCGTTCGCACGCAGCGGTTCTTCGCTGCGGTGCGAACGGGTCTGGAATGCGCATTGCACACGCGCGGCGTTGCCCGGCGACCAGCAACGGCGCTTACAGAGAAGAAGGCGGTCGCAGCAGCGACCGGAAGAAGATTGACAGCAAAGAGGCGTTTCTGGGGCGGATACTCACCGTTGGATGCCGTTTTTGGGGAGTGATCGGCCGAACGCAGGCGTGTCCAGGTGAACGGAGAGCGGATGTCTGAAGTCAAAGCTGTGACCTTCGTCGCTGGATCAGTCGCTCCAGCCTTACTCTTCACTTGCACAAAACTTTTCTAGCTAAGCAGGGCTGCACAAGCGAACGCAGCCCTGCTAAGCTAAAATACACTCTCCCATAGGCAGAGATTAGTTAATCGCACCAGCAGCAAAAAGTTGCTTGGTGCAATCAACTCAGGATGACCCCCTTAGTCAGGAGACTCAGTCCGTCCCGTTTAAAAGCCGTGCGTCTCCATACCCTCTGTTAGGGGTGGCGGTGTGCTGCGGAAATGTATGCTTGCCGTGTAGGGGCTTGCGAATAGTTCCCTCAGGAGCTAGCATCCTGTCAGCGGGAAATGCGACCATTAACCCTTAGTGGGGTTGGGCCGTTCCCCCTTCTATGTCCCACGAAGCAGGCAGGTTGGTGCCATCCGGTCCTGCCTGAAAATAACAAACTTTTAAAATAAATGCAGAAAACTCTTCAGGAACTTCCAGAGATGTGACTGGCTCCTCTGGGTACATTTTCTAAACGGAGTCTGGTCGGAGGGGCATAGATGGAGAAGCCAGCACACAATCAAACTTCTATAGTGCCAATGGCTCCTAGTGGACCCGTCTATACCCCATGGTACTAAATGGATTCCCAGTATCCCCTAGGACGTAAGAGAAAAACTGTACTAGAGTGAGGACAGTGACATCAAGGAAAACATTACAGCGTTTAACTCCAATAAACCACTGTTACTTTTTCAGAAGTATTGCCAGTACAAAGAGGGGAAGACAGAACTCATCGTATCAGAAACTTCAATGTTTGGCTAAGGACATGGAGCAATGAGGAGAGATTTGGATTTATAGGCCATAGTCACACCATCTGGCAAGAAAGGAGCTTATACAAAAGTGATGGCCTGCACCCACCTTCAAGGGGAATGAGACTACTACCTGAACAGTTTGGATGCTTCATCAAGAACTATTTAAACTAACAGATGGGGCAGTGATCCAAATAGGAAAAAAGCAATATGCTCCACCAACCCAGAGGTATTGTTTCTGCAGGCAAAGGGAATAGAAAGCATATCCACAGCAACATAAGATAATTCAGATCAAAACCATAAAAACATAGGCAGAGAGATGAACATAGCTAGGAACAGGAAAAGCACAAACAAAACTCTAAAAGCTATGTGTGTAAATGCTAGGAGCTTAGGAAATAAAATCCCAGAACTAATTGCAATAATGACAAGGGACAATGTAGATATTGTGGCTATTATTATTATCATGAATGGGACATAGGTATACCGGGATATAGTTTATTTAGGAAGGACAGAATGGAAAGAATAGGAGGGGTAGCAATGTATGTAAATAAATTAAAAAAGCATAAATACTACCTTAATACAAACATATTGAAGAAAAAACGGAGGCCCTTTTAGTGACCATAGAAACAGGGTAGAAGTCAATTCTTCGTATTGGGGTGATTTTAAGGCCACCAGGTCAGGAAGAAGAACTGGTCAAGAACCTATTGCAGGACATAACTAAAATGGCATTAAAAGGAGGAGAGGTAATAATAATGGGAGACTTTAATATTCCTGATGTAAACTGGGAGGTGTCTGTTGCTAGTTCTGCTAGAAGTAGGAACATTTTAAAATTCCCTGCAAGGAGCATCCCTCCACCAATTGAGGAGGGAGCCCACTCAGAAAGGCGCAATATTGGAATACTTACAAATGGAGACAGAGGGGTACATTTACTAACATTCGTAATTCCCGAAAATAGGTCAAAGTTCAATCACGAATGACATCGACAGTGTAAAACTGCAACTTTTTGAATTTATTACGATGGATTTACTAAGCTGTCGTATTCGTGTTTTTCTTTTCTTCCGATGTCGAAGTCATTCGTTTTTTTTTTTACCTAATTTTACGGCAGTGATTAGCAAAACACTGCCTTTTTTTTTTTACAATCAATCTCGGCCGGATCTGTGTGATCCGTGCTGGGGTTCTTTTTTTTTTTTTTTTTTAATTAAACAATGTAAAATCCCCAAAAAAAATGCGTGGGGTCCCCCCTCCTAAGCATAACCAGCCTCGGGCTCTTTGAGCCGATCCTGGTTGCAGAAATATGGGGAAAAAAATGACAGGGGTTCCCCCATATTTAAGCAACCAGCATCGGGCTCTGCGCCTGGTCCTGGTCCCAAAAATACGGGGGACAAAAAGAGTAGGGGTCCCCCGTATTTTTAAAACCAGCACCGGGCTCCACTAGCTGGACAGATAATGCCACAGCCGGGGGTCACTTTTATATAGTGCCCTGCGGCCGTGGCATCAAAAATCCAACTAGTCACCCCTGGCCGGGGTACCCTGGGGGAGTGGGGACCCCTTCAATCAAGGGGTCCCGTCCCCCCAGCCACCCAAGGGCCAGGGGTGAAGCCCGAGGCTGTCCCCCCCCATCCAATGGGCTGCGGATGGGAGGGCTGATAGCCTTTGTTGTAAAATAAAAGATATTGTTTTTAGTAGCAGTACTACAAGTCCCAGCAAGCCTCCCCCGCATGCTGGTACTTGGAGAACCACAAGTACCAGCATGCGGCGGAAAAACGGGCCCGCTGGTACCTGTAGTACTACCACTAAAAAAATACCCAAAAAAACACAAGACACACACACCGTGAAAGTATAATTTTATTACATACATACACACATACATACATACATACTTACCTTATGTTCTCACGCAGGTCGGTCCTCTTCTCCAGTAGAATCCAAGGGCTACCTGTTGAATAAATTCTACTCACCAGATCCATGGGTCCAGGCTCCTCGGCAAATCCAGGGATAATCCACGTACTTGAATAAAACAAAAAAACGGTTGCCCGACCACGAACTGAAAGGTGACCCATGTTTGCACATGGGTCACCTTCCCACGAATGCCAGAAACCCACTTTGCCTTCTGGCTAAGTGGGTTTCTTCAGCCAATCAGGGAGTGCCACGTTGTAGCACCCTCCTGATCAGCTGTGTGCTGCTGTCCTCACTGACAGGCGGCACACGGCAGTGTTACAATGTAGCGCCTATGCGCTACATTGTAACCAATGATGGGAACTTTCTGCTCAGCGGTGACGTCACTTTAGGTCAACCGCAGGGCAGAAAGTTCCCATCATTGGTTACAATGTAGCGCATAGGCGCTACATTGTAACACTGCCGTGTGCCGCCTGTCAGTGAGGACAGGAGCACACAGCTGATCAGGAGAGTGCTACAACGTGGCACTCCCTGATTGGCTGAAGAAACCCACTTAGCCAGAAGGCAAAGTGGGTTTCTGGCATTCGTGGGAAGGTGACCCATGTGCAAACATGGGTCACCTTTCAGTTCGTGGTCGGGCAACCGTTTTTTTGTTTTATTCAAGTACGTGGATTATCCCTGGATTTGCCGAGGAGCCTGGACCACTGGATCTGGTGAGTAGAATTTATTCAACAGGTACCCCTTGGATTCTACTGGAGAAGAGGACCGACCTGCGTGGGAACATAAGGTAAGTATGTATGTATGTGTGTATGTATGTAATAAAATTATACTTTCACGGTGTGTGTGTCTTGTGTTTTTTTGGGTATTTTTTTAGTGGTAGTACTACAGGTACCAGCGGGCCCGTTTTTCCGCCGCATGCTGGTACTTGTGGTTCTCCAAGTACCAGCATGCGGGGGAGGCTTGCTGGGACTTGTAGTACTGCTACTAAAAACAATATCTTTTATTTTACAACAAAGGCTATCAGCCCTCCCATCCGCAGCCCATTGGATGGGGGGGGACAGCCTCGGGCTTCACCCCTGGCCCTTGGGTGGCTGGGGGGGGGGGACCCCTTGATTGAAGGGGTTCCCACTCCCCCAGGGTACCCCGGCCAGGGGTGACTAGTTGGATTTTTGATGCCACGGCCGCAGGGCACTATATAAAAGTGACCCCCGGCTGTGGCATTATCTGTCCAGCTAGTGGAGCCCGGTGCTGGTTTTAAAAATACGGGGGACCCCTACTCTTTTTGTCCCCCGTATTTTTGGGACCAGGACCAGGCGCAGAGCCCGATGCTGGTTGCTTAAATATGGGGGAACCCCTGTCATTTTTTTCACCATATTTCTGCAACCAGGATCGGCTCAAAGAGCCCGAGGCTGGTTATGCTTAGGAGGGGGGACCCCACGCAATTTTTTTTTTAAAAATAAGCACTTTCCCACCCCTTCCCACTGATATACATGCACGGATCTCATGGATCCGTGCATGCCTATCCAAACACGAATAAAAAAAAAAAGTTCTGTTTTTTTTTAGCACTTTTTTACGAGTTGTAATTTTTCACGGCAGTGTTTGTTCTTTTTTTGCTTTGCACTTCTTAGTAAATGACCGAGATTCATACTTAAACAGCCGCGTTTTGACCGATGGTGTATTCATTCGTAATTTTTTACCTGAACTAGCAAAAAATTACGAATGCCCTCATCACTGCCGTGATTAGTGTTTAGTAAATGACCGAGATTAACCGAGATGACACTTTGAAGAAAAAACGGCATCTCGGTCAAAATCGGGAGCTTAGTAAATATACCCCAGAATATCTGACTTAAAAGTTGGTGAAAACCTGGGATCCAGTGATCATCAAGCAGTATGGTTCAGCATAAAGGCAGAGACTGACTTATCCCATACAAAAACAAAGGTGTTAGATTTTAGGAAGGCTGATTTTGTAGGGATGGGAAAATGTGTAAGTGATTCTTTGGCAGAGTAGAGGAACTTGGAAGCAGTGCAGGAGAGGTGGGAAACATTAAAAAGTGTAATATTAAAGGCAACAGACCTTTGTATCAAAAGTGTTAGGAAAAAACAGAAGGAAAAGGAAGCCAGTGTGGTTTGCGAAAGAAGTAGCAAGTATTGTGAAAGCAAAAAAGATGGCTTTTAGGAAATATAAGCAGACACAAAATAATGAAGACAAAGAGATATATCTTGTTGGACAGAAGGAGACCAAGAGGTAATCTGATGTGCAAAGGCACAAGCTGAGGAGAAAATGGCCCAGTCAGTGGGTAAAGGATGCAAAACTTTTTTTTAGGTATATAAGCGAGAGGAGAAAAACAAAAGGCGGAATAATAAAACTAAAGACAGAGACTGGGAATCTTGTTGAGGGAGACAATGTAATAGCAGATCATCTTAAAATAAGAATTTACTTACCGATAATTCTATTTCTCATAGTCCGTAGTGGATGCTGGGGACTCCGTCAGGACCATGGGAATAGCGGCTCCGCAGGAGACAGGGCACATCTAAAGAAAGCTTTTAGGATCACATGGTGTGTACTGGCTCCTCCCCCCATGACCCTCCTCCAAGCCTCAGTTAGGTACTGTGCCCGGACGAGCGTACACAATAAGGAAGGATCTTGAATCCCGGGTAAGACTCATACCAGCCACACCAATCACACTGTACAACTTGTGATCTGAACCCAGTTAACAGTATGATAACAAACTAAGTAGCCTCTGAAAAGATGGCTCACAACAATAATAATAACCCGATTTTTGTAACAATAACTATGTACAAGTATTGCAGACAATCCGCACTTGGGATGGGCGCCCAGCATCCACTACGCACTATGAGAAATAGAATTATCGGTAAGTAAATTCTTATTTTCTCTAACGTCCTAGTGGATGCTGGGGACTCCGTCAGGACCATGGGGATTATACCAAAGCTCCCAAACGGGCGGGAGAGTGCGGATGACTCTGCAGCACCGAATGAGAGAACTCCAGGTCCTCCTTAGCCAGAGTATCAAATTTGTAAAATTTTACAAACGTGTTCTCCCCTGACCACGTAGCTGCTCGGCAAAGTTGTAATGCCGAGACCCCTCGGGCAGCCGCCCAAGATGAGCCCACCTTCCTTGTGGAGTGGGCCTTTACAGATTTAGGCTGTGGCAGGCCTGCCACAGAATGTGCAAGTTGGATTGTGCTACAGATCCAACGCGCAATCGTCTGCTTAGACGCAGGAGCACCCATCTTGTTGGGTGCATACAATATAAACAACGAGTCAGATTTTCTGACTCCAGCTGTCCTTGAAATATATATTTTTAATGCTCTGACAACGTCCAGTAACTTGGAGTCCTCCAAGTCGCTAGTAGCCGCAGGCACCACAATAGGCTGGTTCAAGTGAAAAGCCGAAACCACCTTAGGGAGAAAATGAGGACGTGTCCGCAGTTCTGCCCTGTCCGAATGGAAAATCAGATATGGGCTTTTGTACGATAAAGCCGCCAACTCTGAAACTCTCCTGGCCCCTGGCTGAAGCCAGGGCCAGTAGCATGGTTACTTTCCATGTAAGATACTTCAAATCTACAGATTTGAGAGGCTCAAACCAATGAGATTTGAGAAAATCCAAAACTACGTTTAGATCCCACGGTGCCACTGGGGGCACAATCGGGGGCTGTATATGTAGTACACCCTTGACAAAAGTTTGTACTTCAGGCACTGAAGCCAATTCCTTCTGGAAGAAGATTGATAAGGCCGAAATTTGAACTTTAATAGACCCCAATTTGAGGCCCATAGACAATCCTGCCTGCAGGAAATGTAAGAATCGACCCAATTGAAATTCTTCCGTTGGGGCCTTCTTGGCTTCACACCACGCAACATATTTTCTCCAAATGCGGTGATAATGTTGTGCGGTCACTTCCTTCCTAGCCTTAATCAAGGTAGGAATAACTTCCTCTGGAATGCCCTTTTCTTTTAGAATCCGACGTTCAACCGCCATGCCGTCAAACGCAGTCGCGGTAAGTCTTGGAACATACAAGGTCCCTGCTGAAGCAGATCCCTTCTTAGAGGTAGAGGCCACGGATCCTCCGTGAGCATCTCTTGAAGTTCCGGATACCAAGTTCTTCTTGGCCAATCCGGAGCCACTAGTATTGTTCTTACTCCCCTTTTCCGAATAATTCTCAGTACCTTTGGTATGAGAGGCAGAGGAGGAAACACATACACTGACTGGTACACCCATGGTGTTACCAGAGCGTCCACAGCTATTGCCTGAGGGTCTCTTGACCTGGCGCAATATCTGTCCAGTTTTTTGTTGAGGCGAGACGCCATCATATCCACCTTTGGTTTTTCCCAACGGTTCACAATCATGTGGAAAACTTCCGGATGAAGTCCCCACTCTCCCGGGTGAAGGTCGTGTCTGCTGAGGAAGTCTGCTTCCCAGTTGTCCACTCCCGGGCTGAACACTGCTGACAGTGCTATGACATGATTTTCCGCCCAGCGAAGAATCCTTGCAGCTTCTGTCATTGCTCTTCTGCTTCTCGTGCCGCCTTGTCTGTTTACGTGGGCGACTGCCGTGATGTTGTCCGACTGGATCAACACCGGCTGACCCTGAAGCAGCGGTTTTGCCAAGCTTAGAGCATTGTATATCGCTCTTAGCTCCAGTATATTTATGTGAAGAGACGTCTCCAGGTCTGACCATACACCCTGGAAGTTTCTTCCCTGTGTGACTGCTCCCCAGCCCCGTAGGCTGGCATCCGTAGTCACCAGGACCCAGTCCTGTATGCCGAACCTGCGGCCCTCTAACAGATGGGCACTCTGCAACCACCACAGGAGAGACAACCTTGTTCTTGGTGACAGTGTTATCCGCTGATGCATGTGCAGATGCGATCCGGACCATTTGTCCAGCAGATCCCACTGAAATGTTCGTGCATGGAATCTGCCGAATGGAATTGCTTCGTAAGAAGCCACCATCTTTCCCAGGACTCTTGTGCATTGATGTACTGACACAGTTCCTGGTTTTAGGAGGTTCCAGACCAGTTCGGATAACTCCCTTGCTTTCTCCTCCGGGAGAAACACCTTTTTCTGAACCGTGTCCAGAATCATTCCCAGGAACAGCAGACGTGTTGTCGGGGTCAATTGAGATTTTGGAAGATTCAGAATCCACCCGTGTTGCTGAAGCACTACTTGGGTTAGTGCTACACCGACTTCCAGCTGTTCTCTGGACTTTGCCCTTATCAGGAGATCGTCCAAGTAAGGGATAATTAATACGCCTTTTCTTCGTAGAAGAACCATCATTTCGGTCATTACCTTGGTAAAGACCCGAGGGGCCGTGGACAAACCAAACGGCAGCGTTTGAAACTGATAATGACAGTCTTGTATCACGAACCTGAGATACCCTTGGTGTGAGGGGTAAATTGGGACATGCAGATAAGCATCTTTTATGTCCAGGGACACCATGAAGTCCCCTTCTTCCAGATTCGCTATCACTGCTCTGAGTGACTCCATCTTGAACTTGAATTTCTGTATGTACAGGTTCAAGGATTTCAGATTTAGAATAGGTCTTACCGAACCGTCCGGCTTCGGTACCACAAATAGTGTGGAATAATACCCCTTTCCCTGTTGTAGGAGGGGTACCTTGACTATCACCTGCTGAGAATACAGCTTGTGAATGGCTTCCAATACCGTCGTCCTTTCTGAGGGAGACGTTGGTAAAGCAGACTTTAGGAACCGGCGAGGGGGAGACCTTTCGAACTCCAACATGTAACCCTGAGATACTATCTGCAGGATCCACGGGTCCACCTGTGAGCGAGCCCACTGATTGCTGAAAATCTTTAGTCGACCCCCCACCGCTCCTGAGTCCGCTTGTAAAGCCCCAGCGTCATGCTGATGGCTTTGTAGAACCCGGGGCGGGCTTCTGGTCCTGGGCAGGGGCTGCTTGCTGCCCTCTCTTACCCTTTCCTCTGCCTCGCGGCAGATAAGACTGTCCTTTTGCTCGCTTGTTTTTATAGGAGCGAAAGGACTGCGGCTGAAAAGACGGTGTCTTTTTCTGTTGGGAGGGGGTCTGAGGTAAAAAAGTGGATTTGCCGGCAGTTGCCGTGGCCACCAGATCCGATAGACCGACCCCAAATAATTCCTCTCCTTTATATGGCAACACTTCCATATGCCTTTTGGAATCCGCATCACCTGACCACTGTCGCTTCATCACACACGTCATTCAATTCCTCTGATTCTGGAAAAGCTACAGGTAGTTTTTTCACCCCCCACATAATACCCCTTTTTTAAGGTACCAGCAGTATCAGAGATCTGCAAAGCCTCCTTCATTGCCGTGATCATATAACGTGTGGCCCTGTTGGAAAATACGTTTGTTTCTTCACCGTCGACACTAGATTCATCTGTGTCGGTACCCGTGTCGACTGACTGAGGTAAGGGACGTTTTACAGCCCCTGACGGTGTCTGAGACGCCTGAGCCGGTACTGACTGGTTTTCCGGCCGTCTCATTTTGTCTACTGACTTTTGTAATGTACTAACATTATCACGTAATTCCATAACTAAAGCCATCCATTCCGGTGTCGACTCCCTAGGGGGTGACATCACCATTACCGGCAATTGCTCTGCCTCCACACCAACATCGTCCTCATACATGTCGACACACACGTACCGACACACAGCAGCCACACAGGGAATGCTCTAATCGAAGACAGGACCCCCTTAGCCCTTTGGGGAGACAGAGGGAGAGTTTGCCAGCACACACCAAAAGCGCTATAAATGTATATAAACAACCCTAAAAGGTGTTGTTTTTGTTATAAGCGCTTTTAATATATAAATATCGCCAATTTATGCCCCCCTTCTCTTTGTTACCCTGTTTCTGTAGTGCAGTGCAGGGGAGAGTCCTGGGAGCCTTCCTCACAGCGGAGCTGAGCAGGAAAATGGCGCTGAGTGCTGAGGAGAATAAGCTCCGCCCCTTTTCCGGCGGGCTTTTCTCCCGGGTTTTGAGAAATCTGGCCTGGGTTAAATACATACATATAGCCTTAATGGCTATATGTGATGTATTCTTTGCCACTAAAGGTATTTAATATTGCTGCCCAGGGCGCCCCCAGCAGCGCCCTGCACCCTCCGTGACTGGTCAGTGAGAAGTGTGTAGCAACAATGGCGCACAGCTGCCGTGCTGTGCGCTACCTTCATGAAGACTGAAGAGTCTTCTGCCGCCTGTTTCCGGACCTCCGATCTTCAGCATCTGTAAGGGGGGTCGGCGGCGCGGCTCCGGGACGAACCCCAGGATGACCTGTGTTCCGACTCCCTCTGAAGCTATGTCCAGTAGCCTAAGACTCCAATCCATCCTGCACGCAGGTGAGTTGAAAATCTCTCCCCTAAGTCCCTCGATGCAGTGAGCCTGTTGCCAGCAGGACTCACTGAGATTTAAAACCTAAAAAAACTTTTTCTAAGCAGCTCTTTAGGAGAGCCACCTAGATTGCACCCTGCTCGGACGGGCACAAAAACCTAACTGAGGCTTGGAGAGGGTCATGGGGGGAGGAGCCAGTACACACCATGTGATCCTAAAAGCTTTCTTTAGATGTGCCCTGTCTCCTGCGGAGCCGCTATTCCCATGGTCCTGACGGAGTCCCCAGCATCCACTAGGACGTTAGAGAAATATATTTGCTAGTTATTCACTACTGAAAGAGTGGAAGGGGCCACAGTTAAGGTGCAGGGATATTCAGGAAAATGAAACAAGTACATTTACAGAGGAGAAGGTCCTAACAGAACTCTCAAAGCTGAACGTGGACAAATCTATGGGCCAGATGGGATACATCCAAGGATACTAAAAGAGCTTAAAAAGATGCTGGTAGCACCATTAACAGAACCAGTCATTAGCTGCAGGAGTAATTCCAGAGGACTGGAAAAGAGCAAACGTAGTCCCACTGCACAAAAGTGGAAGCAATGAAGAGGTAAGCAACTATCAACCAGTGAGCCCTACATCAGTAGTAGGGAAATTGGTGGAAAAACTGTTTAAAAGAAAGTGTTGTAGATTATCTCAATTCAGCAATTTACAGGATCCCAAACAGCATGGATTCACTGGGAGGGGGGGGGGGGGGGGGGGGGGGGGGAGATCTTGTCAAACAGACCTTAGTGACTTTTTTGACTGTGTGACTAAAGTAATAGATAAAGGTGGAGCCATAGATAGAGCTTATCTAGACTTTAATAAGGCTTTTGACACTGTCCCACATCGCAGACTGCTAAATAAACTCAGAAGCTTTGGATTGGATACTAAGATGGTTGAATGGATAAGATCTTGGATGCAGGATAGAAAACAGAGTTGTAGTAATTGGAGTGCATTCACAGGGGGGAAATGTTATCAGTGGAGTACCCCTGGGATCTCTACTAGGACCATTGCTTTTTATTATCTTTATTGACGACATTGCAAATGGCATTAAAAAGAAAGTATGCCTCTTTGCAGATGACACAAAGGTATGTAATAGGGTAGACACACCAGGAGGGGTAAAACAAATGATTGAGGATCTAGGTTGACTAGAGGAATGGTCAAGAGAATGGCAATTACAGTTTAATGCAAAAAAATGCTAAATCATGCACTTGGGTCTCAAAAATCCAAAAGTTAAATATAGTATTAATGGCACTGTATTGGAAACTACCAAGGAGGAAAGGGGTTCACTACGGCTGGCCGGCGGTCGGGCTCCCGGCGACCAGCATACCGGCGCCGGGAGGCCGACCGCCGGCTTACCGACAGTGTGGCGAGCGCAAATGAGCCCCTTGTGGGCTCGCTGCGCTCGCCACGCTACGGGCACGGTGGCGCGCCACACTATTTTATTCTCCCTCTATGGGGGTCGTGGACCCCCACGAGGGAAAATAAGTGTCGGTATGCCGGCTGTCGGGCTCCCGGCGCCGGTATACTGAGCGCCGGGAGCCCGACCGCCGGCATACAGAAGACCACCCGGAGGAAAGGGATCTAGGAGTTACTATTTCAGGTGACTTAAAAAGGCAGGTAAGCAATGTAACAAAGCAACGAGAAAGGCTAGTCAGATGCTTGGTTGCATAGGGAGAAGACGCAGCAGCAGTAAGAAAGAAGTAATAATGCCACTGTATAGATCATTGGTACAGCATCATTTAGAATACTGTGTTCAATTCTGGAGGCCATATCTTCAGAAGGAAATTAATACACTAGAGACTGTACAAAGAAGGGCAACTAAAATGGTGCATAGACTATATCACATAACATACCCAGAAAGACAAAAAAATCTCAATATGTATAGTTTGGAGCAGAGAATGGGAATTGGGGACATGATAGAAACTTTCAAATATATCAAGGGTTTTAACAAAGTTCAGAAGGGAGACATTCTTCAAATGAAGAGAAGTATTAGAACACGAGTACATGCACTTAAACTGAAGGTAGGTAGGTTCACAGGAAATTTGAGGGAAATTTGAGGAAAAATTACTTCACAGAAAGAGTATTGGACAAGTGGAATAGCCTCCCATCAGAGGTGGTAGAGGCTAAGACAGTAGATCAATTTAAACATGTATGGGATAGACATAAGGATATCCTTAAAAAGAAATAAGGATCAAATAAGGTTTGAGGTAAAAATATGGTAAAAAAGGGGCAGGCTAGATGGGCCAAGTGGTTCTTATCTGCCGTCACATTCTGTGTTTCTTTAGTTCAATAAGGTTTTCTGCATTAATTAATAAAACTATGGGGATTCAGGATCTGCCAACATATGTGGGGGTTCAAGAAGATTTTGTTGTTGAAAAGTACAATAAATTATTACATTTATTATCATTTTGTTTAAGAATTTGATGGCTAAAGAAAGGAGTCATCTTGAAGTTAATTCAGCTGTTGTTCGTTTATCATCTAAAACAGTTATTCCATTAGAAGATGATGGACATATGACAGATCTTACTGATAGAAAAAAGAAAAAAAAAATACTTTAAAAACGAATTGCATGCATTTATGGGTTCTACGGTAAAACAAGACAAAAAAACAGGGCTATGACAACTGTTTCCAAGGAAGTTCAGATCTGGATGAATAATGTATATTTCGACACACAGAGAAACAACATAAGCAAACAGACATCCAAAGATACTATAGTTCTGGCAGCTAAATATCTCAAGCCATAGTCTGAGGGCTCTTCAACTTGAGGGTGGGTAGTATTTTGAGAGAAAAAAAAAGTGGATGAGATGAACCAAACAACAGGGATTTTGAAAATAAAAATAAGATTTTAAACCTACCGGTAAATCTTTTTCTCCTAGTCCGTAGAGGATGCTGGGGACTCCGTAAGGACCATGGGGTATAGACGGGCTTCGCAAGAGACATGGGCACTATAAAGAACTTTAAAATGGGTGTGCACTGGCTCCTCCCTCTATGCCCCTCCTCCAGACCTCAGTTAGAGAAACTGTGCCCAGAGGAGATGGACAGTACGAGGAAAGGATTTTGTTAATCCAAGGGCAAGATTCATACCAGCCCACACCATCCACACCGTATAACCTGGAATATACGAACCAGTCAACAGTATGAAACAAACAGCATCAGTCAGAGACTGATCAAAACTGTAACATAACCCTTATGTAAGCAATAACTATATACAAGTCTTGCAGAATTTAGTCTGCACTGGGAGGGCGCCCAGCATCCTCTACGGACTAGGAGAAAAAGATTTACCGGTAGGTTTAAAATATTATTTTCTCTTACGTCCTAGAGGATGCTGGGGACTCCGTAAGGACCATGGGGATTATACCAAAGCTCCAGACCGAGCGGGAGAGTGCGGATGACTCTGCAGCACCGATTGAGCAAACAGTAGGTCCTCCTCAGCCAGGGTATCAAACTTGTAGAATTTCGCAAAAGTGTTTGAACCCGACCAAGTCGCCGCTCGGCAAAGCTGTAATGCCGAGACGCCTCGGGATGCCGCCCAAGAAGAGCCCACCTTCCTAGTGGAATGGGCATTTACTGAATTTGGTAACGGCAATCCAGCCGTAGAATGAGCCTGCTGAATCGTGTTACAGATCCAGCGAGCAATAGTCTGCTTAGAAGCAGGAGCGCCAACCTTGTTGGCTGCATACAGGACAAACAGAGCCTCTGTTTTCCTAACCCGAGCCGTCCTGGCTACATAAATTTTCAAGGCCCTGACTACATCAAGGGACTTGGAATCCTCCAAGTCCCCAGTAGCCAAAGGCACCACAATAGGTTAGTTCATATGAAACGATGAAACCACCTTAGGCAAAAATTGAGGACGAGTCCGCAATTCTGCTCTATCCACATGAAAAATCAGATAGGGGCTTTTGTGAGACAAAGCCGCCAACTCAGACACCCACCTTGCAGATGCCAAGGCCAACAACATGACCACCTTCCAAGTGAGAAATTTTAATTCCACCGTTTGAAGTGGCTCAAACCAGTGAGATTTCAGGAACTGTAACACCACGTTAAGGTCCCATGGTGCCACTGGAGGCACAAAAGGAGGCTGTATGTGCAGCACTCCCTTTACAAAAGTCTGGACTTCTGGGAGAGAAGCCAATTCCTTCTGAAAGAAAATTGATAGGGCCGAAATCTGTACCTTAATGGAGCCTAATTTTAGGCCCATATCCACTCGTCTGCAGAAAGTGGAGAAAACGGCCCAGATGGAAAACTTCCGCAGGAGCATTCTTGGTTTCACACCAAGATACGTACTTCCTCCAGATACGGTGATAATGCTTCGCCATCACCTCCTTCCTAGCCCTTATCAGAGTAGGGATGACTTCTTCCGTAATGCCCTTCCCAGCTAGGATTCGGCGTTCAACCGCCATGCCGTCAAACGCAGCCGCGGTAAGTCTTGGAACAGACAGGGCCCCTGTTGCAACAGGTCCTCTCTGAGAGGAAGAGGCCATGGATCTTCTGTGAGCATTTCCTGAAGATCCGAGTACCAGGCCCTTCGAGGCCAATCTGGAACAATGAGTATTGTCTGCACTCTTTTTCTTTTTATGATTCTCAATATTTTTGAGATGAGTGGAAGAGGAGGGAACACATAGACCGACTGAAACACCCATGGTGTCACCAGGGCGTCCACTGCTACTGCCTTAGGGTCCCTTGACCTGGCACAATACCTCCGTAGCTTCTTGTTGAGACGTGACGCCATCATGTCTATTTGCGGAAGCCCCCACAGACTTGTTATCTCTGCAAAGACTTCTTGATGAAGTCCACACTCCCCTGGATGGAGATAGTGTCTGCTGAGGAAATCTGCTTC
This sequence comes from Pseudophryne corroboree, assembly GCF_028390025.1. Taxonomy (NCBI): domain Eukaryota; kingdom Metazoa; phylum Chordata; class Amphibia; order Anura; family Myobatrachidae; genus Pseudophryne; species Pseudophryne corroboree. Next base: position 513,819,785 of record NC_086448.1, on the reverse strand, counting down.
CCAGTTGTCCACTCCCGGAATGAAGACTGCTGTCAAAGCGCTTACATGATTTTCCGCCCAGCGAAGAATCCTGGTGGCTTCCGGCATTGCCACTCTGCTTCTTGTTCCGCCTTGGCGGTTTACATGAGCCACGGCTGTGACGTTGTCTGACTGAATCAGAACCGGTAGGTCGCAAAGAAGATTCTCCGCCTGACGCAGGCCGTTGTATATGGCCCTCAACTCCAGTACGTTGATGTGTAGACAAGCCTCCTGGCTTGACCATAGTCCCTGGAAGTTTCTTCCTTGTGTGACTGCTCCCTATCCTCGGAGACTCGCGTCCGTGGTCACCAGAACCCAGTCCTGAATGCCAAACCTGCGACCCTCTAGAAGGTGAGCACTCTGCAGCCACCACAGGAGAGACACCCTGGCCCTGGGGGAAAGGCTGATCTTTTGATGAATGTGTAGATGGGACCCGGACCACTTGTCCAGAAGGTCCCACTGAAAAGTCCTCGCATGGAACCTGCCGAAGGGAATGGCCTCGTAAGACGCCACCATTTTCCCCAGAACTCGCGTGTAGTGATGGACCGACACACTTTTCGGTTTCAACAGGTCCCTGACCAAGTTCTGGAGTTCCTGTGCTTTTTCCACCGGGAGAAAACCCCTCTTTTGTTCCGTGTCTAGAATCATGCCCAAGAAAGTCAACCGGGTCCTTGGAACCAACTGTGACTTTGGTAGATTGAGAATCCAGCCGTGTTGCTGCAGCACGCTTAGGGAGAGCGACACGCTTTTCAGCAATTGTTCTCTCGATCTCGCTTTTAATAGGAGATCGTCCAAGTACGGGATAATTGTGACTCTCTGCTTGCGCAGGAGCGCCATCATTTCCGCCATTACCTTGGTGAAAATCCTCGGCCGTGGAAAGCCCAAACGGCAACGTCTGAAACTGGTAATGACAGTCCGATACACCGAATCTCAGGTACGCCTGATGAGGCGGAAATATGGGGACATGAAGGTATGCATCCTTTATGTCTAGTGATACCATAAAATCCACCCCTTCCAGGCTGGCGATGACCGCTCTGAGCGATTCCATCTTGAATTTGAACCTTTCAAGTATAGGTTTAAGGATTTTAAATTCAGAATGGGTCTGACCGAACCGTCCGGTTTCGGTACCACAAACAGGGTTGAGTAGTACCCCGTTCCCTGTTGAAGCAAGGGAACTTTGACCACCACTTGTTGAAGACACAGTTTTTGAATTGCATTTAAAACTACTTCCCTCTCCGGGGAAGAAACTGGGAGGGCCGATTTGAAAAACCGGCGAGGAGGCACCTCTTCGAATTCCAGCTTGTAACCCTGGGAAACAATGTCTATTGCCCAGGGATCCACCTGTGATTGAATCCAGACGTGGCTGAAGTCGGAGCCCCAGCGTCATTCGGTGGATTTTGTAGACGCCGGGGAGGACTTCTGTTCCTGGGAACTAGCTGTAGTTGGCAGCTTTTTCCCCCTGCCCTTACCTCTGGCGAGAAAGGAAGATCCCCGTACTCTCTTGGATTTATGCGACCGAAAGGACTGCATCTGATAATGTGGCGTTTTCTTTGGCTGTGAGGAAACCTAAGTTAAAAAAGTGGATTTACCTGCAGTAGCCGTGGAAACCAGGTCCGTGAGACCTTCCCCAAATAATTCCTCACCCTTGTAAGGCAAAACCTCCATATGCTTCTTTGAGCATCTCTCATATATAGGACAGCATCCTTAATATGACCCAAGGTCAATAAAACGGTATCCTTATCCAGTATATCAATTTCAGCAGACAAGGTATCTGTCCATGCTGCTACAGCGCTAAAAACCCAAGCTGACGCTATCGCCGGTCTGAGTAATGTACCAGTATGTGTGTAAATTGACTTCAACGTAGTCTCTTGCCTGCGATCAGTAGGATCCTTGAGGGTTGCGGTATCTTGAGACGGCAGCGCCACCTTTTTGGATAAGCGCGTCAACGTTTTGTCCACCCTGGGAGAGGATTCCCACCGTATCCTGTCCTTAGCCGGGAAAGGATACGCCATAAGAATCCTTTTGGGAATCTGCAGTTTCTTGTCTGGAGTTTCCCAAGCCCTTTCAAACAACTCATTTAGCTCATGTGAAGGGGGGAAAGTAACCTCAGGTTTCTTTTCCTTATACATGCGCACCCTCGTGTCCGGGACCGAGGGGTCATCTGTGATATGCAACACATCTTTTATAGCAATAATCATATAATGAATACTTTTTGCCAATTTCGGCTGCAACCTCGCATCATCATAGTCGACAATGGAGTCAGAATCTGTGTCGGTATCAGTGTCTGCTACTTGGGATAGTGGGCGCTTTTGAGACCCAGAAGGGCCCTGTGACATAGTGAAAGGCAGGGATTGACTCCCTGTACTTCCCCTGGACTCCGCTTTGTCCAACCTTTTGTGTAATAAATTCACATTTGCATTTAAAACAGTCCACATATCCAACCAATCAGGTGTCGGCGTTGCCGACGGAGAAACCACACTCATTTGCTCCACCTCCTCCCTAGAAGAGCCTTCTGCTTCAGAAATGCAGACACACGCGTACCGACACCCCACACACTCAGGGAAATCTCTAATCTGGAGACAGTTCCCCCAACAAGGCCCTTTGGAGAGACAGAGAGAGAGTATGCCAGCACACACCCAGCGCCAATGACCCTGGAAACACAAGTCCCAGCTATATACAGAGCTTTTTTGTTTTATATATGTATATATATTGACTGCGCCCAAATTATGTGCCCCCCCTCCTTCAAAGCCCTCTGTCACCGTGTTCAGCAGGGGAGAGTCCGGGGAGCCAGCTTCTCAGCAGCGTGCTGTGGAGAAAATGGCGCTGGTTAGTGCTGTGTGATCAAGCTCCGCCCCCTCAGCGGCGGGCTTCGGTCCCGCTCAAAATACAAAAAAACCTGGCGGGGGATTGTATATTATAATGCCACAGCTGAATATACCTTTCATGCCAGCCAAGAGGATTATTGCTGCCCAGGGCGCCCCCCCCTGCGCCCTGCACCCATCTGTGCCTGTGTGTGTGTGTGGGAGCAATGACGCGCAGCGTTATCGCTGCACGTTACCTCAGTGAAGATCCTAAGTCTTCTGCCGCCTGTGAAGTCTTCTTTCTTCGTATACTCACCCGGCTTCAATCTTCCGGCTCTACAAGGAGCACGGCGGCGCGGCTCTGGGACGAACGGCAAGGGTGAGACCTGCGTTCCGATCCCTCTGGAGCTGATGGTGTCCAGTAGCCTAAGAAGCAGAGCCTATCACTTAAGTAGGTCTGCTTCTCTCTCCTCAGTCCCACGGCGCAGGGAGCCTGTTGCCAGCAGGACTCCCTGAAAATAAAAAACCTAACAAAATTCTTTATTACAGAGAAGCTCAGGAGAGCTCCCCTGAAAGCACCCAGTCTCCTCTGGGCACAGTATCTAACTGAGGTCTGGAGGAGGGGCATAGAGGGAGGAGCCAGTGCACACCCATTCTAAAGTTTCTTTATAGTGCCCATGTCTCCTGCGGAGCCCGTCTATTCCCCATGGTCCTTACGGAGTCCCCAGCATCCTCTAGGACGTAAGAGAAACTTACAAGCAAATATTCTCAAACAATAGCAGCATGGAGAACAATACAAAATGTTGTACCTCTGAAAACAATTAACCATCTAACGTTTTTTTCAGACACTCCTACAGAGATTATCTTCTTGAATAAACAGGGAGGCACAAAGAGCAGAAAGGTAATGGAAGAGTTAAATTCTGACAAGGTCCCAAATCAATTTAAGATTTTTAAAAAGCCCTTCATGTGGCAAGCAATAACAGCAAATCTGCGACTTTCCCATTCACAATTTACAACAGAATTCACCAGTGTGTGTGTGAAGTGAAGGAAGAAGTGTGTCAGCAGCTATTCTAAAATTTTGAAATCCAAAAGGTAGATCTGATGCTATCAAGTCACAACACAAATGTGAAAAGATTCTACTCCCATTACGATGACTTCATGGAAGAGGCAAATCGATGCTCTTTCAGCTCATTGGGTATTTAAACTTGTATTTTCGCTGATCACAAGAAACAAACATCAGAAGGGAATCACCTCAAGTTGATGCAAATCTCATTTTTGTCTTGAAAACCATGGTTTGTAACATTCACATGTTAATGTGAATTAAAAATAGATAAAGGCTACTTGCAAAACATTCTCAAATCAAAATTTTAGATGTTCTGCTAGATGGGTTATAGAAAGTCCTAGCACTGAAACCACAAGTGTCAGCTTTAAGTGTATTTCTTGTAGATAAATTATTTTCTGATGAGTTAAGAGATTCTCCCGCCTTAGTGCCTAACTTTAATATCTCCGGTTAGTGTCTTAACCTTACCCCCCACACCCAGCAGCCTATCCCTGACCCCTTAGTGCATTAACCTAACCCCTCCTCCCTGTAGCTTAACCCTAACCTACCTACCCCGCAGCCTAACCCTAACCCGCGCAGATGGCAGCTAAAGCTAACACCCCACACACAGCCTAACCCTAACCCGCCCAGCTATACTTACCTTTGGGATTCTAGTGTTGGGATCCAGACATTTGCTCATTTTCTGGATTCTGGCATCTATGTTGCGATGGGTGAAACAAAATAAGTGCTGGCTATCAGGGATAACTGAATTACCCCCAGGAGATAAATTTGCCACAGTAATTTAGCTTGGCTAACTGAATTCCTCCCCTAAGACTTAAATTTAAGAAAAGTATTGCAAAGACATATGGAGCTGAGTCACTGTGTTTTCGCTCAAAGACTGGGAAATAAATATTGGGGGGGTAATTCAATGTCCCAAAAAAAATTGCAATAAAACAAGATGGTGGGTAATTTAACACCCCCCATGATGCACTAATTGTGTACTAGGGGATCTATCTTGCTAGGATCGCTAAGGGTCCATTTTTTTTATTTTTTTATTTTTTAAGAACGGCACCGGAGAAGAAAGTTTTTGTCCTAAATAGGTACAAATCATTACTGTATATATCGCATAGTGATACTTTCCAGTAGGCATTTCACTATGTACATGAACAGAGCTCTAAGTACTTGCAAGAGTATTGGCATAAAGTAACAGACTAAGAAGCATATTTAAAGAAAAAGTTGGATGGCTTGCCAAACAAGGCTAATTGCTGTGGTTTGAGGATAGGTGTATGTTTATTTATTTATTTAAAGTTTCTTATATAGCGCAGCATATTCCATTGTGCTTCACAATTAGAACAGTAATAGAACAAAACTGGGTAAACACAGACAGATGTAGGAAGGCCCTGCTCGAAAGCTTACAGTGTATGTGAACATGGGGTATATGCAATTGCGGTCGAATTGCCGCAAATGTCTAAAAACGTGGCATTTTCGAAACCAAAAAAATATTCGACAATGCAATACAGTACTTTTCGACAAAAAAAACTGACTTTTCAGATTCGACTTTTTGAAATTCGACAGTTGACAAATTCGACATGTCTGCAATGGTAAAAATGCGGCTTTTCGACAAAAGTATATTCAGTTGAAGAATGTCGATTCGACAACAGTGCTTTTCGACAGTAATTTTGTCAATTTCATTCCGCCTCACTTTGCTGGCGGAATCTAATAAAAAAATTTAAAATCATGTTTTTTTTAGTGTTTTTTTTTTATTGCTAATAGCTTATCTATTTATATTAGAAGGGATTAGGTAATTGGTTTGTGTATTAGGTTTTACAACTATTATTTATATATTTTTTTTAATATTTTTTTTTTAACTGACTAAAATTGAGAGAGCATGGTTTTCAGTGGGAAGGGGTGGGAATGGGTTAAAATTCAGGAAAAAAAATGCGTGGGGTCCCCCCTCCTAAGCATAACCAGCCTCGGGCTCTTTGAGCCGGTCCTGGTTGTAAAAATACGGGGGGGGGAATTGACTGGGGATCCCCCGTATTTTTAGAACCAGCACCGGGCTCTGCGTCCGGTCCTGGTACAAAAAATACGGGGGACAAAAAGCGTAGGGGTCCCCCGTATTTTCAACACCAGCACCGGCTCCACTAGCTGGAGAGATAATGCCACAACCGGGGGACACTTTTATACCGGTCCCTGCGGCCGTGGCAATAAATCCACGTCTCCAAGTAGAATCCGGGGTACCTGAAAATAAAATTATACTCGCCTAAATCCAGTGTGTCCTGTTCTTTTTTTGTAATCCACGTACTTGGCAAAAAAACAAATCGCATACCCGATCCACGAACTGAAAGGGGTCCCATGTTTACACATGGGTACCCTTTCCCCGAATGCTGAGACCCCCCGTGACTCCTGTCACAGAGGGTCCCTTCAGCCAATCAGGGAGCGCCACATCGTGGCACTCTCCTGATTGGCTTTGTGCGTCTGAGCACAATACGGGGGACCCCTACGCTTTTTGTCCCCCGTATTTTTTGCACCAGGACCGGACGCAGAGTCCGGTGCTGGTTCTAAAAATACGGGGGATCCCATGTCAATTTTTTCCCCGTATTTTTACAACCAGGGGACCCCCACGCAATTTTTTTTAGGGATTTTTTAACCATTTTTGTGCGGTCCGAAAAGTCGAATCCTGGACGCACTTATCCGTCAATGGTCCATTCTTCGACAGCGGGACTGTTGAATCCGTTTTTTATTGAATATGTCGAATTCCGGCACCCGCCGGCCGGAATTCGACGGTCGAATTGTGTCGAATTTAAAAACGGGCGAAAAAAAGCCGCAATTCGCCCGGAATTGCATATTCCCCCATATCTGTATGTCAGGATTGCTGGAGATACACAGTTTTTAAAAAAGACTGTTTAAGCCATTCAGTGCTCAATTAATTCTTATGCACCAAACCTCATTCTCCCCTTAATTAACCGCTTTGTTGCATGCTATTTGTCTAGGCTGCAATGCATTCTGAAATATAATAATAAATAATATTTTTACCTGATTTTTCCTTTTCCTTGGTGAACTACTTGGCAGCCAATAGTTCTCTATTTGTGTTTCTATTTTTCAGAGTCAGTTTGGGAAGTACAGTAACACAAGATAAGGATGAATTAATGCCAAAATACACCTTCCGAGGTCATGAACGTTTGGTTTTGGTTCCAATCTATGTCAGTAGATTAGGATTTGAAAATGAAAAATTATCAAGTGGGAACATAACTTGCTTATTAAAAACGTGTCAGTGAACTGGAATGTGTTTTTGGACTGTTATCCTAGTTTCTTCAAAAAATGGGTATGTCCTTTTGAGAAGAAAGGACACAAAAAGAGAAGATGCAGAGCAGTCAGTAAATTTTTAAAATTTAGTGTAAAGCTTAAGAAAGCTGTGCGCCCACCACATATCACATACACTTACGCCCATGTTTATAGTCTTTTGAGCACATAGGTCAATTTGAACAATGAAAGATCACATAAGAGGTTTTTCTTAAACCTCAACATCTTTGTAAACAACTAAAATACAAAGGGGCCGGCACAAGATGGTGCCCAATGGAGCAATTCAATTCTTGCTGCGTTCAGGCGTGCATGCACTCGGGGAGACATATTTAATAGACCCAGTGGGCGGTCATAAAACAATTGAATCGGCCCCAGTATGAACAAAAAAATGTTTGTATTGCTGCATATTAATTGTATACACAAAAATGTAAAAGCTGAAAAGAGGAGCTGTGCCACAAAAACCACTTTTAAAGGGTGACCCATGTATGGGTAAAAATTCTGCCACAATTTTTCATATATATTGATGTCAACTCAAGTTAAAAAAAAATAAGAATTTACTTACCGATAATTCGATTTCTCATAGTCCGTAGTGGATGCTGGGAACTCCGTAAGGACCATGGGGAATAGCGGCTCCGCAGGAGACTGGGCACAAAAGTAAAGCTTTAGGACTACCTGGTGTGCACTGGCTCCTCCCCCCATGACCCTCCTCCAAGCCTCAGTTAGGACACTGTGCCCGGACGAGCGTACACAATAAGGAAGGATTTATGAATCCCGGGTAAGACTCATACCAGCCACACCAATCACACCGTACAACCTGTGATCTGAACCCAGTTAACAGCATGATAACAGAGGAGCCTCTGGAAAGATGGCTCACAACCACAATAACCCGATTTTTGTAACAATAACTATGTACAAGTATTGCAGACAATCCGCACTTGGGATGGGCGCCCAGCATCCACTACGGACTATGAGAAATAGAATTATCGGTAAGTAAATTCTTATTTTCTCTGACGTCCTAGTGGATGCTGGGAACTCCGTAAGGACCATGGGGATTATACCAAAGCTCCCAAACGGGCGGGAGAGTGCGGATGACTCTGCAGCACCGAATGAGAGAACTCCAGGTCCTCCTCAGCCAGGGTATCAAATTTGTAGAATTTAGCAAACGTGTTTGCCCCTGACCAAGTAGCTGCTCGGCAAAGTTGTAAAGCCGAGACCCCTCGGGCAGCCGCCCAAGATGAGCCCACTTTCCGTGTGGAATGGGCTTTTACAGATTTTGTCTGTGGCAGGCCTGCCACAGAATGTGCAAGCTGAATTGTACTACAAATCCAACGAGCAATAGTCTGCTTAGAAGCAGGAGCACCCAGCTTGTTGGGTGCATACAGGATAAACAGCGAGTCAGATTTTCTGACTCCAGCCGTCCTGGAAACATATATTTTCAGGGCCCCGACTACGTCCAGCAACTTGGAGTCCTCCAAGTCCCTAGTAGCCGCAGGTACCACAATAGGCTGGTTCAAGTGAAACGCTGAAACCACCTTAGGGAGAAATTGAGGATGAGTCCTCAATTCCACCCTGTCTGAATGGTCAAGTGGTTCAAACCAATGTGACTTTAGGAACCCCAAAACTACATTGAGATCCCAAGGTGCCACTGGAGGCACAAAAGGAGGCTGTATATGCAGTACCCCTTTTACAAACGTCTGAACTTCAGGAACTGAAGCTAGTTCTTTCTGGAAGAAAATTGACAGGGCCGAAATTTGAACCTTAATGGACCCTAATTTTAGGCCCATAGACACTCCTGTTTACAGGAAATGCAGGAATCGACCTAGTTGAAAATTCCTCCATCGGGGCCTTACTGGCCTCGCACCCCGCAACACATTTTCGCCAAATGCGGTGATAATGCTTTGCGGTTACATCCTTCCTGGCTTGATCAGGGTAGGGATGACTTCATCCGGAATGCCTTTTTCCTTCAGGATCCGGCGTTCAACCGCCCTGCCGTTAAACGCAGCCGCGGTAAGTCTTGGAATAGACAGGGTCCTTGCTGGAGCAGGTCCCTTCTTAGAGGTAGAGGCCACGGGTCCTCCGTGAGCATCTCTTGAAGTTCCGGGTACCAAGTCCTTCTTGGCCAATCCGGAGCCACGAGTATAGTTCTTACTCCCCTCCGTCTTATAATTCTCAGTACTTTTGGTATGAGAGGAAGAGGAGGGAACACATACACTGACTGGTACACCCACGGTGTTACCAGAGCGTCCACAGCTATTGCCTGAGGGTCCCTTGACCTGGCGCAATACCTGTCCAATTTTTTGTTTAGGCGGGACGCCATCATGCCCACCTTTGGTTTTTCCCAATGGTTTACAATCATGTGGAAGACTTCTGGGTGAAGTCCCCACTCTCCCGGGTGGAGGCCGTGCCTGCTGAGGAAGTCTGCTTCCCAGTTGTCCACTCCCGGAATGAATACTGCTGACAGTGCTATCACATGATTTTCCGCCCAGCGAAGAATCCTTGCAGCTTCTGCCATTGACTGCTTCTTGTGCCACCCTGTCTGTTTACGTGGGTGACTGCCGTGATGTTGTCCGACTGGATCAACACCGGCTGACCTTGAAGCAGAGGTCTTGCTAAGCTGAGAGCATTGTAAATGGCCCTTAGCTCCAGGATATTTATGTGAAATGATGTCTCCAGGCTTGACCATAAGCCCTGGAAATTTCTTCCCTGTGTGACTGCTCCCCAGCCTCGCAGGCTGGCATCCGTGGTCTCCAGGACCCAGTCCTGAATGCCGAATCTGCGGCCCTCTAGAAGATGAGCACTCTGCAACCACCACAGGAGGGACACCCTTGTCCTTGGTGACCGGGTTATCCGCTGATGCATCTTAAGATGCGACCCGGACCATTTGTCCAGCAGGTCCCACTGGAAAGTTCTTGCGTGGAATCTGCCGAATGGCCTTGCTTCGCAGGAAGCCACCATTTTTCCCAGAACCCTTGTGCATCGATGCACTGAGACTTGGCTCGGTTTTAGGAGGTTCCTGACTAGCTCGGATAACTCCCTGGCTCTCTCCTCCGGGAGAAACACCTTTTTCTGAACTGTGTCCAGAATCATCCCTAGGAACAGAAGACGAGTCGTCGGAACCAGCTGCGATTTTGGAATATTGAGAATCCAACCGTGCTGTCGCAACACTACCTGAGATAGTGCTACACCGACCTCCAACTGTTCCCAGGATCTTACCCTTATCAGGAGATCGTCCAAGTAAGGGATAACTAAAACTCCCTTCCTTCGAAGGAGTATCATCATTTCGGCCATTACCTTGGTAAAGACCCGGGGTGCCGTGGACCATCCAAACGGCAGCGTCTGAAACTGATAGTGACAGTTCTGTACCACAAACCTGAGGTACCCTTGGTGAGAAGGGTAAATTTGGACATGAAGGTAAGCATCCTTGATGTCCAGAGACACCATGTAGTCCCCTTCTCTTGAATTTGAACCTCTGTATGCAAGTGTTCAAAGATTTTAGATTTAAAATCGGTCTCACCGAGCCGTCCGGCTTCGGTACCACAACAGTGTGGAGTAATACCCCTTTCCCTGTTGCAGGAGGGGTACCTTGATTATCACCTGCTGGGAATACAGCTTGTGAATGGCTTCCAAAACTGCCTCCCTGTCTGCTTGTAAAGCCCCAGCGTCATGCTGAGGGCTTGGCAGAGGCGGGAGAGGGCTTCTGTTCCTGGGAACTGGCTGATTTCTGCAGCCTTTTTCCTCTCCCTCTGTCACGGGGCAGAAATGAGGAACCTTTTGCCCACTTGCCCTTATGGGAACGAAAGGACTGCGCCTGATAATACGGCGTCTTCTTATGTTGAGAGGCGACCCGGGGTAAAAACGTGGATTTCCCAGCTGTTGCCGTGGCCACCAGGTCTGAAAGACCGACCCCAAATAACTCCTCCCCTTAATAAGGCAATACTTCCATATGCCATTTGGAATCCGCATCACCTGACCACTGTCGTGTCCATAACCCTCTTCTGGCAGAAATGGACAGCGCACTTACACTTGATGCCAGTCGGCAAATATCCCGCTGTGCATCACACATATATAGAAATGCATCTTTTAAATGCTCTACAGGCAATAATATACTGTCCCTATCTAGGGTATCAATATTTTCAGTCAGGGAATCCGACCACGCCAACCCAGCACTGCACATCCAGGCTGAGGCGATTGCTGGTCGCAGTATAACACCAGTATGTGTGTAAATAAATTTTAGGATACCCTCCTGCTTTCTATCAGCAGGATCCTTAAGGGCGGCCATCTCAGGAGAGGGTAGAGCCCTTGTTTTGACAAGCGTGTGAGCGCTTTATCCAACCTAGGGGGTGTTTCCCAACGCACCCTAACCTCTGGCGGGAAAGGATATAATGCCAATAACTTTTTAGAAATTATCAGTTTTTTATCGGGGGGAAACCCACGCTTCATCACACACCTCATTTAATTTCTCAGATTCAGGAAAACTACAGGTAGTTTTTCCTCACCGAACATAATACCCCTATTGGTGGTACTCGTATTATCAGAAATGTGTAAAACATTTTTCATTGCCTCAATCATGTAACGTGTGACCCTACTGGAAGTCATATTTGTCTCTTCACCGTCGACACTGGCGTCAGTATCCGTGTCGGCGTCTGTATCTGCCATCTGAGGTAACGGGCGCTTTAGAGCCCCTGACGGCCTATGAGACGTCTGGACAGGCACAAGCTGAGTAGCCGGCTGTCTCATGTCAATCATTGTCTTTTGTAAAGAGCTGACACTGTCACGTAATTCCTTCCAACAGTTCATCCACTCAGGTGTCGACCCCCTATGGGGTGACATCCCTATTACAGGCAATTTGCTCCGCCTCCACATCATTTTCCTCCTCATACATGTCGACACAAACGTACCGACACACAGCACACACACCGGGAATGCTCTGATAGAGGACAGGACCCCACTAGCCCTTTGGGGAGACAGAGGGAGAGTTTGCCAGCACACACCAGAGCGCTATATATATACAGGGATAACCTTATATAAGTGTTTTTCCCCTTATAGCTGCTGTATTGTTAATACTGCGCCTAATTAGTGCCCCCCTCTCTTTTTTAACCCTTTCTGTAGTGTAGTGACTGCAGGGGAGAGCAAGGGAGCTTCCCTCCAACGGAGCTGTGAGGGAAAATGGCGCCAGTGTGCTGAGGAGATAGGCTCCGCCCCCTTCTCGGCGGCCTTTTCTCCCGTTTTTCAGTGTAATCTGGCAGGGGTTAAAATTCATCCATATAGCCCTGGGGGCAATATGTGATGTATTTTCGCCAGCCAAGGTGTTTTTATTGCTGCTCAGGGAGCCCCCCCCCTAGCGCCCTGCACCCTCAGTGACCGAAGTGTGAAGTGTGCTGAGGAGCAATGGCGCACAGCTGCAGTGCTGTGCGCTACCTTGGTGAAGACAGGATGTCTTCTGCCGCCGATTTTCCGGACCTCATCTTGCTTCTGGCTCTATAAGGGGGCCGGCGGCGCGGCTCTGGGACCGGACTCCATGGCTGGGCCTGTGTTTGATCCCTCTGGAGCTAATGGTGTCCAGTAGCCTAAGAAGCCCAATCCACTCTGCACGCAGGTGAGTTCGCTTCTTCTCCCCTTAGTCCCTCGATGCAGTGAGCCTGTTGCCAGCAGGTCTCACTGAAAATAAAAAACCTAAAACTAAACTTTTCACTAAGCAGCTCAGTAGAGCCCCTAGTGTGCACCCTTCTCGTTCGGGCACAAAAATCTAACTGAGGCTTGGAGAAGGGTCATGGGGGGAGGAGCCAGTGCACACCAGGTAGTCCTAAAGCTTTACTTTTGTGCCCAGTCTCCTGCGGAGCCGCTATTCCCCATGGTCCTTACGGAGTTCCCAGCATCCACTAGGACGTCAGAGAAATAAGATTTTACTTACCGGTAAATCTATTTCTCGTAGTCCGTAGTGGATGCTGGGGACTCCGTAAGGACCATGGGGAATAGACGGGCTCCGCAGGAGACTGGGCACTCTAAGAAAGATTTAGGACTACTGGTGTGCACTGGCTCCTCCCTCTATGTCCCTCCTCCAGACCTCAGTTAAGGAAACTGTGCCCGGAAGAGCTGACAGTACAAGGAAAGGATTTTGGAATCCAGGGTAAGACTCATACCAGCCACACCAATCACACCGTATAACTTGTGATAAACTTACCCAGTTAACAGTATGAACAACAGAGCATCAGATAATAAGAATTTACTTACCGATAATTCTATTTCTCATAGTCCGTAGTGGATGCTGGGGACTCCGAAAGGACCATGGGGAATAGCGGCTCCGCAGGAGACTGGGCACAAAAGTAAAAAGCTTTAGGACTACCTGGTGTGCACTGGCTCCTCCCCCTATGACCCTCCTCCAAGCCTCAGTTAGGATACTGTGCCCGGACGAGCGTACACAATAAGGAAGGATCTTGAATCCCGGGTAAGACTCTTACCAGCCACACCAATCACACCGTACAACTTGTGATCTGAACCCAGTTAACAGCATGATAACAGAAGGAGCCTCTGAAAAGATGGCTCACAACAACAAAAAACCCGATTTTTTTGTAACAATAACTATGTACAAGTAATGCAGACAATCCGCACTTGGGATGGGTGCCCAGCATCCACTACGGACTATGAGAAATAGAATTATCGGTAAGTAAATTCTTATTTTCTCTAACGTCCTAGTGGATGCTGGGGACTCCGAAAGGACCATGGGGATTATACCAAAGCTCCCAACCGGGCGGGAGAGTGCGGATGACTCTGCAGCACCGAATGAGAGAACTCCAGGTCCTCCTCAGCCAGGGTATCAAATTTGTAGAATTTAGCAAACGTGTTTGCCCCTGACCAAGTAGCAGCTCGGCAAAGTTGTAAAGCCGAGACCCCTCGGGCAGCCGCCCAAGATGAGCCCACTTTCCGTGTGGAATGGGCTTTTACAGATTTTGGCTGTGGCAGGCCTGCCACAGAATGTGCAAGCTGAATTGTACTACAAATCCAACGAGCAATCGTCTGCTTAGAAGCAGGAGCACCCAGCTTGTTGGGTGCATACAGGATAAACAGCGAGTCAGATTTTCTGACTCCAGCCGTCCTGGAAACATATTTTCAGGGCCCTGACTACGTCCAGCAACTTGGAATCCTCCAAGTCCCTAGTAGCCGCAGGCACCACAATAGGCTGGTTTAAGTGAAATGCTGAAACCACCTTAGGGAGAAATTGAGGGCGAGTCCTCAATTCTGCCCTGTCCGTATGAAAAATTAGGTAAGGGCTTTTATAGGATAAAGCCGCCAATTCTGAAACACGCCTGGCTGAAGCCAGGGCTAACAGCATTACCACTTTCCATGTGAGATATTTTAAGTCCACAGTGGTGAGTGGTTCAAACCAATGTGATTTTAGGAATCCCAAAACTACATTGAGATCCCAAGGTGCCACTGGAGGCACAAAAGGAGGCTGTATATGCAGTACTCCCTTGACAAACGTCTGAACTTCAGGAACAGAAGCTAGTTCTTTTTGGAAGAATATTGACAGGGCCGAAATTTGAACCTTAATGGACCCTAATTTTAGGCCCATAGACAGTCCTGTTTGCAGGAAATGCAGGAATCGACCCAGTTGAAATTCCTCTGTAGGGGCCTTCCTGGCCTCGCACCACGCAACATATTTTCGCCAAATACGGTGATAATGTTGTACGGTCACATCCTTCCTGGCTTTGATCAGGGTAGGGATGACTTCATCCGGAATGCCTTTTCCCTTCAGGATCCAGCGTTCAACCGCCATGCCGTCAAACGCAGCCGCGGTAAGTCTTGGAACAGACATGGTCCCTGCTGGAGCAGGTCCTTTCTTAGAGGTAGAGGCCACGGGTCTTCCGTGAGCATCTCTTGAATTTCCGGGTACCAAGTCCTTCTTGGCCAATCCGGAGCCACGAGTATAGTCTTTACTCCTCTCCTTCTTATGATTCTCAGTACTTTTGGTATGAGAGGAAGAGGAGGGAACACATACACTGACTGGTACACCCACGGTGTTACCAGAGCGTCCACAGCTATTGCCTGAGGGTCCCTTGACCTGGCGCAATATCTGTCCAGTTTTTTGTTGAGGCGGGACGCCATCATGTCCACCTTTGGTTTTTCCCAACGGTTCACAATCATGTGGAAGACTTCTGGGTGAAGTCCCCACTCCCCCGGGTGAAGATCGTGTCTGCTGAAGAAGTCTGCTTCCCAGTTGTCCACTCCCGGAATGAACACTGCTGACAGTGCTATCACATGATTTTCCGCCCAGCGAAGAATCCTTGCCACTTCCGTCATTGCCCTCCTGCTTCTTGTGCCGCCCTGTCTGTTTACATGGGCGACTGCCGTGATGTTGTCCGACTGGATCAACACCGGCTGACCCTGAAGCAGAGGTCTTGCCTGACTTAGGGCATTGTAAATGGCCCTGAGTTCCAGGATATTTATGTGAAGTGACGTTTCCATGCTTGACCACAAGCCCTGGAAATTTCTTCCCTGTGTGACTGCTCCCCAGCCCCTTAGGCTGGCATCCGTGGTCACCAGGACCCAATCCTGAATGCCGAATCTGCGGCCCTCTAGGAGATGAGCACTCTGTAACCACCACAGGAGAGACACCCTTGTCCTTGGAGACAGGGTTATCCGCTGATGCATTTGAAGATGCGATCCGGACCATTTGTCCAGCAGATCCCACTGAAAAAAGTTCTTGCGTGGAATCTGCCGAATGGAATCGCTTCGTAAGAAGCCACCATCTTTCCCAGGACCCTTGTGCATTGATGTACTGACACTTGGCCTGGTCTTAGGAGGTTCCTGACTAGGTCGGATAACTCCCTGGCTTTCTCTTCCGGGAGAAACACCTTTTTCTGTACTGTGTCCAGAATCATTCCCAGGAACAGCAGACAAGTCGTCGGAATCAGCTGCGATTTTGGAATATTTAGAATCCATCCGTGCTGTCGTAGTACTACTTGAGATAGTGCTACTCCGACCTCTAACTGTTCTCTGGACCTTGCCCTTATCAGGAGATCGTCCAAGTAAGGGATAATTAAGACACCTTTTCTTCGAAGAAGAATCATCATTTCGGCCATTACCTTGGTAAAGACCCGGGGTGCCGTGGACAATCCAAACGGCAGCGTCTGAAACTGATAGTGACAGTTCTGTACCACAAACCTGAGGTACCCTTGGTGAGAAGGGCAAATTGGGACATGGAGGTAAGCATCCTTGATGTCCAGAGACACCATATAGTCCCCTTCTTCCAGGTTCGCTATCACTGCTCTGAGTGACTCCATCTTGAACTTGAACCTTTTTATGTAAGTGTTCAAGGATTTCAGCTTTAAAATGGGTCTCACCGAGCCGTCCGGCTTCGGTACCACAAACAGCGTGGAATAATACCCCTTTCCCTGTTGTAGGAGGGGTACCTTGATTATCACTTGCTGGGAATACAGCTTGTGAATGGCTTCCAATACCGCCTCCCTGTCGGGGGGAGACGTTGGTAAAGCAGACTTCAGGAACCGGCGAGGGGGAGACGTCTCGAATTCCAATTTGTACCCCTGAGATACTACCTGCAGGATCCAGGGGTCCACTTGCGAGTGAGCCCACTGCGCGCTGAAATTCTTGAGACGGGCCCCCACCGTGCCTGAGTCCGCTTGTAAGGCCCCAGCGTCATGCTGAGGACTTGGCAGAAGCGAGGGAGGGCTTCTGTTCGTGGGAAGAGGCTGTCTGCTGCAGTCTTTTTCCCCTTCCTCTGCCCCGGGGCAGATATGAGTGGCCTTTCGCCCGCTTGCCCTTATGGGGACGAAAGGACTGAGCCTGAAAAGACGGTATCTTTTTCTGCTGTGAGGTGACTTGGGGTAAAAAGGTGGATTTCCCAGCCGTTGCCGTGGCCACCAGGTCCGATAGACCGACCCCAAATAACTCCTCCCCTTTATACGGCAATACTTCCATATGCCGTTTGGAATCCGCATCACCTGACCACTGTCGCGTCCATAACCCTCTTCTGGCAGAAATGGACATCGCACTTACTCTTGATGCCAGAGTGCAAATATCCCTCTGTGCATCACGCATATATAGAAATGCATCTTTTAAATGCTCTATAGTCAATAATATATTGTCCCTGTCCAGGGTATCAATATTTTCAGAAATGTTCAAAACCTCCTTCATTGCCGTGATCATGTAACGTGTGGCCCTACTGGAAAATACGTTTGTTTCCTCACCGTCGACACTGGAGTCAGTGTCCGTGTCAGTGTCTGTATCGACCTGAGGTAACGGGCGTTTTATAGCCCCTGACGGTGTTTGAGACGCCTGTACAGGTATTAACTGATTTGCCGGCTGTCTCATGTCGTCAACAGTCTTTTGTAAAGTGCCGACACTATCACGTAATTCTTTCCATAAGACCATCCAGTCAGGTGTCGACTCCCTAGGGGGTGACATCACTAACACAGGCAATTGCTCCGCCTCCACACCATTTTCCTCCTCATACATGTCGACACAGCATACCGACACACAGCACACACACAGGGAATGCTCTGATAGAGGACAGGACCCCACTAGCCCTTTGGGGAGACAGAGGGAGAGTTTGCCAGCACACACCAGAGCGCTATATATATACAGGGATAACCTTATATAAGTGTTTTTCCCTAATATAGCTGCTGTATATATTAATATGCCAATTTAGTCCCCCCCCCCCTCTCTTGTTTTACCCTGTTTCTGTAGTGCAGGACTGCAGGGGAGAGTCAGGGAGCCTTCCTCCAACGGAGCTGTGAGGAAAAAATGGCGCCAGTGTGCTGAGGAGATAGGCCGCCGAGAAGGGGGCGGAGCCTTTCTCCCGCTTTTTAATGGAAAAATTGGCAGGGGTTAAATGCATCCATATAGCCCAGGAGCTATATGTGATGTATTTTTTGCCAAAAAAAGGTTTTTTATTGCGTCTCAGGGCGCCCCCCCCAGCGCCCTGCACCCTCAGTGACCGGAGTGTGAAGTGTGCTGAGAGCAATGGCACACAGCTGCGGTGCTGTGCGCTACCTTATTGAAGACAGGACGTCTTCTGCCGACGATTTTCCGGACCTCTTCACTCTTCTGGCTCTGTAAGGGGGCCGGCGGCGCGGCTCCGGGACCCATCCATGGCTGGGCCTGTGATCGTCCCTCTGGAGCTAATGTCCAGTAGCCTAAGAAGCCTAATCCACTCTGCACGCAGGTGAGTTCGCTTCTTCTCCTCTTAGTCCCTCGGTGCAGTGAGCCTGTTGCCAGCAGGTCTCACTGAAAATAAAAAACCTACTTTAAACTTTTACACTAAGCAGCTCAGGAGAGCCCCTTAGCCAGCACCCGTCTCGTTCGGGCACAAAAATCTAACGGAGGCTTGGAGGAGGGTCATAGGGGGAGGAGCCAGTGCACACCAGGTAGTCCTAAAGCTTTTTACTTTTGTGCCCAGTCTCCTGCGGAGCCGCTATTCCCCATGGTCCTTTCGGAGTCCCCAGCATCCACTAGGACGTTAGAGAAAACCTGATGCAACCATAACATAACCCTTATTTAAGCAATAACTATATACAAGCATTGCAGAAGTCGTCCGCACTTGGGACGGGCGCCCAGCATCCACTACGGACTACGAGAAATAGATTTACCGGTAAGTAAAATCTTATTTTCTCTAACGTCCTAGTGGATGCTGGGGACTCCGTAAGGACCATGGGGATTATACCAAAGCTCCCAAACGGGCGGGAGAGTGCGGATGACTGCAGCACCGAATGAGCAAACACAAGGTCCTCCTCAGCCAGGGTATCAAACTTGTAGAACTTTGCAAAAGCGTTTGAACCCGACCAAGTAGCTGCTCGGCAAAGCTGTAATGCCGAGACCCCTCGGGCAGCCGCCCAAGAAGAGCCCACCTTCCTTGTGGAGTGGGCTTTTACTGATTTGGAAGCGGCAAACCAGACGCAGAATGAGCCTGCTGAATCGTGGTACAGATCCAGCAAGCAATAGTCTGCTTTGAAGCAGGAGCACCCAGCTTGTTGGAAGCATACAGGATAAACAGCGACTCCGTTTTCCTGATTCTAGCCGTTCTGGCTACATAAACCTTCAAAGTCCCGACCACATCCAGCAACTCGGAATCCTCCCAGTCACGAGTAGCCACAGGCAACACAATAGGTAGGTCATATGAAAAGATGACACCACTTTTGGCAGAAATTGTGGACGGGTCCGCAATTCTGCCCTGTCCATATGGAAAACCAGATAGGGGCTTTTATGTGACAAAGCCGCTAATTTTGACACACGCCTAGCTGAAGCCAAGGCTAATAGCATGACCACCTTCCACGTGAGAAATTTTAACTCCACGGTTTTGAGTGGCTCAAACCAGTGTGACTTCAGGAAACTCAACACCACGCTAAGATCCCAAGGTGCCACTGGAGGCACAAAAGGGGGCTGAATATGCAGCACTCCCTTTACAACGTCTGAACTTCGGGAAGTGAAGCCAGTTCCTTTTGAAAGAAAATGGATAGGACCGAAATCTGGACCTTAATGGAACCCAATTTCAGGCCCAAAGTCACTCCCGACTTTAGGAAGTGAAGGAAAACGGCCCAGCTGGAATTCCTCCGTAGGGGCATTCCTGGCCACACACCAAGCAACATATTTTCGCCATATACGGTGATAATGTTGAGCCGTCACATCCTTCCTAGCCTCTATCAGCGTAGGAATGACCTCATCCGGAATGCCTTTTTCTGCTAGGATCCGGCGTTCAACCGCCATGCCGTCAAACGCAGCCGCGGTAAGTCTAGGAACAGACAGGGCCCCTGTTGCACAAGTCTTGTCTTAGAGGCAGAGACCACGGGTCCTCTGTGAGCATTTCTTGCAGATCTGGATACCAAGTCCTTCTTGGCCAATCCGGAACAAATAGTATTGTTCTCACTCCTCTTTTCCTTATGATTCTCAGCACTTTGGGTATGAGAGGAAGAGAAGGAAATACATAGACCGACGGGAACACCCACGGTGTCACCAGTGCGTCCACAGCTATCGCCTGAGGGTCTCTTGACCTGGCGCAATATCTCTGCAGCTTTTTGTTGAGGCGGGATGCCATCATGTCCACCTGTGGCAGTTCCCACCGACTTGCAGACTGCATGAAGACTTCTTGATGAAGTCCCCACTCTCCCGGGTGGAGGTCGTGCATGCTGAGGAAGTCTGCTTCCCAGTTGTCCACTCCCGGAATGAACACTGCTGACAGTGCGCTTATGTGATTCTCCGCCCAGCGAAGAATTCTGGTGGCTTCTACCATCGCCACCCTGCTCCTTGTGCCGCCTAGGCGGTTTACATGAGCCACTGCAGTGATATTGTCTGACTGAATCAGAACTGGTTGGTCGCGAAGCAGGGTCTCCGCTGTACTTAGGGCGTTGTATATGGCCCTTAGTTCCAGGATATTGATGTGAAGGCAAGTCTCCTGCCTTGACCACAGCCCTTGGAAATATCTTCCCTGTGTGACTGCCCCCCCACCCTCGGAGGCTTCCATCCGTGGTCACCAGGACCCAGTCTTGAATGCTGAATCTGCGACCTTCGGCAGCCACCACAGGAGCAGCCACTCTGCAGCCACCACAGGAGAGACACCCTGGCCCTGAGGGATAGGGTGATTAATCTGAAGATGTGATCCGGACCACTTGTCCAGTAAGTCCCATTGGAAGGTCCTCGCATGGAACCTGCCGAAGGGAATGGTCTCGTATGATGCCACCCTCCTTCCCAGGACTCGAGTGCAGTGATGCACTGACACCTGTTTTGGTTTTAATAGATTCCTGACCAGTGTCACGAGCTCCTGAGCTCTCTCTATCGGGAGATAAACCCTTTTCTGGTCTGTGTCTAGGATCATGCCTAGGAGAGGCAGATGAGCTGTAGGAACCAACTGCGACTTTGGAATATATAGAATCCAGCCTTGTTGCCGTAACACTTCCAGAGAAAGTGATACGCTGTTCAGCAACTGCTCTCTTGATCTCACTTTTATGAGGAGATCGTCCAAGTACGTAATAATAGTGACACCTTGC
This sequence comes from Pseudophryne corroboree, assembly GCF_028390025.1. NCBI lineage: Eukaryota > Metazoa > Chordata > Amphibia > Anura > Myobatrachidae > Pseudophryne > Pseudophryne corroboree. The sequence goes on along the minus strand of NC_086448.1, from coordinate 513,798,627 downwards.
TTCCGCAGGAGCACCATCATTTCCGCCATTACCTTGGTGAATATTCTCAAGGCCGTGGAGAGACCAAACGGCAACGTCTGAAATTGGTAATGACAATCCCGTACCGCAATTCTGAGGTACGCCTGATGAGGTGGATAAATGGGGACATGAAGGTATGCATCCTTTATGTCCCGAGTCACCATAAAATCTCCCCCTTTCAGGCTTGCAATGACCGCTCTTAGCGATTCCATCTTGAACTTGAACCTTTTCAGGTATATGTTCAGGGATTTTAAATTCAATATGGGTCTGACCGAACAGTCTGGTTTCGGAACTACAACATGGTCGAATAATAACCCCCTCCTTGTTGAAGGAGGGGAACCTTGACCACCACCTGTTGAAGATACAATTGTGAATTGCAGTTAACACTGTTTCCCTCTCTTGGGGGGGAAGTCGGCAGGGCCGTCGGTGAGATGGCATCTTCTCAAAGTCCAGCTGGTATCCCTGAGACACTATCTATTGCCCAGGGATCTAACAGGGAGTAAACCCACTTGTGGCTGAACTTACGAAGGCGTGCCCCCACCGGGCCTAGCTCCGCCTGTGGAGCCCCAGCGACATGCGGTGGATTTTTGTAGAGGCCGGGGAGGACTTCTGTTCCTGGGAACTAGCTGTGTTGTGCAGCTTCTTTCCTCTGCCCCCGCCTCTGGCAAGAAAGAACGCACCTCGGACTTTCTTGTTTCTTTATTCGAACGGCTGCATTTGATAATGTCGTGCTTTCCTAGGCTGTGCAGGAATATAAGGCAAAATATCAGAATTACCAGCTATAGCTGTGGAGACCAGGTCCGAGAACCCTTCTCCACACAATCCTCAGCCTTCCATATGCCTCTTAAGTCGGCATCATCTGTCCATTGCATATTCTACAGGACACGTCAAGCAGAAAATCGACATAGCTTTGACTCTAGGACCCAGTATACTCATGTCTCTTTGGGCATGTTTTATATATACATATCTCTTAAGACAGCATCTTTAATATATATATATATATATACACATACTAGGGTCTCAATCTCTGCTGATAAGGTACCTGTCCACGCTGCTACAGCGCTATAAACCCATGCCGACACAATCGCCGGTCTGAGTAGTGTACCAGAATGTGCACGCTATCTGCAGGATCCCTGAGGATAGCTGTTACGTCAGGGCTACCTTTTGGGCAAACGTGACACCCTAGGGGAAGATTCCCATCATATCCTGGCCCTAGTGGGGAAAGGATACTGCCTGAGAATTCTTTGTGGGAAACTGCAGTCTCTTGTCTGGAGATTCCCGCTCTTTTTCTTCATGAGAGGAGGGAAATTTACCTCAGCTTTCTTCCCCTTAAACATGTGTACCCTTGTGTCAGGGACAGATGAGTTATCAGTGATATGCAAATCATCTTTTATTACAATAATCATATATTGAATACTTTTCTGCCATTTTGGCTGTAACTTTGCATTAACATAGTCGACACTGGAGTCAAACTCCGTGTCGATATCAGTGTCTATTATTTTGGATAGTGAGCATCGAGAGACTCTAAAGGTCTCTGCGACATAAGGGCCCTACACACATGCCGATTTGTGTTAAAGATATAAACGATCTCGTTCATAAATGAACAAGAACTCGTTCATATCTTTCAGTGTGGAGGCTCCAGTGATGAACGATGAGCGGCCCCGCGCTCGTTCATCGCTGGTCCCCCGTCGGCTGTGCATGCAGGCCAATATGGACGATCTCGTCCATATTTGCCTGCACTTCAATGTAGCCGCGTGACGGGGGAAGTGAAGAAACTTCACTCCCCCCGTCACTGCCCCCCCGCCCGTCAGCCGTATCCGCCGTTGGGCAGCTCGGCGGCGGATCGGCCAATGTGTAGGGCCTATTAGGGACAGACATGGGTAGATTTCCTGTCTGTTCTCTAATCTTTTGTGCAATAAATTCACCTTAGCACTTAATTACACATATCCAAACAGGTGTCGGCGTTGTCGACGGAGACACCCTCTAACACACACACACATTTGCTCCATCTCCTCCTTAGGGGAGCCTTTTACCTCAGACATGTCGACACACACGTACCGACACACCACACACTCAGGGAATGCTCATCTGAAGACAATTCCCCGATAAGGCCCTTTGGAGAGACAGAGAGAGAGTATGCCAGCACACACCCCAGCGCTATTAACCCAGGAATAACACAGTAACTTAATGTTAACCCAGTAGCTGCTGTTTATATTGATTTTTGCGCCTAATTATGTGCCCCCCCTCTCTTTTTACCCTCTTCTACCGTGTAACTGCAGGGAAGAGACTGGGGAGCTTTCTTCTCAGCGGTGCTGTGGAGAAAAAACATGGCGCTGGTGAGTGCTGAGGAAGAAGCCCCGCCCCCTCAGCGGCGGGCTTCTGTCCCGCGATTTTGTGTAAAATAATGGCGGGGGCTCATGCATATATACAGTGCCCAACTGTATATATGCTGCTTTTGCCAAGAGGTACCTTATTGCTGCCCAGGGCGCCCCCCCCCTGCACCCTGCACCCTACAGTGACCGGAGTGTGTGGGTTTATGTGGGAGCAATGGCGCACAGCTGCAGTGCTGTGCGCTACCTCATATGAAGACTGGAGTCTTCTGCCGCCGCTTTTGACGTCTTCTTGCTTCTCACGCCGGCTTCTGGCTTTGCGAGGGGGACGGCGGCGCGGCTCTGGGATCGGACGACCAAGGGTGCGTTCCTGTGTTTGATCCCTCTGGAGCTAATGGTGTCCAGTAGCCTAAGAAGCATGACCTATCCGCAGTTAGTAGGGCTGCTTCTCTCCCCTCAGTCCCACGTAGCAGAGAATCTGTTGCCAGCAGATCTCTCTGAAAATAAAAAAATCCTAACAAAATACTTTCTATTTAGCAAGCTCAGGAGAGCTCACTAAGGTGCACCAAGCTCTTCCGGGCACAGTTTCCTTAACTGAGGTCTGGAGGAGGGACATAGAGGGAGGAGCCAGTGCACACCAGTAGTCCTAAATCTTTCTTAGAGTGCCCTGTCTCCTGCGGAGCCCGTCTATTCCCCATGGTCCTTACGGAGTCCCCAGCATCCACTAGGACGTTAGAGAAATATATATATTCTGACAACACAGATAACTATGCTGACACAGATAATAAAGACTATTCATTACACTAAAGTAGGCTGAAGATCATCCCCACGGAAATGTATTCATGTGCTCATAATCATGACTGTGCAGTGTGTACAATAGAAGTACTGACTGGTTTTTAAGGAAAATTTCTGTCGGGAATCAGCCTCGCGCCGGGTAGTTAAGTCGGAGAATGCCCGTTCTCCCGACAAAACTACCTGTTAAGTCGGCGAGAACGGGACATCGCCGACTTAACTTTAGCTGAATTGAATAGCGTCGGGAGCTAATTCCCGGCGCTATTCTTTAGTTGCCGAATAGAATTGACCCCATAGAATAAATTCATAACAATGCTTATTTTACAGACCTTCCTTAATCTCTCCTCAGGGCAGCAAACTAAACACCATTCTGTTATTAACTAGCTGCTTTTCTATAACATGCTGCTAAAACACAAGTACAGGTTGAGTATCCCATATCCAAATATTCCGAAATACGGAATATTCCGAAATACGGACTTTTTTGAGTGAGAGTGAGATATTGAAATCTTTGTTTTCTGTGGCTCAATGTACACAAACTTTGTTTAATACACAAAGTTATTAAAAATATTGTATTAAATGACCTTCAGGCTGTGTGTATAAGGTGTATATAAAACATAAATGAATTGTGTGAATGTACACACACTTTGTTTAATGCACAAAGTTATTAAAAATATTGGCTAAAATTACCTTCAGGCTGTGTGTATAAGGGGTATATGATACATAAATGCATTCTGTGCTTAGACTTAGGTCCCATCACCATGATATCTCATTATGGTATGCAATTATTCCAAAATACGGAAAAATACGATATCCAAAATACCTCTGGTCCCAAGCATTTTGGATAAGGGATACTCAACCTGTATACCAAAAGATCACTATCAATAAAAAGATGACAAAATATTCTTTAGATAAGTTAGTGAAAAGATGATAACGCAAAACTAATAATTGTAGAGGAAAGAAATAACCTACTGAACTGTAATAACAAACATGAAAAGGTGTTGCTTGAGCTCTCAAAATTAACAGTAGATAAAAGTCATTGGATTCAAATGGCATACATCTACGTGCATCTAAAGAAATACGAACAGTGCTTGCAGCACGATAAACCATATTTTTAACCGGTCACTGCAGCTATCTGAAATTCCAAGGGAAAGGAGAATGCCAATGACTTTATCAAAGACCCTGAACCTATGATCCTAAACAGATGGATTGCTTCATGCACCTTAAGCTGGGTACACACTGGAGCAATGTTGCTCCAAAACGCTGTTTTGGAGCGACATATCGCTTACATCGCTCAATGTGTACCCAGAACTGCGCACTTCCGAGGCCGCATGCGACAGACACTTGGTTTGATGTGCTGCACATCAAACCAAGCGTCCGTCGCTAGCGTCCTGTGTTAGGTTAATGAAGGACGGAACATGGTTGTTCCGTCCTTCATTAAAGTCTCCCCAGTGTGTAGGGGCTATTCAGGCTGACGGGAATTCATTCCTATGTCGGAACTAAACCCCGTCGCACCAGTGTGTACCTAGCCTTAATTTCAATTAGGGAATAATATGACCACTGCAGACTCTGGAGTACCACATAAATGGTATGGAAATCAATTGATTCACAAAAATTGACTCCAGGAAGTATACATGTGGAAAGCAAGACACCAGGCAGCAAACACTTGTTTGCAGAAGATGTCAAACACATTTGGTACACCTTTTTTTTTAACTTGGTCACTAAAGTGATAAAATAAGAATTTACTCACCGGTAATTCTATTTCTCGTAGTCCGTAGTGGATGCTGGGGACTCCGTAAGGACCATGGGGAATAGCGGGCTTCGCAGGAGACTGGGCACTCTAAAGAAAGATTTAATACTATCTGGTGTGCACTGGCTCCTCCCTCTATGCCCCTCCTCCAGACCTCAGTTAAGGAAACTGTGCCCGGAAGAGCCGACATTACAAGGAAAGGATTTTGGAATCCAGGGTAAGACTCATACCAGCCACACCAATCACACCGTATAACTTGTGATAAACTTACCCAGTCAACAGTATGAACAAACAACAGAGCATCAACCAATGGATGCCAACATAACATAACCCTTTATCAAGCAATAACTATATACACGTATTGCAGAAAATCCGCACTAGGGACGGGCGCCCAGCATCCACTACGGACTACGAGAAATAGAATTACCGGTGAGTAAATTCTTATTTTCTCGAACGTCCTAGTGGATGCTGGGGACTCCGTAAGGACCATGGGGATTATACCAAAGCTCCCAAACGGGCGGGAGAGTGCGGATGACTGCAGCACCGAATGGGCAAACACAAGGTCCTCCTCAGCCAGGGTATCAAACTTGTAGAACTTTGCAAATGTGTTTGAACCCGACCAAGTAGCAGCTCGGCAAAGCTGTAATGCCGAGACCCCTCAAGCAGCCGCCCAAGAAGAGCCCACCTTCCTTGTGGAATGGGCTTTTACCGATTTTGGATGCGGCAATCCAGACGCAGAATGAGCCTGTTGAATCGTGTTACAGATCCAGCGAGCAATGGTTTGCTTTGAAGCAGGATCACCAAGCTTGTTGGATGCATACAGAATAAACAGCGAGTCAGTCTTCCTGACTCCAGCCGTCCTAATGCTAATGCCATACCAACCCAAAGAAGCTAAGTGCGTCAGGGTGAGCGCCCTGTGGAGCCCAGTGTACCTCGCAGAAAGATTTAACAACGGTAAGTTCTTACCATAAATCTCGTTCAGTGCGGCAGGGTACACTGGGCTCCATAGGGAATGACATTGGGGATGTCCTAAAGCAGTTCCTTATGGGAGGGGACGCACTCTAGCGGGCACAAGAACCCAGCGTCCAATGGAAGCATCCTGGGAGGCGGATGTATCAAAGGCATAAAACTTTATGAACGTGTTCACTGAGAACCATGTAGCCGCCTTGCACAATTGCTCAAGGGTCGCACCACAGCGGGCCACCCAAGAGGGTCCAACAGACCGAGTAGAATGGTCCTTTATGGTAGCAGGAACTGGACGACCAGCCTGTACATAAGCATGTGCAATCACCATTCTAATCCATCTGGCCAGTGTCTGCTTGTGAGCAGGCCAGCTACGTTTGTGAAAACCAAATAGTACAAAGAGAATCAGGCTTCCTGATAGGAGCTGTCCTCTTCACGTAGATACGGAGAGCCCATACCACATCCAAAGACCACTCTTTGGAAGACAAGTCAAGAGAGGCAAAGGCCGGAACCACGATCTCCTGATTAAGGTGGAAAGAAGACACCACCTTAGGTAAATACCCGGGACGTGTTCTAGGAACCGCACGGTCATGGTGAAAAATCAGATATGATGACCTACAGGACAAGGCACCCAAATCCGACACTCGTCTAGCAGAGGCAATAGCGAGCAGAAACAATACCTTAAGAGAAACACACTTAAGGTCTAAAGACTCAAGGGGCTTGTAGGGAGACCCTTGTAACGCCTCCAGAACCACCGACAAGTCTCTAGGGAGCCACAGGCGGGACATAAGGAGGGTGAATCCGCAACACACCCTGAATGAACGTATGAACATCAGGTAAAGTCGCAATTTTTCTCTGGAAACATACCGACAAGGCCGAAATATGAACCTTGATGGAGGCCTGAATGACCGCCTCAGAAAATCCTTTGGCCCTCAAGACAGAAGCTTCAAGAGCTACGTCGTCAAAGCCAGCCGGGCTAAATCCTGATATACGCAGGGGCCCTGAACGAGGAGATCTGGGCTCTGTGGAAGTTCAAGTGGACGCTCTATCGAGAGACCCTGAAGGTCTGAGAACCAATGCCGTCTGGGCCACGCGGGAGCGATCAGTAGTAAGATTCCTCCTTCTTGCTTGAACTTCTTTATTACTCTGGGCAGGAGTGACACCAGAGGGAACACGTACGGCAGCCGAAAGTTCCATGGAATTGCCAGCGCGTCCACAAATGCTGCTTAAGGATCCCTTGTCCTTGATCCGAAGACCGGAACCTTGTGATTGTGTCGAGACGCCATCAGGTCCACATTTGGAAGGCCCCACTTCTCCACGAAGAGTCAAAACACTTCTGGATGGAGGCTCCACTCTCCGGCATGCACGTCCTGACGACTGAGGAAGTCAGCTTCCCAGTTTAGGACCCCCCGAATGAACACTGCCGATATGGCTGGCAGATGGCGCTCTGCCCACTGAAGAATTCTTGATACTTCCCTCATTGCCATGCGGCTTCGGGTGCCGCCTTGATGATTTATGTATGCCACCGTGGTAGTATTGTCCGACTGTACTTGAACAGGTCTGTTCTGTATTAAATGCTGGGCCAGGTCCAGAGCATTGAACAGCGCCCGCAGTTCCAGAACGTTTATTGGGAGGAGAGATTCCTCCCTGGTCCACCGACCCTGGAGAGAGTGTTGCTCCAACACCACGCCCCAACCCCGCAGACTGGCATCCGTCGTTAGGAGGACCCAGTTGGAGATCCAGAAGGAACGACCCCTCCTCAATTGTTGGTCCTGTTGCTACCAACTCAGTGACAGACAAACCTCCGGAGTCAAGGAGATCATTTGAGACCTGATCCGGTGAGGCAGGCTGTCCCACTTGGAAAGAATTAACCTCTACAGAGAGTGGGAATGAAATAGAGCGTACTCTACTATGTCAAAAGCCGACACCATAAGACCTAGTACTTGCATCGCAGAGTGTATCGACACTCTTTGGCGAGAGAGGAAGCATCTGATTCTGTCCTGATTCTGACCTTCTCTGGAGACAAGAAAAAACATTGGTTGTGTGTTTCCACTAATGCCCGCAGGTGCACCATGCTCTGAGCAGGGACCAGGGAGGATTTCTTCCAGTTGATGAGACACCCGTGGGCTAGTAGGAATTGGACCGTCAGTTCCAGATGACGGAGGAGAACCTCTGGGGAGTTCGCCAGGATCAACAAGTCGTCCAGATCTGGCAGGTTCCCGATACCCTGACGGCAGAGAAGGGCCGTCATGACTTTGGTAAAGATCAGAGGAGCCGTCAGTCCGAAAGGCAAGGCTTGGAACTGATAATGAAGGTTGCCAATAGCAAACCGAAGATATTGCTGATGTGACATGGCAATAGGTATGTGTAGGTAAGCATCCTGTATGTCCAGGGATACCATATAGTCCTTGGGTTCCATAGCCAGTAGAATAGAGCGCAGAGTTTCCATACGGAATTTAGACACCCTCACAAATTTGTTCAAAGATTTGCGGTTGAGTATAGGCCGGAAGGATGCATTCGTTTTCTGAACTAGAAACAGCATTGAATAGTATCCCCTGCCTCTCTGAGACAGAGGCACCAGCACTATCACTTCTGTATCCAGGAGGGATTGGACAACCAAATGTAGAGTTTGTGCTTTTAACGGATCTGTAGGGATAACCGTTGAGCAAAGCTGGCAAGGGGGGCGTCTCTTTAAAGAGATTGCGTACCCATGAGAGACCACTTCCTGCACCCAGGCGTCGAAATGGTCTTTAACCATAACTGGACGAACTGCAGAAGTCGGCCTCCCACCCTGGGGTCCCCCTCAGGGGGCGGCCTGCCCAGTCATGCAGCAGGCTTGTCCGGTTTGGAAGCAGGCTGACGGGCAGCCCAAGAACGTTTAGGTTTGGGCTTAGAGGATTTGGAAGTGCGAGCCTGTTTCGGGTACGCCTGACCCTTTGCTTTACCTGGAGGTCGAAAGGAACGAAAAGTAGTACTCTTAGCCTTTGGAACCGAAGGATTAGTACTTGGGAGAAAAGCAGTCTTGACCGACGCCAAGCATAGACATTGTGGTATCAATTAAAAGCGCACATCAGATCCAAGGAGACTTTATTATAAATATGTGGAGCAATTCTGAACTTTTTAATGATTGGAGTTGAAGGCATAGGCATTATCTGTATACAGACTTTTTAATTGCAATTTTGCACAAGTACAGTAATTTACTTTTATATAGTGTTTTACTTATATGTACATAAATGTTATTTTTAAAGGTTAATTGTTGCGCTTCCTTGATAACTAGATTATCATTATTCTATATGTCTTTTGTTATTTGGTAGAACAGTACTACCTGTGGGAGCGGCAATATTTAGGTATAAATTCAAGCAGTTTTTGGTGGTTCTTTGGCACTGTTGGATTATTTAAGCGCTGGGGTTTTTTTGTGTGTTAATATATTTTTCTACAATGAAGAAATTATTACATATAAAAAATAAAACTGCACTGGACTAGCAGTATTACATAAAGATATGTATGTATACAGATATACATCCAGTGGATACTGTGCATTGTTATATCACAAAATACTTGTACTAAATATTCATATAGAAGTGCACTTGTTCTTAACGAAGACTGTCTAAACGACATGTAGAATACTTAAGTGTCCTGTAAAAGCACAGCGCTGATGAGGCAGGCGGCTTTACAGAGGAAACAGTGCCCAGCAGTCCCAGGATCAGCGCAGCTCTGTGAAGTGGCGCCCAAACGCTGACAGGGAGTGAGGGAGAGAGAGAGATGCAGCTCCAGGACGGAAACACCTGCTGTAGATGGCGCCTGGAGCTGGGGGAGGGGCTACTTCACCACTGGGTACTATGAAGCCTATGTTAAACGGATTTTAGTAAATCCGACCTGTGCTCCATGCCCTGGTGGATATAATGGGGTCCCTGCAGCACGGTCTGTCTCCTGGGACAGCGACCGGATTGAGATTTCAGCGGGTCCCACCTGGGGGACCCTCTTATCTCCTCCCTGAAGTGCGGCCACGCGATCCAGGAGAGCAGCAGCGGTGATGTGTATCTGATGACCGGAGCGCCTCCGCTGCAAGTAACCGGCAACCAGGGAGCGGGAGTATGCAGCGCCGCTGGGGGAGGTGATGGAGCCGCAGCACAGAATGTCAGCATGACATACAAAGCACTGCAGGCACCAACTTACAAACTGAGCTCCAGTGCCTGGAAGCGGGGCTATAGAGGAGTCGGTGCAGTGCATCCTGGGAACAGTCAAAGCTTTAGTCTGTTGGTGCCTCGGATCAAGATCCAACTCTACACCCCGATGTTATTCCCTGTGGAATACCAGTGTACCCCGCTGCAGAAATGAAAGTTATTTCATTGATTAGATAATTGTGGGGTTATGCATCACAAGCTAAGGGATCCAGAGAACCACTGAGAGTTGTATGTAAAATATTCAAACAAATTATGTCTTGATATCTCCTTAGAACTTCCAAAGATAAAAATGTATGTATGTATGTATGTATGTATGTATGTATGTATGTATTTCTTTTTTAATGCAATCAATTATTTGAAGCAAAGCAAGGAGTGGCTTTGAATGATTGGGCATACGGTATCTGTTGAAATAACAGTTTTAATTAAGTTACCCATCCATTCACAATCTGTCAAAGCAGAGGCTGGCTTGCATCTGAAAAATTAGATGGCTCTGAACCACAAACTGAAGGTACAGAGACAGATTCCAATCTCAACTTCTCAGGTAGCTTGAATAGCTTGGTCCATATTAGATCACACAAGCCAGGATGTACCTTAGGGAGAAGGTACACCAACTGCAGAGGCTCGCAAATCTTTCAGGGAGATCTACATTGATGTTAGCGTGGAGAGCCAGTATTACTTGGACAAACGCAAATTCTCATGAAGCAGGGCCCCAGTTGGATCAGTCTTGTTTAGGTTATTCTGTGACCGGTTAACAACCAAGCTGGACCTGTTTCAAGTTTTAAACTCTGAAAGATCCATTAGACTGATAAGAGTCCTGTGCAATGGTTAAGCATAGCGATAGACCCAGAGGAGCTGAGCACAGATGCAAGGATGAGCGGTGCAAAAAACGAGGACCAGTTCATGGTAACAAAGGGATCAGGCAGAAAAAGAGCCAGAAAATCAGTGCAGAGTAAGCAAAGACCAGTTCACTGTAGCAGAGGGATGTAACATTGTCTAAGTCAATAACAGAACGAGAGTTAACGTTAAGTGGAGAACAGTTCACCGTAACAACTCCAGAGATTCGGTACACACACAGCTGACAAGTATAGACTACAGTGTAAAGATGAGCGACACAATAACCTAGCAATGTCTAAATGCTAATTGCAACTTTCCACAGAAAAGACACGGACCAAGAGCGTAATATTTGCTGCACATGATGTCACACCCAAAAAGATAAGAGTGACTTCCAGAAAGAGTTAACAACATCTGGAAAACTAATGCCACAGCATATGAAAATAACTAGTAGCATATCCTTATGGCAATGACTAAAAGCTAATTTAGCAAAGGTCAGGGAGGTATACATGCTAGGCAGAAGTTTAAATAAGCTGGACCTCATGGTACACATAAGTCAGAAAATCAAGCGTTGCAATGTCAACAACAAGTAAAGAAACTTGGGGTTATATAGTTTCAAATGATATTAAGATAAGGACAGTGCAATTTAAAACTTCAGGAAAAGCAAGCAGAGTACTTAGTAGTGTAGGAATAAGAAGTAGTACCATGAATATGAACACTTTCTAAATTAATGTTAAAAAAACAGAGAGGGTACCATAGGTGGTACAACAGAAAAATGTGTTCCTCTTTTTGGTGATCTCCGCTATTTTTCCAGCAGAGCATGGTACTAAAGAAACACAAAGGCCAGCGCACAATTTCTCCAGAGGGATAATGACAACAGTGCCTCCATTAAAAGCAGCCGAGGTTTAGTTATGAATAATGGTGAAAGAAATGTATGGTGCCAACAGCTTCACCGTTTTTGGACTTCATGGCATGCATATAACAAGTCACAACATCTGGCATTGCAAGGACAACAGGAAAAGAAAGTTTGAGTTCTATAGTTTCATATGATATTAAGATTGTAAAATGATAGTGTAATTTAAACTTTAGGAAAACCAAGCAGAGTACTTATAGTAGTAGTGTAGGAAGAAGTAGTAGTACCAAGATGATCTTAAATGTATATGAACACTTTCTAAATTAAAACTAGAGAGGGTACCATAGGTGGTACAACAGAAAAATTTAAATATATCAAAAGTATTTAGAGCTTAAGAAGACCATATTTAAAAAAAAATATATATATTAGGATTTTAGAACCACTGTGCCATGCCATTTGCATTTTTGGCATAGTTGGCATGCAAATGGCAGTTAGAGATGAGTTTCTCTACGTCTCACAAATATAAAATATATTTTTTAAAAAGGCAGTGGGAAATTGTGGTGATGTCAAGGAGTATCGTCATACCAAAACCAGGGTAGTTTATTAGAACTATTGAATACATCTCAGTCCCAGTGAGTTCTACTTTTAATGTTGCCGACAACTTTGTTCCTCTTTCTGGTGATGTCCGCTATTTTAATGACTACAGTGCCTCCATTAAAAGCAGCAGTTGTTCAGTTATAAATAATGGTGAGAGAAATTGAATGGTGCCAACAGCTTACTGTTGTAAGATTTCTACAGTAAATGAATCACTTATTGCAGTGGTTCTCAAACTCAGTCCTCAGGACCCCACACAGTGCATGTTTTGCAGGTAACCCAGCACGTGCACAGGTGTATTCATTATTCACTGACACATTTTAAAAGGTCCACAGGTGGAGCAAATTATTTCACTTGTGATTCTGTGAGGAGACCTGTAAAACATGCACTGTGTGGGGTCCTGAGGACCGAGTTTGAGAACCTGTGACTTATTGCAATACACTCTTAAGTTGCCCATACACCTAGAGATTTATTGTCAGATCTGGCTGGTTGGAATGAAAATATGGCAATAGATGAGAGCAAATGACAATTAACAATTTGCTCCCAAACACTGAAAAATAGACAAAAATGGTCAGACAAATTAGTTAAATCCATTTGATTTAACCAATATGTCTGAACGGCCGTTTTTTGTCAGTTTTCCGGCATTTCGGAGCAAATGGTCAATTGTTATTTGCTCCCATCCATTACCAGATTGTTGTTGCAACCAGCCAGATCGGACAAGAAAGCTATTGTTGCATGGGCAGCTTAAGGCCACCAGAAAATAAAATGTTATTCTGCTACCTTGTGTCTCAAAGGTACCCTTACATCTTAGATTATAAACTTATGCAGGAAGGGTGAGCTTTACCTTCTGTTTTGTGTCCAAGGTGCACCACAAAGTACACCACTAAATGATATGCAATCATTCTATAAATAGTAGCAATATTTAAATGCCAATTTGCAGGCTTATTCTTAAAATGTTATACAGGTTGAGTATCCCATATCCAAATATTCCGAAATACGGAATATTCCGAAATACGGACTTTTTTGAGTGAGAGTGAGATAGTGAAACCTTTGTTTTTTGATGGCTCAATGTACACAAACTTTGTTTAATACACAAAGTTATTAAAAATATTGTATTAAATGACCTTCAGGCTGTGTGTATAAGGTGTATATGAAACATAAATTAATTGTGTGAATGTAGACACACTTTGTTTAATGCACAAAGTTATAAAAAATATTGGCTAAAATGACCTTCAGGCTGTGTGTATAAGGTGTATATGTAACATAAATGCATTCTGTGCTTAGATTTAGGTCCCATCACCATGATATCTCATTATGGTATGCAATTATTCCAAAATACGGAAAAATCCCATATCCAAAATACCTCTGGTCCCAAGCATTTTGGATAAGGGAGACTCAACCTGTAGTAATAATTTATGGTTAAAGCAATGGGTAAGAAGGTAAGTACAGCCTCACTACCCCCCTTCCCCTCAATATACAGGCATGCTCCGCATTAAACATAAAAGTGCTAAACTGCCCTGGTTGCCTATAATTATGGCTAGACTAGATGCAAGGAGAGATCTCAGTTATAGAGGAGTTATTGTTGAGAAGAATATGGAAACCTAAGGTTTTATAAACAATGTTGTGTTTAATAGTTAGCATAGAACTTCTAGGGAGAAACATTTTAGTAAAGAGCAACAAGTAAAGAGCAACAGTGTCTCAAGATTAAATTCTAAGGGTGCATACACACGGTGAGATTCGGACTTATCCGATTCTCACCGTGCGACAGGGGGCCGGGTCGGCACTTAGCCAGTATCGCAAGCACATAATGAGTGTGCTTGCGATGCTGGCTATGTGCGATGTCAATCCTGACTATCTCTTCTATAGAGATAGCCAGGATTGACTTGCCTGCACAGCCTATTTTTTCTGCCGATGCCGACCGCGCGGGGCCGCGCATCGGCATCGGATCGGGATCGCAAGGTGACTGTCACCTTGCGATCTGCACTATCTTTTCTTCCGATTCTGACTATATAGTCAGAATCGGTAGAAAATATCTTACCGTGTGTACACACCTTAAGTTCAAAGCAAAACAGGCTACCAACTTCATATGAACAGACAGCAAATTTCAGGTGGTGCAAGCAGCCAGTTCCGTCAAATATGGCCTGACAAATATTTACATAGCAGGACATCATAGTCAGGTTGCAATGTAGTTGTCACAGCAAGAAGTAATTTTGTGAGGTAGGCGTAAGCAGCACAGGTAATGGATTACCGAACAGTGGTGGGAGGTAATTCGGTCAGCTAAATCATCTTTCAACATGTTTTAGACAAAGAGATGGATGCACATGCGGCACTAATCTTAAAAAAAAAAAGCCACAAGAGCTTGTTTCCAAGGGTGAAGGACTCTGGCAATTTCTTAATTCCCTGACATGGTTTGAGTGCAGTCATTCTCTTAGATGGCCAATTTCTGGTTAATGTCATGGGTTATTAATCTTCGCCCAATGTTACAGCATTTCATTTCTGACAGGAGAGGAATCTTCAAGGTTCACAACACCCTATCTGCAAAGCGTGTGTTGCTGTCCAATGGCTTGATGAGCAAAGCACTGATTTTAGCCATGTGTCAGATATGGTGACCAACTATGCAGCAAAAACAGAATTTATGGGTTATTCTGGATTGATACCTAAGGTATTTTCCACCATCATCAACCACACATTGGCTCAGTGACTTAATCGTTGAAGAAAGGTACTGCGTCCCTCCTACACAATACTAGACCTCAGTAGACTCAATGGGGTCGATTCAATTCGGCAACTTATGAATAACGCCGGGAATTAGCTCCCGACGCTATTCAATTCAGCTGCTAGTTACCCGCAATTGTCGGGAATTCTTCTCTCATCCCCGGGGGATGAGAGAAGAAACCCGACAAAAGTGCTGCCTCGCGCCGGGGAGTTAAGTCGGAGAATGCCCGTTCTCCCGACAATTCAACCTGTTTAGTCGGCGAGAACGGGCCATTGCCGACTTAACTGGAGCTGAATTGAATAGCGGCGGGAGCTAATTCCCGGCACTATTCATAAGTTGCCGAATTGAACTGACCCCAATGTATGGTACACACTACCCACACTAGGTGGCCCAATGACCTATTGAGAAACTATACACTGTTTCGACCACTACCATTATTCACTGTAGTCTGTGTAAGCTCTGAAGTAAACTTTACTCATAGGCAACTCATTTTTATGGTCTATACAAAATCATAGAAATTACATAATGTTGTTTTTGTGTTTGAAGGGAAAGCAAAACTATAGCAAAAATAAAGAATATGTCACAAAGAATCATACAATGTGTAAATTGTCATATTTAGCAGTTACTACTAACATATTGGTCAGAGCACTGTAAAACATAAACCTTGAAGAGGCAAAACCGAAACAGCAAGTTTAAAACTTGGATAAATATAAACAGTAGATTTAGAGTAATTGTAAATATCAGATGAGCTACTATCCCATTATGTAATGTACTATCCACTGACATTAGGCAAAAATAAGCTCAATGAACTATACTATTCATCAGTAGTATAAACAGAAACAAAATAAAAAATAATCATAATATATTGCATTAACCAGTCTTCACCATTGGCCACCAGCCAGGCATGACTTGTCCAACTCCCCACCTCAGCCAAAAAGAAGGTACTTTGAACAAAAGAGTCATCTCAATGAAGCTTGCCAGATAAGACATCCATTAAGTGGTGGGTTAAGTTGACCAAAATATGCACACTTAGCTGTTACATTAATAAGTTTGAATGATACTTTTCCAAAGCAGAGCCAATGTGATAAATATCCCCAATTACTGAATTTATCTGTGGGTGATTGAGCATGGGTCAGTGAGTTGGGATAAGAAGAAAATCAAAATGGGCCATGTCCCACTAAAAGTCAGCAGTAACAGTATTAGCAGGTAAGGACTTTCCCAATACTTTCCATGCCCCTCTGCCCCATCACACGTGTCTCCCCTCCCTCCACACGCTACGTGCCTTGCTGCCTCAGCACATTCACCAAGATGACTTTTACTCATAATCTGGGACTGTAGCCGGTCCCTGCACCCATTACGTTGGGGAAGGAGTTTATAAAAGTACTAATATCACCAAGTAGCTACTGTGGGAGATAAAGCAGACACTTCTGACAGCACTTTCCCCACAGACACCCCAGTATGCATAGCAAAGTCACTGTCACGGCTGTCTGTGTGTTCCCCTTCATCTTCCTCATCACGGCTGCAGAAGAGGAGGAGGAGGAGGAAGGCCGGGCCACCACTTAGCTGCTCGCAGGATTTCTGTCCAGCAAACTGCCTGCTGATGAGCCGCACACGGGCTATTACAGCCTAGTACTACTATGAGGAAGAGGAGGAGGAAGATGAAGGTGCAGCTGCCGGTGGGAGGAAGCAGGGACGGGAGTAACTCCGCACTGGGGAGCTCTCACCCGCACACACAACTGCCGGCCGGGATATGGAGACACAAGAGGGGGGGACAGTGAGGAGGAAAGGGGAAGAAGAGCTGGCTGGAGGGGTCAGTGTCTCCCCACCCTCCACCCAATCGCCCCCGGCGGGGTGTCCTCCCGGCCGGTCTCCCCGGGTTACAGTACCTCATAGAGTTCCTCCGAAGCCATGCTGGCGGGGGCCGGGGGTCTGGGAGCCGCTGCCGGGCTGGGCAGAGTACTTTCTTTCAGTTGTGTGCCTGGCCTCCTCCTCTGAATGCCAGTGTGGTAGAGTGCGCACAGGAGCTGCGCAGCCGCCTCGCACACTCACTCGGGCACACTCACACGGGCACACCGAGCGGCGGCTGCTGCTGCTGCTGGCTCTATGTGTCCGTGTACACACACTCAGTGCTAGAGCAGCGGCGGTTCCCCGGCGCTCCACAGGATCCACAATCGAGCGCAGATAGGGAGGGGGGGGGGAGGGCGGGTGTAGAAGCGCGATCCGAGCTCAGGGATCTTCTTCTTCTTCTTCAGTGTATCCTTCAGCACCAAGCACCGAACCGCCCACCTCCATTATTACACCCCTCCCTCCTTCCTCTCTTCGTCGGAGTCGCTAGGTCGCTCGTTACTCCCCTCCTTCTACCCCCTCCCATTGTCCTTCCAACTCTCACCCACCCCAGTGTCTAACACCGACCTCCCCTCCGCAGGGGAGCTGGGTTGAGTGTTGGGGACTCTTCTGTGGCCACCCCAAGACCAAACTGTCCTCCCTGGCACGTTGCTCACTCAGCCTAATGACTTGCTAAACACATTGAAACTCAGTAGGATGTGAATCAGAGGGCGACCTTGTCTGTCACACCGAACACACCCAAAAACCTCCTGTTACAGAGTTGCCCGTGGTGCTGCCATAAGCTAGCAGTAGGACAGCTCCCATCCTGGCACTTGTTCCACAAGCATCCTGAAAAACTATGGCTGCTAAATTTAGAGTTCAGGATAACAATATACTGTAGTGGGTGTTTTATGAGTTGCTGAAAACATACTAATAATGATTATTTACTATTTGGAAGTGGATAATAGTATCTTGAAATAACTCAATTTTAGCTGTCAAAGTCAATCCTAACCATTGCAAGTATTTGCAGTTAATCGTATTTAATATCTCATGAAAACTATATAAATTGGAGCAATATACTGTCATGAGGTAATTCTCAACCTTTGTACACATTCAAATATGGCAACTCATTATAACCAATTTATTACCTATTTATTGTTCATCCCTTTATTAAATAGCTGTTTAAGTGTAAAATGGTTCTACAATGAGAATATGTTCACATAATGTACCAACTTCCCTTTTCACAATGAATGAATACTAATAACTGAAATTAATGGAGTAGCATATGGAATATTGAATGTGATTCTGGCACTACATTTTTCTTAAATAGACGCAAAGCGTCTGTAGTTTATATTTAATGGTGTACATTTTACTTATAGGGGATCTAACTTCAACGTTTATAGGGGATCTAACTTCAACGGTTTACTGGATTTTGGTAATGGAAGTAGTGTGGTCAGGTGAAGACAGAGAGAAGAGAGACAAAAAAATGTCTCCCATAAGAAAATGTGAAATATTTGCACATCTTAATGGTCTGTCCAAAATACATTTAAAGAAAAACTGGAAATGCTCTTACCTGGTAATTTTCTTTCCATAAATCCTTCAAGGCAGTATCCATCACAGATAAATGGAGACTCCCAACTATTTATACAGGAAGCATATATAAGAAACCCCTTCTATTCATTGCATGATATCACTGTAGGTACAGTACACCGCACAAAATAGCAAGCAACACTCAATACTGTTTAAAATAATATATTTATTAGATGATGGTATACGTAGGCCGTTGTCCTGAAGGATTTATGGAATGTTTCCATATCACCAACCAACAACACAGCCAACAAAGAAATCAAATAAACATTAAGGTGGGATAAAAGCCTGGATACATTTCTGACCAAATGCCAGATTTTTATTTACTTCATTCATTTAATCAGTTGTTCTAAATTAATATTTATCCACTCAACCAGGTGGCTCCTCTTTATGTTGATATTTACTTTCTCATCCCAAGACACCAACATAACTCCAGTTGGATGTACAATAAGTACACTCGTTTCCAAGTAGGTTTTGTCTAGATTCAATAGCCTGTTTATAGTATTTAGAAATAATGGATTAAGAGTTTGTGATACATTGGAAGAGAACCATCAAATAATCATCCTTTTTCTCAAATGTAATATATTTGATTTACTGGATCAGACATCTCTTGCCAATCGGACAGTGGTGAACTTTTTCTTCCTTGGTCTTTGGGTAAGACTAAAGAGAAGGTAAGTCTAACTTTAGGGTCAATAATGCAGCAAGGCTGCATCAGACAGAAAGGATGCTACTAGGTTAACAATAACTCTACCCTCCTTCATAGAAAGATAGGGAAAGATTGGGCTCTTTTATTTATATCACTTTCTCCCATGCCACCCTGCCAGATGTTAATATGTTTTAGAAATGTCATTGTCTAGTTATTGGAATTTCCTCCAAATGTTTAAATAGATGGCGTGTAAGGCGATTCAGTACCCAGTTGAAATTCCAAAGAGGAAACATTTAACTTCTCAGGCTTAATCTTTAAAGGAGTTTTTAAAAATCTGATGATTAAAAGATGGGACTTAATGCTGAAACCTGCTACTTTAAGAACTAAATGCTTTTGGAAAATCAAGAACATTCCTCTGTATGTCAGCATCGACCATTCAAATTTGAATTAAAGGGAACATTTAACCCATGACACTTGCCAAAAATAACCTTCACATCGTATTTCCCAATGTAACAGATAATCCTTGAGAAAATCTATGAAACATTGTTCAAGAAGTACACTGAAGCCTTGCATACTGAACTAGGTATCATTCTCGATTATAGTGGCTGAAGATTTTTCAGCCACTAATGCCTGCTTTTAGAGCTTTTCAGTTGTTGAACCCCAGTTTAAAGTTTGAGATGTCTAAGGACACCTGCTTCTGGCTATTTTTACACTCTAATATTCCCATTCCAGCCATAAGAAATAGTTCTTGAAGCATTTAAACAGTGCAACATGAGCGGGTATATTACTGTATATTTTTAATTAGTTTAATAGAATAGCTTACCTCATGTCCATGAGGGACCTAATCTTTTACACCCAAGACAAATATGCAGTTTACTCCCACATGGTTTAATTGGGTTTTATTTCTGGCATCTGATACTTGTTGTGCCTACATTGAGCTTCAGTCCTCTTTGCTTTTATCTTACCCTGTGTTTTGGAAGATAGACAAGTCAACATAGGTGTGGTGTACCCCGGTGGCTACAGCTGTGTCTTCAATAGTCCTCTTCATACTTGAGCAGCCCCCTGCCCCCCAACTTCTGGACTCCTGGACTGTGGCCTTTAATCCAATTCACTGCACCCCCATCACCCTACTGTACTATTAACTGCAAATTTATTTTCTCTTGTCACAATGGGGGTAATTCTGAGTTGATCGCAGCAGGAACTTTGTTAGCAGTTGGGCAAAACCATGTCCACTGCAGGGGAGGCAGATATAACATGTGCAGAGAGAGTTAGATTTGGGTGTGGTGTGTTCAATCTGCAATCTAAATTGCAGTGTAAAAATAAAGCAGCCAGTATTTACCCTGCACAGAAACAAAATAACCCACCCAAATCTAACTCTCTCTGCACATGTTATATCTGCCTCCCCCGCAGTGCACATGGTTTTGCCCAACTGCTAACAACGTTGCTGCTGCAATCAACTCAGAATTACCCCCAATGTTAACATGTTTGTTAAAATAATTGTTAATGTGTACCTGCTATTTCTGTGATGATTTCTTTATTTGTAATTTTATATCTGCTTACTTACAATAAACAAAGAATACATAAGAAGATAACTGCATTAGAAAGCCTATTCCTTCTCCACTTGAACCATTCGTTATCCATCTTACTGGTTGTAAGTTTTTTTTTCCGTTGTTTGTTTGTTTTTATTTCAAGTGGGTGATCAGCACCTAAGAAACCAGGTTTAGAATGTCAACAAAACAGTGGGCCTTATTCAAATCTGATCGCAGCAGCAAATTTGATAGTTAATGGGCAAAACTATGGGGGTAATTCAGAGTTGATCGCAGCAGCAAATTTGTTAGCAGTTGGGCAAAACCATGTGCACTGCAGGTGTGGCAGATAAAACATTTGCAGAGACAGTTAGATTTGGGTGGGTTATTTTGTTTCTGTGCAGGGTAAATGCTGGTTGCTTTATTTTTACACTGCAATTTAGATTTCAGTTTGAACACACCCCACCTAAATCTAACTCTCTCTGCACATGTTATATCTGCCCCCCCTGCAGTGCACATGGGAGTTAATTCAGAGTTGATCGCAGCAGCAAATTTGTTATCAGTTGGGCAAAACCATGTGCTCTGCAGGATTGGCAGATATAACATTTGCAGAGAGAGTTACATTTGGGTGGGTTATTTTGTTTCTGTGCAGGGTAAATACTGGCTGCTTTATTTTTACAGTGCAATTTAGATTTCAGTTTAAACACACCCATTCCAAATCTAACTCTCTCTGCACATGTTATATCTGCCCCCCTGCAGTGCACATGGTTTTGCCCAACTGCTAACAAATTTGCTGCTGCGATCAACTCTGAATTAGGCCCCATATGCACTGTGGGGGAGGGGGGGCAGATATAACAGGTGCAGAGAGAGTTAGCTTTGGGTGGGGTGTGTTCAAACTGAAATCTAAATTGCACCCCCTGCAGTGCACATGGTTATGCCCATAGGCTAACAAATTTGCTGCTGCGATCAGATCTGAATTGCCCCCTGTGTCTCCCAGTGCACCGATTACTTACCTGGTAGCGGATCTACAGTGGCTCCAGCAGTGTGTCCTAGTCTAGCTGTCAGGTAATGGTGACTTAGTGTCATGGTCTGGAGGATCGGGTTCCGGGAGCACTGGTACTTACCTGTCCGGACGCTCTGGCACGGTCCCTCCGGAGGGGGGTGCAAGCTGCTGGCAGGGGGCACAGCTTGCAGGCAGGTCTGGGAGGCCAGGGATCAGAGGCAGCAGCAAGTGTTTGTGCAGTTTCCAGTTGCAGAGTTGTGGTATAGGCGCCGCAATTTTGGAAGGGTCAGCAGACCAAGTTCATCCAGTGACCAGCAAGGCTAGCAAAACCAATGGGAAACAGCCTGCAGGTATAAATCTGAGGCTTTCTGGGTAAGAATCGCCAGTGCAATGGAATTCACCTGGTCACCTCGACACACTTGTTGGACCTCCTGGTTATCTACACTCCCAGCGAACCGCTGTTTGTTCCAGCCACCAGTCTTCCTACTTCCGGGGTTCTGCCAGACATTCGCTTTCGGGCAGTCTGGTTCTACCGATCCACCTGCTCCAACAATATTACAACTACAGCACCAGCAGTACCTCCATAGGAGACCTATGAAAAAGACCTTCATCCAGCCTGCCCGGCTAATCCTGTTACAAGTCACTGACACCGAGCCTCAAGCTGCAAGTCCGGATTCCCAAAACCTAGGAACTCTGACAGTTTGCACTGGCCCTATGTATCCAGAGGGTGTGCATGGTTCCAGTACGGACCTTTTGCAGGGCATAGCTTTCCGTCTAGGGAGCCTGGAGGAGTCACAGCGTCAGCTGGCTCAATTTATTCAAGGGATATCTACTCGTCAGGATTCCATGCTAACATTGCTGCCGGTCGGCGAACAGAGACTCAACAGGCGGCGCCTGTCCCAGTTCCTATGGTAGCCTCACCTTCGTCCTTGCGTCTACCGATGCCCACCAAGTTCGATGGGAACCTGAAGTTGTGCCGTGGGTTCTTGAACCAATGCGAGATTCGTTTATCTCTACAGCCCTTCAACTTCCCATCACAAAAGGCTAAAGTTGCATATATCGTCTCTCTTCTGGCCGGTCCAGCCTTAGATTGGGTGTCACCCTTGTGGGAAAGAGCTGATTTACTTCTTGATAATTACTCAGAGTTCCTTGTTACCTTTCGGAAAATTTTGGATGAGCCCGGAAGGACCACGTCAGCCTCAATCGAGATTATGTGCCTCCGACAGGGAAACCGGACAGTCGGACAGTACGCAGTACAGTTCCAGACTTATGCTTCTGAGCTTCGATGGAACAAGGAGGCGTTAATATCTGCCTTCTGGAATGGCCTGTCCGAAAAGATCAAGAATGAATTGGCTACTCGGGATCTACCATCCAAATTGGACGATCTGATTTCCTTGTGTACTAAGGTGGATCTTTGTTTCTGGGAGCAACAGATGGAGAAGAACCGTGGGGATCGTCCAAGAGTCCGACCTCCTCCACCTTCATCTTTGAGTGCTCCAGCTGAAGTGACCCAAGATGAGCCTATGCAGATCAATAGAGCTCACCTCACTCCAGAGGAACACCAGAGGAGACACAGGGAGAATTTGTGCCTGTACTGCGGGGCTTTGGGACATCTGGTAGCTTCTTGCACCCAGCATCTGGGAAACTAATCCTCCTAACCAGCAGTGGAGACACTAGATTAGGAGTGTTGAATTTGTCTCCTTCTCACTCTGAACCAGTCCTAGAGGTTACCTTGGGGTTGCCACAAGGTTCATAAGATTTTCCCTCTCTCCTAGATTCGGGAGCCGCTGAGAACTTTACCAGATGTGGTACAACAACTACACATTCCTACAGTTGACCTTCCCTGTCCAATCACTCTCTCCGCTGTAGATGGCAGTTGAATCTCCAGTGGAGTTGTTACTCATCAGACCCTTCCTCTTCAGTTATGTATCGAAGCACTCCATAAGGAGTTACTTAATTTCGTAGTTATTCCAAGGGCAACTCATAAAATTGTTTTAGGGCTTCCTTGGCTCCAGAAGCACAACCCAAGAATCGATTGGGGAAGTAGGCAAATCTTGGCTTGGGGAGAATCTTGTGCCCTTTCCTGTCTCCCCTGTGTTAAACCATTAAATAAAAGTCAACTCAAAAATCTCCCACAAGTTCTGCTTCAGTATTCTTCCTTTTCTGATGTCTTTCGCAAGCAAGCAGCAGAGGTCCTACTGCCCCACAGACCCTGGGATTGTCCTATTGATCTGATGCCGGGGAAAAGTCCTTCAAGAGGGCGGATATATGCTCTTTCAGCACCTGAAACAGAATCCTTGTGTGAATACATCAAGGAGAATTTAGCCAGGGGCTTCATTCAACCCTCTACATCCCCGGCAGGTGCGGGGTTCTTCTTTGTTCAAAAGATAGACGGAGGTCTTCACCCCTACATCGACTACTGAGGCCTGAACGAGATAATGATAAAGAACCATTACCCGCTACCCCGATCTCTGAGTTATTCGATCAAGTTAAGGGAGCTTCTGTCTTCACCAAGTTAGGCTTCAGGGGAGCGTATAACCTGATCCGAATTAGAGCGGGTGACGAATGGAAAAAGGCGTTCAACACTCGAGATGGGCACTTCGAGTACGTAGTCATGCCCTTCGGGCTTAGCAATGCACTAGCCATTTTTATAAATTTTGTAAACAAAATTTTCAGGTACTTACTTTATAGATCAGTCATAGTCTACTTAGATGACATTTTGATTTTTTCAGCCAACCTGAAGGATCACCGTATCCAAGTTCAAGAGGCGCTGCGGAGGCTTCATCAACATCATTTGTACTGCAAGCTGGAAAAATGCGTTTTTGAACAACCCTCTCTGCCCTTCCTGGGTTACTTAATTTCTGGCTCAGGTTTACAGATTGATCCAGCTAAGGTACAAGCAGTCCTCAATTGGCCCAAACCCACCACACTCAAGTCTATACAGCGTTTCTTGGGTCTTGCAAATTTCTAGCGAAGGTTTATCAAGGGATTCTCCTCTATAGTGGCTCCTAACACCACTCTCACTCTAAATGAAGCTAATCCTAGAGAATGGTTATCGTCTGCTGATGCAGCATTCCAACATTTAAAGCAGGCATTCACTACAGTCCCGGTCCTAAGACAACCCGATGTCTACAAAGCTTTTGTTTTGGAGGTCGATGCTTCAGCGGACACTGTGGGAGCAGTCCTCTCCCAACTTTTGGAAGATAACAAGCTTCATCCATGCGGGTTCTTCTCCAATAAATTTCTTCCGGTGGAAAGGAACTATACGATTGGAGAGCAAGAGCTTCTAGCCATCAAATTAGCATTAGAGGAGTGGCAGTATCTGTTGGAGGGGGCCAAGTTCCCAATCTCTATCTTCACTGATCACAAGAACTTGATCTTCCTCAAGAATATTCAGTGTTTAAATCCTCGCTTAGCCCGGTGGGCCATGTTCTTCTCAAGATTCAACTTCACTCTAACCTCTCGGCCTGGTTCTCAAAACCAAAAGGCTGATGCCCTTTCACGATCCTATTCTTCAGACGATTCTAAGGATTCCCTTCCTCTTCAACCAGTACTAGAGACTCGGAACTTTGCTTCAACGAAGTTTCAACCTCCAGAAGAAAAAAATATTCGTTCTTCTTCCTCTCCGGAAGAAGTTACTAACCTGGGCTCATACCTCTCGGTTCTCTAGTCATGCCGGAGTCCATAAGACAACCGATTCTGTCCAGTGCTTGTACTGGTGGCCTTCACTAAAGTCAGACGTCTCCAGCTTCATAGCCTCCTGTACCAAATGTGCACAACATAATATCCTTCATCAATGACCTGCCGGGGATTTAACTCTTCCAAAGTTGCCATGGACACATCTCTCCATG
Source organism: Pseudophryne corroboree (assembly GCF_028390025.1). Taxonomy (NCBI): domain Eukaryota; kingdom Metazoa; phylum Chordata; class Amphibia; order Anura; family Myobatrachidae; genus Pseudophryne; species Pseudophryne corroboree. The sequence goes on along the minus strand of NC_086448.1, from coordinate 513,773,165 downwards.
GACTTCATCATGGATTTACCTCCTTCTAAAGGGTTTACTACCATTTGGGTAGTCATCGATCACTTTTCTAAGATGGACTGTTTCATGCCCCTCAAGGGTCTTCCCACTGCACCCGAGTTAGCACAGCTCTTTGTTGCAGAGATCTTCAAATCACATGGTCTTCCAACTGAAATCGTCTCAGACCGTGGTGTCCAGTTCGTAGCTAGATTTTGGAGGGCTCTCTGTGCAGCCTTATGGAATCAATTAAAATTCTCAACGGCATATCATACACAGATCAATGGAAGCACAGAGAGAGTCAATCAAGACTTGGAGATGTTCCTCAGAATTCATGTCTCCTTCTCTCAGGACGACTGGCTTGAACAACTACCATAGGCAGAGTTTGCTCACAACAACTATTACCACTCCTCTACAGGTCGTACTCCTTTCTTCACTGTATACGGCTTACATCCTCGGGTTCCTCAGTTCTTGGACCTACCTGCTCTAGATCTTCCTGCAGTTCAAAATTCACTCAAGAGGTTTTCTGGAATCTGGAGGACAGTTTACCAGAATCTACAAAAGGCTTCTGCTAGTTATAAGTTTTGGGTGGATAAAAAGAGAATAGTGCCTAAATTGGTAGTAGGGGATCGGCTCTGGCTCTCAACGCACAACTTGAGGTTGCGCGTTCCATCTATGAAATTCGCTCTTTGCTACATTGGGCCCTTTCCAGTAGAACAGGTGATCAATCCCGTAACTTACAGGCTTAAGTTACCTCCATATCTGAAAGTCTTCCCAACCTTCCATGTTTCACTCCTGAAGCCATTAGTGTTAAACAAGTTCTGTAAAATTCTCCCTCGCTCTCCAAAGGTTGTCACAGATCATGGAGTTGAATTTGAGATCAAAAGTGTTCTTGATTCCCGAGTAAGACATGGACATTTACAATATCTTCTAGATTGGAAGGGTTATGGTCCTGTGGAACGTTCCTGGGAGGATTCTTCGGGTGTTCATGCTCCTGCTTTGCTCCGCAAGTTCCATGAAGAGAATCCCAGTAAGCCTAGTGGCTGTCCAGTGGCCATCCCTAAAAGGGGGGGTAATGTCATGGTCCGGAGGATCGGGTTCCGGGAGCATAGGTACTTACCCATCCGGACGCTCTGGTGTGGTCCCTCCAGAGGGGGTGCAGGCTGCTGGCAGGGGTCACAGCTTCCAGGCAGGTCTGGGAGGCCAGGGGATCAGAGGCAGCAGCAAGTGTTTGTGCAGCTTCCAGCTGCAGAGTTGTGGTATGGGCGCCGCAATCTTGGAAGGGTCAGCTGACCAAATTCATCCAGTGACCAGCAAGGCTAGCAAAACCAATGGGAAACATTGTCTCTCACACAGCCTTGTGTGTGCTTGTTCTCTGTGCTCCACAGCATCGCTATTATAGCATCCAGTTTCACTGGCATTAATCTCGTTACCTCAACATGCTTGCTGGACCTCTTGGTTACCTCCGATCCCAGCATACTGCAGTTTGTCCCAGCCTCCAGTCTTCCTACTTCCAGGGTTCTGCCAGACATTCGCTTTCGGGCAGTCTGGTTCTACCAATCCACCTGCTCCAACGATATTACAACTACAGCACCAGAAGTACCTCCATAGGAGACGTATGAAAAAGACCTTCATCCTGCCTGCCTGGCTAATCCTGTCAAAGGTCACCAACACCGAGCCTCAAGCTGCAAGTCCGGATTCCCAAAACCTAGGAACTCTGACACTTAGGCCTGTCATCCAACAGTTTTGGTGATGATTAACGCTAACCCCTGATTATAACCCTATCTTACCTGCTAGTGTCTAACCATAACCCTCTCTTCCCACCGCCTATTCTTAACCTCCCTCTGCGTTCCTAACCCTCGTCTTGCAGCATAAACCTCCAGTCTCAAAGCCTAACCCTTCCTGCAGAATGTCACATTCTGCAGATGTCAACATGTTCCATCTTGAATTTCAATAAAAAGAAAAAAAGGTGCGCACTTCAAGCACTAAGAATGCTGATAATCAGAATAATTATAATAAACTCTACAATTTAACATGAAATAATAATACAGTTTCTTAGCACATCCTTGGACAAATATGCGAGCCCACCTACCACAACATGGTGAACCTTTATCAGGTGGGTCCCTACATCTGTAATCCTGACACAGTATATACATTTATCCAGGACTTACCTTTCATAGTGCCATTCTACTGTGTACACTGCTATGCAAGGACCATACAATAATTAAAATCACCTAAAGCAGGTGGGCAGGGTGCTAGTTCAGACAAAAGGAGTCTCACCTACAAGTGTACAATATATACACAAATAGAGAGGAAAACATGGGGGGGGGAGACTGCATTACCTCATTTGAAACATAAGAGGTGCTTCCATGGTGATACATGTAGTGACACTTGCACTAAGAAACCCTATAATTACTCCATGTTAAGTTGTCGAGTTTATTATAATTATTCTGATTATCAATATTCTGAAGTGTGCACCTGCATTTTTCTTGTTTCTGTGTGGCACTACAGGTCTCAGCATGGTAGCATTTCTTATGTTTGAAATTAGGGTGTGCAGTCTGCCCTCTCTCTCCACCGCCCCCCCCCCCTCCCATTGTTATGTCAATGGGGGTCATTCTGAGTTGATCGCTAGATGCCGTTGTTTGCTGCATAGCGATCAGTGGAAAAAGCGGCTAATCTGCGCATGCATATGCGCCACAATGCGCATGCGTGACGTACAGGTACAAAGAGCATCGTGGCTTAGCACAGGTTCTAGCGATGCTTTCAGACGCACAGCCGACCGCAAGAAGTTTGACAGGAAGGGGGCGTTTCTGGGTGGCAAATGACCGTTTTCTGGGAGTGTTTGGAAAAACCCAGGCGTACCAGGGAAAACACAGGCGTGGCTGGGCGAACGTTGGGAGGGTGTGTGACGTCAAAAGCCGTCCCTCTGTCGTTAAAATCAATGCACATGAAGAGTAACTACAGGGCTGGTCTTGTTTTGCACAAAATGATTTTGCAGGCGCTCTGCTGCACAAGCGTTCACACTTCTGCAAAGCGAAAATACACTCCCCAGTGGGCGGCGGCAATGCGGCAATGGCTGCTAAAAACTGCTAGCGAGCGATCAACTCGGAATGACCCCCAATATCATAACTGGCAACATTATGATTGTTGACCCTTTGAATGTCAATATGGTGACTGCATCCCTTTGTGGAATTGTAGTAATCCTTCATCCAATTCTGATAATGATTGCTTCTGGCATTTCCTTTTTAATTATTTCTGGACTCCTGGCAAAAGATGATAAAAATGTATAAATGTGTGCCATAGAATATATTTCATTCGGTAATTTTGCACATTTTACTGGTGTTGGTGTTCCCAGTACCACTCTAACCAAACTGCAGGAATTTGAAGATTGCATTGCTTGATGGTCACTCGTCTGCATAATGATCTGTTCGGGCACAAAATTGGATTCACATGAATTTTTGCTGTTTGTTTATAAAGTATCTAAGCCGAGACTGTCTTTTCATAGGTCCCATTTGAAATTCTTCTCTCATATAAAAAAAAACAACATTATTTTCATTTGATGTTTTTTCAAAGTTCTTTTCTAACTGATCCAAAAAAGGTGTTCTGTTTATAGCCTTGTTTTTGAGCAGATTTCACTCTTGAAAGACTTTTGCCAAATTGCACTTCTGGTAGTATGTGATAACGTGTTGATGGCAGTTTCTGCCTTGGTTTTTGACTACTTAAACCTTTGAACAGATGCGGCCTGATTCTTATTCAGACACTGTAGCGTCCGTGTGTGCATCTTTTGCCGGTATTGCTTCTGTGACATTGTGCAAATACCGCCACAAGGTCTTTCCTGGTGAACATCTATGCAAAAGCAGACAGTTTTTACATTACATGCAAATGTAATAAATGCATTTGCACTCTTTGCAGTGCAACATGGTTTGTTCCGAAAACAAAGTTACTTGTTTTTTGCTTTATTCCCAACTCAGAATCAGCCTATAAATGTGGATATTAGCACGCATGCCAACTTTTGTGCCTCTATGTGACTGTACTAACCAGAGACGGATTTAGGCATCATGGGGCCCTAGGCAAGATACCGGTTTGGGGCCCCCCTTCTTCAACAATCCATAGCACTATATCTTCTTTCTTGGTTGCGAGCGAAATCACAAAAGTACCTTGGTGCATATTAAAGGGAGGATTCCGACCTGATTGCATGCTAGGTTTTTTCGCTGCGCTGCGATCAAGTCAGAACTGCGCATGCATATGCACCGCAATGCGCTGGCGTGTCGTACGGCTACAAAGCGGATTGTTGCTGTGCGATGTATTGTACAAAGAATCCATTCACACAGCCGATCGCAAGGAGATTGACAGGAAGAAGGCGTTTGTGCATGTCAACTGACTGTTTTCTGGGAGGGTTTGGAAAAATGCAGGCGTGTCCAAGCGTTTGCAGGGCGGGTGTCTGGCATCAATTCCGGGACTGGACAGGCTGAAGTGATCGCAAGGGCTGAGTAAGCTCAGAGCTACTCAGAAACTGTGCAAAATGTTTATGCACAGCTCGGCTGCACATGCGATCGCACACTTGCAAGGCTAAAATACACTCCCCTGTGGGCGGCGACTATGCGTTCGCACGGCTACTAAAAACAGCTCAACTCAAATTGACCCCCTAAGTGCGATCGCGGCACGTGCACAGACTACTAATGATCGCTCAGTTGCATGAACATCTGCATTGCATACAAATCTAAATCAGACTCTAGGTCTTTTGGAAGTAGATTTGAAACCTGTGTCACATTTAAAGTAAACCAACTGCCCACATACAATGGAGGAAACCATGTTGTGTCTCCAAACATTTTTCATCTTATCAAAGAACAGCGCTTAACTTAATTGTCACTAGTCATTATACTGTAAATCTATGGGCTGCATTCTCATGATTATTGGTCCAAGCATTTCTTGGACTGGACAGGATGTAGGTGTATAGGTGAGTGTTCAAAGTAAACATCTTACACAGCAGTTGAAAATTGTATACTCTGTGCTTGGACCTGAATCTCCAAAAAGATATTTAGATGTGTAAATCCAGGACAAATATCATCCCTACCATTATCCTGACCCTAACTCATCCCTAACCTCAAACCTCACCCTAACCATAACCCCAATATCCTAACCCCAAACTCAATCCACTAAACCCTACACAACTCTAATTCCCTATCCCTAACCCAACCCCCTAAACTAACCCTAATACCCTAACCCAAGCCGCTACACCAACCCTAATACCCTAACCCAAACCTCTAAATTAACCCTAATACCCTAACCTTAAGTTTTTTCCTCTTAGGAGTAACGGGGAGAGGGCCATCCACCTTTATATTACTGACACACAACACACAAGACCTAATTCAGACCTGATCGCTGCTGTGCGTTTTCTGAACTGCGCATGCGCCAACGCCGCAGTGCACCGGTGCATGCCAGACAGCCGATGGCCATCTCAGCCCAGCGACAGGCAGTGGCAGTTGCTGGGTTGGAGGGGGCGGGCCGGCAGCATTGGGCCACCATTTTAGAGATGCAGTCTGGGCAACGCTGGCTTGCCCTGACTGTGCGGGGGTGGGCCGCGGTGGCTGCGTGATGTCACATGCAGACGCTGCGACCCAGACAGCGACAGGTAGCTCCCTACCAGTGCGCAGGAGCTGCGCTGGTAGGGAGCTACTCTTCAGGTTCAAAAGCATCGCCACCATGTGGTGCTTTTGTACCTGTGTGAGGAGGGGGGGGAGTGCCTGACATGCGGATAGAACTAGCCCTGTGCTGGGTGTCCCCCCACATGTCTGAGTAACTGATCATAGCCGTGCAAAATTTTGCATGGCTACAATCGGGTCTGGATTAGGCCAAAAATTCTGATCTGAAAGAGTGCTAGTGATTAGAAGGTCGCTGCGAGGTGGCATCTGCAGTGGACTCTGTGGTGTGGACACAAAGAGCTGGTGGTGTGTTGGGTTAGGGTACATGCACAGAAATGTGTGTTTCTGTGCTCTGCTTAGTGCCTATCACATATAACGATGGTGTTAAGTTATAACCACAGACTATGGTGGGATTACAGTGCATCTGTAAAGTATTCACAGTGCTTCACTTTTTCCACATTTTGTTATGTTACAGCCTTATTCCAAAATTAAATAAATTATTTTTTTCCCTCAAAATTCTACACACAATACCCCATAATGCCAATGTTAATTTTTTTTTCAAGATTTTTGCAAATTTATTAAAAATAAAAAACTACGAAATCACATGTACATAAATATTCACAGCCTCTGTCATGAAGCTCAAAATTGAGCTCAGGTGCATCCTGTTTCGACTTATCATCCTTGAGATGTTCCTACAGCTTAATTGGAGTCCACCTGTGGTAAATTCAGTTGATTGGACATGATTTGGAAAGGCACACACCTGTCTATATAAGATCCCACACTTGATAGTGCATGTCTGAGCACAAACCAAGCATGAAGTCAAAGGAATTGTCTGTAGACCTCTGTGACAGGATTGTCTCAAAGCACAAATCTGGGGAAGGGTACAGAAAAATATCTGCTACTTTTAAGGTCCCAATGAGCACAGTGGCTTCCATCATCCATAAATGGAAGATGTTTGGAACCACCAGGACTCTTCCTAGAGCTGGCCATTCGTCTAAACTGAGCGACCAGGGTAGAAGGGCCCTAGTCAAGGAGGTAACCAAGAACCCGATGGTTACGCTGTCAGAGCATTCCTCTGTGGAGAGAGGAGAACCTTCCAGAAGGACAACCATCTCTGCAGCAATCCACCAATCAGGCCTGTATGGTAGAGCGGCCAGACGGAAGCCACTCCTTAGTAAAAAGCACATGGCAGCCCACCTGGAGTTTGCCAAAATGCACCTGAAGGACTCTCAGACCATGAGAAACAAAATTCTCTGGTCTGATGAGACAAAGATTTAACTCTTTGGCATGAATGCCAGGCATTTGGAGGAAACCAGGCACCGCTCATCACCAGGCCAATACCATCCCTACAGTGAAGCATGGTGGTGGCAGCATCAAGCTGTGGGCAGGAACTGGGAGACTAGTCAGGATAGAGGGAAAGATGAATGCAGCAATGTACAGAGATATACTGGATGAAAAGCTGCTTCAGAGCGCTCTTGACCTCAGACTGGGGCGATGGTTCATTTTCCAGCTGTTATATTCAACGTACTCGGAACCCGAGAGACAGGGTGATAGTAGATAAGCTCCGAGTACTGAAACGTGATGCTGCAGTTCATGCTGAGATTTGCAGCAACCCCTAACAGAAAACCCTGACTCCGTTGTCTCTCCCTAGTGGTCGGTCAACGCCTGCGAGACTATGGTTTCTTGGGCCCACAGCAGCCACGTTTGAACGGGCGGATTAGGTCTGCCTGAACTCTGATGCCCCCCGGTCTTAGTTGGTGACAAGTCATTAACCGAGACAGAGAGAGAACAAGTGGAAAACTAACTAAAACAGACACAAAAGAGATAGGGGAAACAATAAACTAATTTATGCAAAAACAATAAACTAATTTATGTGCGGCACGGCCGCCAGGAAAAACCGTAACCAAAATAATGCTGCCCGAATACCGAATACGCATCTGTCGTAGTTCGGCAAGACAACAGTGGCGGAACCTCCACAGAAAACAGAAAAGCAAAAGATAAGGATAATACGGCCAAAGCCGTAAGGTGCGGCAGAGCCGCTACTCACGACATCGGAAAAGGTGCACGTAGAAGGAACAGGACCCTAAGACTGAAGATACAGGAACTCAGGACTCAGAAGGCTGGATCAGGTTCCCAGGACTAGGCTCTGGACACAAGGACACAGGAACGAACTGGCTGTACAGGAACACTCCGGAGGCAGGACACAGCTCCACATAAAAAGCCCTGCAGACCAATCAGGCAGCCCAGCCCCATATCTTAATTGAGTAAGCTGTCCGTGGGCACGCAGCGCACAGCGTCCCGGCTGCTTAGCAACTGCTGGGACCGCTGTGCAGAGCGGCCACCTGACGTCCCTGGTTGCCATGCGACCAGCCGGGGATGGGGAGCTAGAGGCGGAAGTGATGCGCCGGCCCCGCTGCCTAGCAATGGCTGGGAGCCGGCACGTCCCACTATATTACCACCGCTAACAGTACCCCCCCTTGAGGAGGGGTCAAGGGACCCCTACACCCGGGTTTATGAGGAAATACCTGAAAAAAGGCCTTTTTTTGCTTAGGAGCATGCATATCCTTGTCCCGGACCCAAGATCTTTCCTCTGGGCCATACCCCTTCAAATGGACCAGAAAACAGAGCTGACCATGGGAAAACTTGGAATCCAAAATCTTCTCTACCAAGAACTCCTGTTGGCCCTGAACATCCACAGGAGGTCTACCCCAGATAATTTTCCGAGGAAAATTTACTGGAAAGAACACATGGCTTGAGCAGAGAACAATGAAAGGTGTTGGAAATTTTAAGTGACTTCGGCAACTACAGCCGAAAAGCAACCAGATTGACCTTTTTGATAATAAGAAACGGCCCAATAAATTTAGGTCCCAATTTAGCCGAAGGTTGTCGGAGTTTGATGTTACGGGTTGACAACCACACCTTGTCTCAAACCTTAAAGGTGCACGGACGTCGGAACCTATGTGAAAAAAAATTCTCCCGGAAGGCAGCTTTCTTAAGAGCAAGGTGTACCTTCTTCCAAATATCTCTATGGTGGGAAGTTAAGGCCAAGGAAGATGGACCATTAGGAGTAAGGGAACTCGCTCTAGGATGAAAGCCCAGGACCGAATAGAACGGAGACACCTTGGTGGATGAATGACAGGCATTATTGTAAGCAAATTCGGCCAGGGGCAGATAATCCGACCAATCGTTCTGAAGCTTGGCAGCATAAAGATGCAGATATTGCTTCAGCAATTGATTCACACGCTCTGTCTGCCCGTTGGACTGTGGATGGTATCCTGAGGTTAAACTGAGTTTCATGTTTAACGAAGAACAGAAGAGCTTCCAGAAGTGGGCAATAAACTGTGGTCCCCGGTCTGAGACAGTATCCATGGGTAATCCACGGAGCCTGAAAACATGGCGGAGGAACAAGACTGCCAAAACATGAGCGGACGGCAATCGGGGTAAAGCAATGAAATGGGCCATCTTGCTAAAACGATCTACGACCAACCAGATCACTTGAAAACCAGAAGAGAGTAGAAGCTCCACCACGAAATCCATGGAAATGTGTGACCATGGCCTGACTGGAATAGCTAGAGGCATGAGCTGTCCAATGGGCAAAGACACCTTGTGCCTAGCACAATCTTGACAGTAGAGAACAAACTCCCTAACATCCTTGGAAAGATTAGGCCACCACACCGAGCGAGAGAGTAACTCCAACGTTTTAGCAACACCAGGATGGCCAGCAACCTTGTTATCGTGAAACTTCGCAAGGACACTGCCTCTCAAGAACTCTGGAACAAAGAGAGGACCAACAGGAGTATTACTGGGAGCCTGCTGCTGGACCTGAACTAACTATGTGTGTAAATCCTGTGTGAGGCCGGTCCGGATAGAGGATGCTGGGATAATAGGAGTAGCAGGATAATGGTTATCGTGAGCAGGAAGAAAACAGCGTGACAGGGCATCCGCCTTGGGGGTATATTTACTAAAATTTGTGTTTGTGGCGATTTGATGGGAGTTTGATCTCAGTTTTTATCAGATGTATTTTACTGCAACTTTTTGAATTCATATACGCAAATTTACTAAGCTGTCGAGTTTTCTATTGTCTTATTTTCCGATGTCGATGTGATTCGTATTGTCGGGCAGTGTTTTACGGGAGTGATTAGTAAAACACTGCCGGACATAACACATTGAAGCCCGGCCAGATCAGTGAGATCCATGCAGGGCTTCATTGTGTACATGAGAAGGTGTTAAAAGAGTTAAAAATATCCCAAAAAAATTGCGTGGGGTCCCTCCTCTTAAGCATAACCAGCCTCGGGCTCTTTGAGCCAGTCCTGGTTGTAAAAACACAGGGGGAAAAATTAATGGGTTCCCCCCATATTTAAACAACCAGCACCAGGCTCTGAGTCCGGTCCTGGTTCAAAAAATACGGTGGACAAATGATGTAGGGGTCCCCCATATTTTTCAAACCAGCACTGGGCTCCACTAGCCAGTGAGTTAATGCCACAGCTGGGGAACACTTTTATATAGGTCCCTGTGGCCGTGGCATTACCCGCCCAACTAGTCACCCCTGGCCGGGGTACCCTGGAGGAGTGGGGACCCTTTAAATCAAGGGGTCCCCGCCCTCCAGCCACCCAAGGGCCAGGGGTGAAGCCCGAGGCTGTCCCCCCCATCCATGGGCGGTGGATGGGAGGCTGATAGCCTTTGTGTAAAAAATAGAATTTTTTTGTGGTAGAACTACAAGTCCCAGCAAGCTGGTACTTGGAGAACCACAAGTACCAGCATGCAAGGAAATAACGGGCCTGCTGGTACCTGTAGTTCTACTACAAAAAATAACCCAATAAACACAACACACACACCGTGACAGTAAAGCTTTATTTTACATACATGCACACTTACACACACATACTTACCTATAATCCAATGGAGCACCTCGGTCCCCTTGTCCCGTAGAATCCCCTGTGGACCTGTGAAAAGATGCCCAAAATACTCACCTATTATCTGGTGAAGATCTGTCTTCTTCATTCCATGTAGCATCCAGGGGGTTTAAAAATAACAAAAACGCTAAAACCCGAACCCACGCACTAAAGGGGTTCCATGTTTACACATGAAACCCGTTTTTCCGACTGCGGGGACCCCCGTGACTACTGTGACTCTTGTGGGTGACCCCAATTAACTTCCGTAAATACAGTGACAGTATGCTTTGCTCCCTCGAGCCAATGCCTCCACTCCTCAAAAGCCCACTTGACTGCTAACAATTCTCTATTACCAACATCATTGTTGGACTCTGCAGAGGAGAATTTTTTGGACATGAAAGCACAAGGATGTAACTCCAACGACTTGGGGTCTTCTTGAGACAGAATAGCTCCCACCCCCACCTCAGAAGCGTCTACCTCAACGATAAAAGGAAGATCAGGGTTGGGGTGTCTGAGGACAGGAGCTGAGACAAAGGCCTGTTTCAGAGCCTGGAAGGCATGCTTGGCTTGATGCGACCACTTAGAAGGATCAGCGCCCTTTTTAGTTAATGACACAATAGGAGCAACCAACTCAGAAAAAGCATGAATAAAACGTCTATAATAATTTGCAAAATGCAAAACCTCTGAATAGCCTGCAGGTTAGTGGGTTGAGCCCAATTCAAGACTACCTGCAGTTTCTTAAGTTCCATAAAAAAAACCTTCGGAGAAATAATATATCCTAGGAAGGACACCTCAGTAATGTGGAAATCACATTTCTCCAATTAGGCATACAAGTGATTCTCTCGCAATTTTTTAAGCACTTGCCACACATGGAGGAAATGCTGTTCCGGAGACTCAGAATAAATTAAGATGTCATCCAAATAAACAACCACGAATCTCCCCAGGAAGTCACGGAGGACATCATTTATAAGATCCTGGAACACCGCAGGAGAATTAGACAGACCGAACGGCATCAGAAGATATTCGTAGTGTCCGGACTGTGTACTAAACGCTGTCTTCCACTCATCCCCAGATCTTATTCGGATGAGGTTATACGCCCCTCTAAGATTGATTTTAGAATAAATTACTGCTGTGCGGAGTTGATCAAACATCACAGAGATTAAATGTAAGGGGTAAGTGTTTTTGACAGAAATCTTATTTAGGGCCCGGTAATCTATGCACGGCCTAAGAGCTCCATCTTTTTTTTTCAACAAAAAAGAACCCCGCACTCAAAGGGCCTGATAAACCTCTTTTTTAGACTTTCCTGCACATAGTCATCCATGGCCTTAGTCTCTGGACCAGACAGTGCATAGAGTCTCCCTTTTGGCAAAGTAGCACCAGGAACGAGGTCAATGGTGCAGTCATAAGAACGGTAGGGTGGCAGGACGTCCGCATTACCCTTGGAAAAAACATCCGCGTAGTCCTGGTAAGCTGATGGAATAAGTTCTGAAACAATGACCGTGACCCGTACCAGATGAGAAATACACCTCTTAGAGCAATTGGAACCCCACCGTGAAATTTGCAATCAATGGTTGGATTATGGATGGCAAGCCAGGGGTGACCTAAGATTAGAGGCACGGCCGGAAAATGGGTGAGAAGAAACTCAATTCTCTCGGACGGTAATGCACCCACAGTCAACTGCAATGATGGGGTCTGATGGGTAATTACCCCGTTAGAGAGAGGGCCACCATCCAGACCACGCATGATAATCGGTCTACTGAGCTGGAGCTGCGGAACTTCTAGAGCTTGAGCCCAAGTGATATCCATAAAGTTCCCAGCAGCTCCGCTATCAATAAATGCTGAAACAAAAGAACTCTGACTCCCTGAAGATATTTCTGCAGGAACTAAAAAGGAATCATGTGAGGAGACTAATTGAAGACCAAAGTGAACCCCCTCTACCTTCACTTGGTCAGGGTTTTTCCCTGCTTATTTGGGCAGCTGCGTGCAACATGTCCCTTGCCGCTACAATATAAGCAAAGCCCTAAATTCAACCTTCTAGTTCTCTCTTCTGAGGACAGTCGGGACAGACCCACTTGCATGGGTTCTTCAACGTCCTCAGGGAGAGCATACACACATGGACTAGGCCTAAAATTAGCCCCTCTTTCAGTCCTCCGCTCTCGGAGACAGTGATCAATCTTAATAGCAAGCTCCATGAGCTTATCCAAAGTCTCCGAAGCTGGGTACTAAATGAGACTATCCTTGATCACTTCTGACAAGCCGAGGCAAAACTTACTGCGCAGAGCAGGATCATTCCAGCTACAGTCATTCGACCAATGGCGAAACTCAGTACAATACGCCTCAGCGGGATTTTTACCCTGTTTTAACGCACGTAAATTACTCTCTGCCGATGCTTCCCTATTCGGCTCATCATACAATAGGCCTAACTATTTAAAAATGCATCCACCATGAGTAATGCTGCATCATCGGGTTTTAGCCCAAAGCCCCAAGCTTGTGGGTCCCCCTGAAGTAAAGACATAACTATGCCCACCCGCTGAGATTCTGAACCTGAGGACCGGGGCCTTAAATGAAAATAACGTTTACAACTCTTTTGAAAATTAAAAAAATCTTTTTGGTTTCCCAAAAAGTGGTCGGGGAGATTCATCTTGGGTTCTGGGGCTTCACTCGGGGAAGTTCGCAAAAGATCCTCCTGAGACCTCACCCGAAGGGTAAGGTCCTGCACCATCTGAGTCAGATTCTGAATCTGACTGGCCAATACCTGGCGGGGATTCTGTCCTTGCACTGACGGATTCATGAGAATAGAATTTCAAGGCCACCCTGATTGTTTCTTGAGGGCCGGTGATAATGTTATGTTCAACGTATTCGGAACCCGAGAGACAGGGTGGTAGTAAATGAGCTCCGAGTACTGAAACGTGATGCTGCAGTTCAGGCTGAGATTCGCAGCAACCCCTAATAGAAAACCCTGACTCCATTGTCTCTCCCTAGTGGTCAGTCAACGACTACGGGACTATGGTTTCTTGGGCCCACGGCAGCCGCGTTTGAACGGGCGGATTAGGTCTGCCCGAACTCCGATGCCCCCCGGTCTTAGTTGGTGACAAGGCATTAACCGAGACAGAGAGAGAACAAGGGGAAAACTAACTAAAACTAACACAAAAGAGATAAGGGAACCACTGCAAAAACAATAAACTAATTTATGTGTGGCGCGGCCACCAGGAAAAACCGTAATAAAAATAATGCTGCACGAATACCCAATACGCATCCATCATAGTTCGGCGAGACAACAGTGGCGGAACCTCCACAGAAAACACAAAAGCAAAAGATAAGGATAATATGGCCAAAGTCGCAAGGTGCGGCAGAGCCGCTACTCACGACACCGGAAAAGGTGCACGTAGAATGAACAGGACCCTAAGACTGAAGATACAGGAAATCAGGACTTGGAAGGCTGGATCAGGTTCCCAGGACCAGGCTCTGGACACCAGGACACAGGGCACATGACCAAACTGGCTGTACAGGAACACTCAAGGGGCAGGGCACAACTCCACAGGAAGCTATCACCGGCGGGTCTGCCTTGGTCTGGCTCCCATAAAAAGCCCTGCAGGCCAATCAGGCAGCCCAGCCCCTGATCTTAATTGAGTCAGCTGTCCGTGGGCACGCGGCGCACAGCGTCCCGGCTGCTTAGTAACCACCGGGACCACTGTGCAGAGCGGCCGCCTGGTGTCCCTGGTTACCATGTGATCAGCCAGAAATGGGGAGCTAGAGGCAGAAGTGATGCTCCAACCCCGCAGCCTAGCAACGGCCGGGAGCAGACACGTCCTGCTACACCACCACTGCTAACATCAGCAGTACAATGACCCTAAGCACACAGTCAAGATATCAAAGAAGTGGCTTCAGGACAACTCTGTGAATGTCCTTGAGTGGCCCAGCCAAAGCCCAGACTTGAATCCGATTACACATCTCTGTAGAGATCTGAAAATGGCCGTGCACCAACACTTCCCATCCAACCTGATGGAGCTTGAGAGTTGCTGCAAAGAGGAATGGGCGAAACTGCCCAAAGATAGGTGTGCCAATCTTGTGGCATCATATTCAAAAAGACTTGAGGCTGTAATTGCTGCCAAAGGTGTATCAACCAAGTATTGAGCATAGGCTGTGAATACTTATGTACATGTGATTTCTTCGTTTTCATTTTTTTTTAAATTGGCAAAAAGCTAAAAAAAAAAAATGTTCACGTCGTCATTATGGAGTATTGGGGGTAATTCCAAGTTGATCGCAGCAGGATATTTTTTAGCAGTTGGGCAAAACCATGTGCACTGCAGGGGGGGCAGATATAACATTTGCAGAGAGAGTTAGATTTGGGTGGGTTATTTTGTTTCTGTGCAGGGTAAATACTGGCTGCTTTATTTTTACACTGCAATTTAGATTGCAGATTGAACTCACCACACCCAAATCTATCTCTCTCTGCACATGTTATATCTGTCCCCCCTGCAGTGCACATGGTTTTGCCCAACTGCTAAAAAATTTCCTGCTGCGATCAACTTGGAATTACCCCCATTGTGTGTAGAATTTTGAGGGAAAAAGTAATTTATTCCATTTTGGAATAAGGCTGTAACATAACAAAATGTGGAAAAAGTAAAGCGCTGTGAATACTTTCTGGATGCACTGTATCTCTCTCAGGCTGTATGGCACTGGGCTTTAATTTGCATTTTTACACTGCAAGCACTGGGTGCCTGCCTAATATAACAGTGCCAGGGTAATTTCACAAGCTAAACACTGATTACCCAACAACCCTACAGTTGATAGATATCGGTATAACCATACAGGGAGACAGGTCCCCACCACCTTTTTTTATTTCAAGTAAACTACTGTATTGGATTTTTTTTTATGGTATGAGGGAAGTGGAACGGACTGCCTTACAATTACAAGTAACTAACATGCACAGTTCAGGCAATGGGGGTATGGGACGAGTCTGGGTGATGTCATGATGTCACACAGTTGCACAGTACTACTCTGGGAACGTTTAGTCCAAGGGCCCTTTTGGACCCACGGGGCCCTAGGCTAGATTGCCTTGTGAGGTCTGGGTTGCCTTGTGGGGTATCCCGGCCTTGTGCTAACTCTATCCATATACTTGGTATCATAGCTGTCATCCTTTTCAGTGCTCACCAGTCCTATCTTTGGTGCAAGAGATGCTTCTGAAAACAGGCTAATCTCTGTATACACTCAACTCAGCATAGCCAGCAATTCTGTCTACATGCCCTGATGTTCCCTCACTAAACTTAGCCTACGTATGAAAACCTTGTTGCCACCCAGTCATGTCCCTTCAGCATGTGATGTGACTGACTTGTGTATGACTAGGAAACTCCCGTAGATGTGTTTTCTCAGATATGGAGCATGCACAGTGTTAAAAATTGCAAACTCTGGGCCTGCTTCTGATGATTTGTATACATTTCTGATGGAGGGGTGCCTATGAAGGACCTGTCCTGTATGCAAAAGAGAGGCATGGTTTTAAAAAGAAAGGTGCGTGGTCACACAATAGTATCCCCAATTCACATTACGCTGCACAGTAGCACAATCTTATTCACATTACACCACATAGTAGTGTTTTTTATTCATGTTATGACACACAGTAGTGCCCCTTTTACACAATGCCCACTTTTGTGCCCATTATTATTATTATTATTATTATTATTATTAACAGTTTCTTATATAGCGCAGTAAATTCCACTGTGCTTATACACAATGCCCACAGTAGTAGTGCCACTAATACACATAATGCCCACAGTATTAGTGCACCTTATACAATGCCCACAGTAGTGCCCCTTATGCAATGCCCACTGCAGTGGTAGTGCCCCTTATGCAATGCCCACAGTGGTAGTGTCCCTTATGCAAAACCCATAGTGGTAGTGCCCCTTATGCAGTGCCCCTTATGCAGAGCTCATAATAGTGGTGCCCCTTATGCAGTGCCCCTTATGCCCACAGGAGTGATGCCCCTTATGCAGTGGCCCCATTTGTAGTGCCCCCAGTAGTAATGCCTCCTGTAGTAGTGCCCCCAGTAGTAATGTCCCCTGTAGTAGTGCCCCCAGTGGTAATACCCCCTGTAGTATTGCCCCCATTAGTAGTGCCCCTTGTAATGCCCTCTGTATTATTGTCCCCAGTTGTAGTGCCCCTAATATTAATGCCCCATTTGGTAATGCCCCCTGTAGTAGTGCCTCTAGTAATGCTCCCAGCAGCAGTGCCCCTAGTATTAATTCCCATTTGATAGTGCCCCCTATAGTAGTGCCCCTTACACACACAAAAAAAAACCCCACAATACTCACCTTAAGCCCCTCTGCTGCATCCGACCACTACCGTCCAACTTGCACCCTCTCCTCGGAACTATGGGAGAGACGTCATGACGTCTCTCTGATAGTGCACACAGCGGGACTCAGGAGCCAGAAGCCAGTGCTCAGGAGTGAACTCGGGAGGTAACAAAATCTCAGCGGGTGCCCGGCATCTCCTTGCACGCCGGGCTGACAATCCAGGTTTAGGTGGACCGGAGGAGGTGAAAGTGGTTCCGTCTCCAAATTGAACTGCTGGAACACAGTTTTGCCTTGTTCCAGGTCACTTTAACCCCTGACCTTAAGACACAGCATTCGGATTTAAGATCCTGGCAGGAGGCGTCTTTTTTCCTCAGGAGCCTCCTGTGGCATTAGCATATTTTCACATTGCTGCTGTAACCAAAAATGCAGCAGCTACTGTATGTGAACTTCATCCATGTCTAAATAAGGCCCTCTGTCATCAAAATTGAATTGTGTGCAGCTTGGCATCAACTCCCTGGTCTTTAAAGTTTTAGTTTCCAAATCTTTACATATATTGTACATATAGATGACATTGTGAATATGAGCTTTTTGGTTTGTCTTTACAATAGGAGGCTTAGGGGCATTTTAACAGAGAAGAGGGCCCATGTGCAGACTCCGGGTGGGCCCCTCCTCTCCATGGTGCAGTAATCTCCGGCATTGTTCTGTAGTCTATTGCACATGTGCGGGTCTCTTGAAACATGGCCACCACCATGTTCTAGAGACTAAATATTACTGCACATATGCAGCGGCAATTCTGGTGGTGATTTCTGGGACTCTGAAAAGGTAAGTATTAAAACATGGGTGCAGTGTGTGCAGTGTGCCCCCCCCCCCCCCCCCTCCTGGACCCAGGAACTCATGTACACCACACACATTGCACCCACTATAGAAACGCCAATGAGGAGGCACCTTTTCACTCATAATGCACATTGTTAAAAATAAAAGGTAAAATAAGCCAATTTCATGGGGGAAAAAAGACAATAGACACCTGGAATGGTACAAAATTTTGTAAAGCTTAGATTACGGAAGTCTACAGTGACTAATAGAATACACTGAGAGTAGACCACAATAGTACCTTAGGTATCCAGTGGACTGAAAGGGAAAATATCCTTATTCCTCTTGTACATATGCATTTCTGTTAGATTTCAGTATGGGTGAAAAAAACTCTTTAAAATGAGAGTTTTAGCAAAGCAGGAGTTAGAATTGCAAAAACATTAGAAGGCCAGCAGAACTCACTGTTCCTCCAGAACTTGACACTGACCCTGGTAAGTCTTATTAAAGAAATAAGGTATTCACAGTGCAAGAAAAAAAGTGGAGCTGTCACATTTAACACCATTCCCATATGGCAGTTCTCCATTATGCCAAATGTTTTCACCTTTTGATGATAGTTTTAAGCACCTGAGGTGAAAACTTGGCACCCCAGAGATGTACAGGACAAAAACATCACAGGGAATTGTGAACCTCAAAACAGAGGAAACCTGTTTGAGTAAGGATTGACAACCTGCATGGACAGTATTTTTACAGTTTTAGATGGACATGGTCACTTAAAATTAACCCTTTCCCCAGGTAGTAATGGAGAGCTTTGACTGTCCTGTTTATTTCACTCTCCAAAACAAAGTACCAAATTTTGTGATATTGGATGGCTTATGTGGAAGATTGGATTTTCCATATCTTAAAAAAAATTAAAACTGACATAAGCTTTTGCTAACCTCTGTATCTAAGCTGTTATATTTAGAGAACAAACTGTTGGCTAAAACAGGGCACCTAAAAGCAGGGCCTCGCACATGAGTCCACTGAATATGGTTGGTTATTTAATCCATCAGTGGGGCTGGCAGAAACATTGATACATTGAACACCTCCTATGATATCAAGTAAATGCAAAGAATGAGTGTATAGGGCCGGATGTAATGAAGTCCGATTTGGCCAGAGGTGTGGGTTCCCAGGCCAAACCAGACTAATTTTTTAAAGCGGCAGTCATGTACAAGGCAAAACCATGCTTTGTAAATGAAAAAAGTCAGATTTCAGCCAGGAACCTTCACCTCCAGCCATCTTGGACTTCATTACATCAGCCCATAATCTTTCTCTACGGGACATGAAGGCATCACTCAAAACCTTCAACTTACTAACTTCTCTGATTCTATTTAGACAAACATTCCAATGAACACTGACCTTGACTATATCCTAAAGGTAGGCTGCTTGGTGAGAGCAGAAAACCTGCTCTGTAAGACACTGTAAGCAGTTGGAGGCACAATGGAGATCCAGAGATATCATAAGAAACTAAAACAGCACCATTTGGGGAGAAGACGGTTTTATGCTTTGCATACTCAGATATTTTGAAATCTCTTTCTAAGGTCCATAATGGATATATATTGAGCAGACTCATATGGTCAAGGAGTTTGACTTTTAATGAAGTCTGTTAAGCTTTATATGTGGAAACCCTGTTGAGCTTATGAAAGTCCACTTAAATGTTGATATTTCCATCAGGCTTAAGTTAAGAGTTAAGAATAATGAAGCTACATTATTTACGGTACTTGAGGGATCCTCAAAAATGTCCAGCCTCTTCTTTGTTCACTAGTTTCATTTTTGCTTATAGGAAAATACAGGATTTTTCTTTGTTGAATCAAAACCCCTTGTGTCATAAAAATATTGTGTTGTACCACTTTGTTTCTTTCTAGAGCATTAAAGAAATCAATAATAATACCAAAATGTATTTTTAAATAAAATGTTAAATATATAAATTAAATAAATAAATGTAAATACAATTATAAATATATAACATTTATAGCATTATAATATAATAATATAATTACATTTATAAAATAAAAAATATGCAGTATAAATAAATACAAAATAAATTAATTAAAAAACAAAATATAGATGGGGTGTTGCCTGGCGAGCATGAGGAAAAGCTGTGTATCCCCTGGGTTCCTGCAGTTTTGGATATTTGTGGGCTTTTGGAGAGGGGTATCCCACCCCTAACTAGTCTGCAGCACTCCCCTACACCCTCGACCACCTACCCGTGCTTGACTGGAGCCTTGAACAGTCCCTGGCGCTGCTGTGAGTGTGGGCCTACCTGAGGGGAGAAGTCGTGGCCTCATATTCTGCTCCCTCCCCGGACCCATTGCAGAGGTCACTGCTGGAGACGAGTCCTGCTCCTGCCAGCGTTGGATCAGTTGCCACTGGTGTTCCCATCATTGGCTGCCCACGGCTGGGCCAGCCGCATCGGGGATTCCCCTGGTGTTACACCTGGAGCACTGCGTGCAGCGCGACGCCCGCCTGCGATCTCTGTACAGAGGGTGTGGTGGCTCCCTGTGCTGGTGGCACCGCACATGAACAGTCCTCCTGTGCACCTCCTGGTCACCCTCATCTTGCTCCTCTTGTTGCTCTGGACTGAGCCCTAGATTTGGAGGGTGCGCTCGCCCCCTTCCTCCCTGCTGACAAGCTACTCTTCCCTGGCAGCAGTGTCCAGTGGAACTGGGTTGTGGGGAAATCTGCAGCTGTTCCCTCACTCATGGCTGGGATCCCAAGTGCTCTCCCCACCTGGCAATTACAGCCTCAGCATCCCTGTCACTCTGAGCTTCCTCAAAGGCTCATTTCCCAAGAGATACAAGTACTCACCTCCCTGAGAGGCCAGTGGCTATGGTACCTTTTATGACTATCTCCTGTCATCCCTGCAAGCTACTACTCAGAAATGGTCTACCCTAACCAAGGTATCTTCTGGTATTGTACCTCTCTTTGTTTCATGACAGTTACCATGTTCTGATTACTGTGGGAACATGCGCAGGGGTTCTATATAATATCACATTATTGACCATGCTCCACCTGATATTCAGATGATCTGATTTCAACCTTTTCTCTATCCATAACTGCATTCATTATACCCAAACCACGTAAATCTGCCCCTCAGGCGAATCTCATCTCATTTATCTCTAAAATGCAATCTGCCTCTCAAAAACGTGGTTCAGTGGCTCAAGCGACTAACCTCTCTGAATCTGAAGAGGATGTTGAGGTGCCTGGTATTTCACTAAAGGACAGTATTGCTACAATACTTTCTGAGATGAAATCCCTTAAAAAAGCATTCCATTCGGAAATACAAAAAGCGGTCTCAGGACTTCAGAAAGAGATTTCAGAATTGGGGTATCACACTCACGAGGTCAAACAGAAACTGGATGAGGTTATCCAATTCCAACAAGACATTGGACAGTCAGTTTCAGATATGCAAGCTGACATTTACCTTCTTCAAGACCAGCTAGAGGACTTGGAGAACTGATCATGGAAGAATAATTTAAGCATTAAAAATTGGCCTGAGTCTGTGTAACTGGCACAACTCGAGGTTTTCTTACTACGTTTCTTCCAACATCTACTTCCCGATACACCTCCCGAATAACTGTCCCTGGACAGGGCCCATAGAGCCCTATGCTCAAAGCCCCCTGCTTCTGCACCTCCTCACGATGTGGTCTTAAGATGTCATCACTTTAAAAAAAGGAGCGGATTCTGGCCGTCTCACGAGATAAGGAAAACTGTCTCTTTGAGTCCTATCAGTTGGTGATATCTCAGGACCTTGCCCCGACCACTCTCAAGAGTTGTTCGGATCTCAGAGGTTGCGTCCAAGTTCTTACTGATAATAAGATTAGATACAGATGGGGGTTTACTTTTCTCCTTAATCGTTACTTGGGACGGTTGACAACTGGTTGCCAGATACAAAGATGAGGCACTCTGCCTGCTGTCAAAAATAAAGCTCCCTCTTCCTGTGGATCCAAGCACCCCAGGTTCTTCAACTTCCAAGAAAGGGCCAGCGTCTTATCCTCTTCCACAGAGAGCTCCCCCCCTTATATGGTCTACAATCCTGACTGTTTCTTCTTCTCCTCAAGCTTCTCCATGAACTGTTTGCCTTGAGTGGTATCTGTATATGTTTGCTTTTCCTTTGTCTCTATTTATTAGAGCATTTATAGTGTTTTAAAGGACTAGTTATACAGTGCATTATTGGTTTCAATATTTCTCTTTTTTTTCTTAAATGTGACAACATTATTGTATATGTTTTCTTTGTTAAGATACCCTTTTGATTATGGCCCATTTGGGTCTAGCTAAGTTGTGCCGAGGTCAGTTCCTCAGCCCCACTGGGTTGCTAGGACCCTTACTGAGTGATGGTGGGATTATCTCACCCACAGCCCTATAATGGGAGCTCAGGTTTTTAGTCTCTTATCATTAGGGCTTAGAGTATGTGTTTGCCTTGTTTTTTCTCTTTTTTCAGCTTTACCTTCTTTATTCTTTACTCTTCTTTACTCTTTTTGCTCTTCTCTTTTTCTCTCTTTGTGGTTTCTTTTTTTTTTCATACTTCTTTTTTTTTCTTTTCAGGGGTCCATCGAGCCAGGGCCTAGGTCTTCTTTCTGCGGTCTTTTTATTTTGCTTTATTTACTCATTGAATGCCGGTAAAGATAATTACGTATAATGTTAAAGGTCTTAATAGTCCTCAGAAGCGAACCAAACTTTACATGTTTCTCTTTAGGGGTTCCTCTCATCCTAGTCTCTCATCTAAAAAATTCCCTGTGGTTCTTCATAAAAAGAGAAGGGTGGCAATCCTGGTGGCCTCACACTTACAGTTAGAGGTGGATATTTCCGTAAAAGATAAACAGGGCATGTTTCTAACAGTATAGTGGTTGGATCTTTGAACAAGGTCCCTGTGAGCCTAGTCAACGTCTATGCTCCTAACACTAACCAGGCCTCCTTCTTCTCCATGTTGGATGCCAAAATCGCCCATCATCGAAAAGGAGCAATCATTCTAGCTGGGGACTTCAATACTACCCTTCATCCCAAATTTGAGCAATCTCACTCCCTCCCTGCCTCTTTGGCCCACTCCAGTGACCGCAACACAAAAGCTCTACACTCATTAATGAAACACCATTTATTATTTGACTCTTGGCGCATTCTTGACCCCCTTGCCAAAGATTACACATTCTTTTCCCATGTTCACAAGGTGTACACGAGGCTAGATATGATCTTCCTGGCTCAAGACCTCACCTCTAAACTCATAGATGTCATTATTCACCCCATTACCTGGCCGGACCATGCCCCTGTATCTCTGTTTCTATCAGGTATCGACTCTCTCTCCTCTCCCCCCTCCTGGTGTCTGAACGACTTTGTGTTACAATACAAAGAAACATGTACTCTTGTCTCCCAACTACTGGTGGAGTACTTTTCTATTAATCAGATGCTGAAGGTAGGAGACTCGACATTATGGGATGCTCATAAAGCTGTAATACGTGGTCACCTGATTCAGATCACCTCCAGGCTATCATTACTCTGACTGAGCAGGTTCACCACCTCAAGACTATTCATAGAACTTCACTGTCCTATGATGATCTTGATAGGCTCATTAAGGCTCGTGGGGAACTTAACGTGCTGTTATCACACAAAACGGAGTATAGCCTTGGGCGCCGTAACCAAACATACTACGAGAAGGGAAACAAGGTGGACAAACTTTTGGCTCAGAAACTGAGGGCCAAATTATCCTCTAATAACATTGTATCTATTAAAAACAACCAGGGGACTTAATTCATGACCCAAATAATAAGAATTTACTTACCGATAATTCTATTTCTCGTAGTCCGTAGTGGATGCTGGGGACTCCGTCAGGACCATGGGGAATAGCGGCTCCGCAGGAGACAGGGCACAAAAGTAAAAGCTTTAGGATCAGGTGGTGTGCACTGGCTCCTCCCCCTATGACCCTCCTCCAAGCCTCAGTTAGGATACTGTGCCCGGACGAGCGTACACAATAAGGAAGGATTTTGAATCCCGGGTAAGACTCATACCAGCCACACCAATCACACTGTACAACCTGTGATCTGAACCCAGTTAACAGCATGATAACAGCGGAGCCTCTGAAAAGATGGCTCACAACAATAATAACCCGATTTTTGTAACAATAACTATGTACAAGTATTGCAGACAATCCGCACTTGGGATGGGCGCCCAGCATCCACTACGGACTATGAGAAATAGAATTATCGGTAAGTAAATTCTTATTTTCTCTGACGTCCTAAGTGGATGCTGGGGACTCCGTCAGGACCATGGGGATTATACCAAAGCTCCCAAACGGGCGGGAGAGTGCGGATGACTCTGCAGCACCGAGTGAGAGAACTCCAGGTCCTCCTCAGCCAGGGTGTGCCCCTGACCAAGTAGCAGCTCGACAAAGTTGTAAAGCCGAGACCCCTCGGGCAGCCGCCCAAGATGAGCCCACCTTCCTTGTGGAATGGGCATTTACATATTTTGGCTGTGGCAGGCCTGCCACAGAATGTGCAAGCTGAATTGTACTACACATCCAACTAGCAATCGTCTGCTTAGAAGCAAGAGCACCCAGTTTGTTGGGTGCATACAGGATAACAGCAAGTCAGTTTTCCTGACTCCAGCCGTCCTGGAAACCTATATTTTCAGGGCCCTGACAACATCTAGCAACTTGGAGTCCTCCAAGTCCCTAGTAGCCGCAGGTACCACAATAAGCTGGTTCAGGTGAAACGCTGACACCACCTTAGGGAGAAACTGGGGACGAGTCCGCAGCTCTGCCCTGTCCGAATGGACAATCAGATATGGGCTTTTGTGAGACAAAGCCGCCAATTCTGACACTCGCCTGGCCGAGGCCAGGGCCAACATCATGGTCACTTTCCATGTGAGATATTTCAAATCCACAGATTTGAGCGGTTTAAACCAATGTGATTTGAGGAATCCCAGAACTACGTTGAGATCCCACAGTGCCACTGGAGGCACAAAAGGGGGTTGTATATGCAGTACTCCCTTGACAAACTTCTGGACTTCAGGAACTAAAGCCAATTCTTTCTGGAAGAAAATCGACAGGGCCGAAATTTGAACCTTAATGGACCCCAATTTGAGGCCCATAGACACTCCTGTTTGCAGGAAATGTAGGAATCGACCGAGTTGAAATTTCTTCGTGGGGCCTTCCTGGCCTCACACCACGCAACATATTTTCGCCACATGTGGTGATAATGTTGTGCGGTCACCTCCTTCCTGGCTTTGACCAGGGTAGGAATGACCTCTTCCGGAATGCCTTTTTCCCTTAGGATCCGGCGTTCAACCGCCATGCCGTCAAACGCAGCCGCGGTAAGTCTTGGAACAGACATGGTACTTGCTGAAGCAAGTCCCTTCTTAGCGGCAGAGGCCATGAGTCCTCTGTGAGCATCTCTTGAAGTTCCGGGTACCAAGTCCTTCTTGGCCAATCCGGAGCCACGAGTATAGTTCTTACTCCTCTACGTCTTATAATTCTCAGTACCTTAGGTATGAGAAGCAGAGGAGGGAACACATACACCGACTGGTACACCCACGGTGTTACCAGAACGTCCACAGCTATTGCCTGAGGGTCTCTTGACCTGGCGCAATACTTGTCCAGTTTTTTGTTCAGGCGGGACGCCATCATGTCCACCTTTGGTCTTTCCCAACGGTTCACAATCATGTGGAAGACTTCCCGATGAAGTCCCCACTCTCCCGGGTGGAGGTCGTGCTGAGGAAGTCTGCTTCCCAGTTGTCCACTCCCGGAATGAACACTGCTGACAGTGCTATCACATGATTTTCCGCCCAGCGAAGAATCCTTGCAGTTTCTGCCATTGCCCTCCTGCTTCTTGTGCCGCCCTGTCTGTTTACGTGGGCGACTGCCGTGATGTTGTCCCACTGGATCAATACCGGCTGACCTTGAAGCAGAGGTCTTGCTAAGCTTAGAGCATTGTAAATTGCTCTTAGCTCCAGTATATTTATGTGGAGAGAAGTCTCCAGACTTGATCACACTCCCTGGAAATTTTTTTCTTGTGTGACTGCTTTCCAGCCTTTCAGGCTGGCATCTGTGGTCACCAGGACCCAGTCCTGAATGCCGAATCTGTGGCCCTTTAGTAGATGAGCACTCTGCAGCCACCACAGAAGAGACACCCTTGTCCTTGGAGACAGGGTTATCCGCTGATGCATCTGAAGATGCGATCCGGACCATTTTTCCAGCAGATCCCACTGAAAAGTTCTTGCGTGAAATCTGCCGAATGGAATCGCTTCGTAAGAAGCCACCATTTTTCCCAGGACCCTTGTGCAATGATGCACTGACACTTTTCCTGGTTTTAGGAGGTTCCTGACTAGCTCGGATAACTCCCTGGCTTTCTCCTCCGGGAGAAACACCTTTTTCTGGACTGTGTCCAGAATCATCCCTAGGAACAGCAGACGTGTCGTCGGAGACAGCTGCAATTTTGGAATATTTAGAATCCACCCGTGCTGTCGTAGAACTACTTGAGATAGTGCTACTCCGACCTCCAACTGTTCTCTGGACCTTGCCCTTATCAGGAGATCGTCCAAGTAAGGGATAATTAAGACGCCTTTTCTTTGAAGAAGAATCATCATTTCGGCCATTACCTTGGTAAAGACCCGGGGTGCCGTGGACAATCCAAACGGCAGCGTCTGAAACTGATAGTGACAGTTTTGTACCACGAACCTGAGGTACCCTTGGTGAGAAGGGCAAATTGGGACATGGAGGTAAGCATCCTTGATGTCCAGGGACACCATATAGTCCCCTTCTTCCTGGTTCGCTATCACTACTCTGAGTGACTCCATCTTGATTTTAACCTTTGTATGTAAGTGTTCAAATATTTCAGATTTAGAATAGGTCTCACCGAGCCGTCTGGCTTCAGTACCACAATATAGTGTGGAATAATACCCCTTTCCTTGTTGTAGGAGGGGTACTTTGATTATCACCTGCTGGGAATACAGCTTGTGAATTGTTTCCAATACTGCCTCCCTGTCGGAGGGAGACGTTGGTAAAGCAGACTTCAGGAACCTGCGAGGGGGAGACGTCTCGAATTTCCAATCTGTACCCCTGGGATACTACTTGTAGGATCCAGGGGTCCACTTGCGAGTGAGCCCACTGCGCGCTGAAACTCTTGAGACGACCCCCCACCGCACCTGAGTCCGCTTGTACGGCCCCAGCGTCATGCTGAGGACTTGGCAAAAGCGGTGGAGGGCTTCTGTTCCTGGGAATGGGCTGCCTGCTGCAGTCTTCTTCCCTTTCCTCTATCCCTGGGCAGATATGACTGGCCTTTTGCCTGCTTGCCCTTATGGGGACGAAAGGACTGAGGCTGAAAAGACGGTGTCTTTTTCTGCTGAGATGTGACTTGGGGTAAAAAAGGTGGATTTTCCAGCTGTTGCCGTGGCCACCAGGTCCGATGGACCGACCCCAAATAACTCCTCCCCTTTATACGGCAATACTTCCATGTGCCGTTTGGAATCTGCATCACCTGACCACTGTCGTGTCCATAAACATCTTCTGGCAGATATGGACATCGCACTTACTCTTGATGCCAGAGTGCAAATATCCCTCTGTGCATCTCGCATATATAGAAATGCATCCTTTAAATGCTCTATAGTCAATAAAATACTGTCCCTGTCAAGGGTATCAATATTTTCAGTCAGGGAATCCGACCAAGCCACCCCAGCGCTGCACATCCAGGCTGAGGCGATCGCTGGTCGCAGTATAACACCAGTATGTGTGTATATACTTTTTAGGATATTTTCCAGCCTCCTATCAGCTGGCTCCTTGAGGGCGGCCGTATCTGGAGACGGTAACGCCACTTGTTTTGATAAGCGCGTGAGCGCCTTATCCACCCTAAGGGGTGTTTCCCAACGCGCCCTAACTTCTGGCGGGAAAGGGTATAACGCCAATAATTTTCTATCGGGGGAAACCCACGCATCATCACACACTTCATTTAATTTATCTGATTCAGGAAAAACTACAGGTAGTTTTTTCACACCCCACATAATACCGTCTTTTGTGGTACTTGTAGTATCAGAAATATGTAACACCTCCTTTATTGCCCTTAACATGTAACGTGTGGCCCAAATGGAAAATACATTTGTTTCTTCACCGTCGACACTGGAGTCAGTGTCCGTGTCTGTGTCTGTGTCGACCGACTGAGGTAAATGGGCGTTTTAAAGCCCCTGACGGTGTTTGAGACGCCTGGACAGGTACTAATTGGTTTGCCGGCCGTCTCATGTCGTCAACCGACCTTGCAGCGTGTTGACATTATCACGTAATTCCCTAAATAAGCCATCCATTCCGGTGTCGACTCCCTAGAGAGTGACATCACCATTACAGGCAATTGCTCCGCCTCCTCACCAACATCGTCCTCATACATGTCGACACACACGTACCGACACACAGCACACACACAGGGAATGCTCTGATAGAGGACAGGACCCCACTAGCCCTTTGGGGAGACAGAGGGAGAGTTTGCCAGCACACACCAAAACGCTATATTATACAGGGACAACCTTATATAAGTGTTTTCCCTTATAGCATCTTAATATATAATAATATCGCCAAATAAGTGCCCCCCCTCTCTGTTTTAACCCTGTTTCTGTAGTGCAGTGCAGGGGAGAGCCTGGGAGCCTTCCTAGCAGCGGAGCTGTGTAGGAAAATGGCGCTGTGTGCTGAGGAGAATAGGCCCCGCCCCCTTTTCGGCGGGCTTCTTCTCCCGTTTTTCTGACAACCTGGCAGGGGTTAAATACATCCATATAGCCCCGGGGGCTATATGTGATGTATTTTAAGCCAGCATAGGTACTTTCATTGCTGCCCAGGGCGCCCCCCCAAGCGCCCTGCACCCTCAGTGACCGTTGGTGTGAAGTGTGCTGAGAGCAATGGCGCACAGCTGCAGTGCTGTGCGCTACCTCATGAAGACTGAGAAGTCTTCAGCCGCCGATTTCTGGACCTCTTCTCTCTTCAGCATCTGCAAGGGGGTCGGCGGCGCGGCTCCGGTGACCCATCCAGGCTGTACCTGTGATCGTCCCTCTGGAGCTAGTGTCCAGTAGCCTAAGAAGCCAATCCATCCTGCACGCAGGTGAGTTCACTTCTTCTCCCCTAAGTCCCTCGTTGCAGTGAGCCTGTTGCCAGCAGGACTCACTGAAAATAAAAAACCTAACAAAACTTTTACTCTAAGCAGCTCTTTAGGAGAGCCACCTAGATTGCACCCTTCTCGGCTGGGCACAAAAACCTAACTGAGGCTTGGAGGAGGGTCATAGGGGGAGGAGCCAGTGCACACCACCTGATCCTAAAGCTTTTACTTTTGTGCCCTGTCTCCTGCGGAGCCGCTATTCCCCATGGTCCTGACGGAGTCCCCAGCATCCACTTAGGACGTCAGAGAAAAAATGATCATTCACTCTATAACGCGGACCTTACCCCTGTTTCCCCTTCCCTGTATAGCGACATTGATTCCTTCCTGGCCAAATGTCATCTTCATAAACTTAATCACTCTACGGTTTCCAAATTGGGTGCTGAAATTATTATAGAAGAATTGGAAGGAGTGTTGAAACTGCAAAAAACTGGTAAGGCCCCTGGGCCTGATGGCCTTTCTCTGGCGTACTACAAGAAATTTCATTCTATTTTATTCCTCCACTTAGGTAGACTATTTACCAGTTTCCTTAAAGGAGTCCCTCCTTCTCCCTATACTCTAGAGCAGTCTTTTTCAACCAGTGTGCCGTGGCACACTAGTGTGCGGCGACCAGTTGCAAGGTGTGCCGCGGAGCCAGAGCAGCTTCCTGCACCTTCAGAATGAACTGTTGGCCCAGGCTCTTCTTAGAGGATCAGTCATGCTCCGGCCATGACCTATGCCTTTGTGACGCGGCGGCGTGATATCATAGGTCACGGCCACCGCGTCTCATCACTCAGTCATCCTCCCGCCTGCATATACAACTTCCAGTTCCCGCCTGCATCCACAGCTTTCCTTGCCCACCCACATCCACACCTGCCCGACCGCCCGCTGCTCAGTATTTGCAGCACGCCACTATGAATAACCCCTTCTACTGATGGACAGGGAGGAGGACAGCTTACCGGTAGCGGCTAATATTTGTTATGTTATTTCTCCTGTGGGGAGCAATAGTATTTATGGGAGGAACAATGTGAATAATTAATGTGGGAAGCAATAGGATTTCTGTGGGGAGCAATGTGATTGTATTTTCTGTGTAGGCCAATGTATGTATGGATTTTATTTATTTTTTGCTGTGAGGGCCAATGTGTGTTTTTGTCTTGTTTTTCCTGTGGGTGAACTGATGGTGTGCCTTGGCAATTTTAAAATATTGTTCGGTGTGCCGCGAGTAAAAAAAGGTTGAAAATCACTGCTCTAGAGCATAGGTTCTCAAACTCGGTCCTCAGGACCCCACACGGTGCATGTTTTGCAGGTCTCCTCACAGAATCACAAGTGACATAATTAACTCCACCTGTGGACCTTTTAAAATGTGTCAGTGATTAATTAATACACCTGTGCACCTGCTGGGTTACCTGCAAAACATGCACTGTGTGGGGTCCTGAGGACCGAGTTTGAGAACCACTGCTCTAGAGGATCATATAATTCTAATCCACAAGGCTGGTAAAGATCCTAATCTCTGTTCAAGCTACAGACCGATTTCCCTTTTGAATAATGATATTAAATTGTTTTCAATAGTGTTGGCTGTGAGGTTGAATAGTGTCCTTCCCAGCTTAGTTCATGCTAACCAGATGGGCTTCATCCCGGACCGACAGGCGGGGGACAACAGAAGGCGCACCATTAATCTGGTTTATGCCATAAACAGAAGTAAATTGCCTTCAATCCTTCTCTCTTTGGATGCCTAGAAGGCATTTGACAGGCCTTTTATGTTTGCTGCTTTACGCAGTTTTGGCTTGGAATTCAGGTGCTGTACTCTAATCCTTCAGCTTGGGTACGTGTAAATGGTAGAGACTCTCACTTCTTTACTATACAAAATGGTACCAGACAGGGTTGTCCCTTATCCCCTTTAATTTTTGACCTGACTATCGAGCCTTTAGCTCAATTGATCCGTCTGGATTCGGACATTAGGGGGATACAGGTGGGGGAGGTGGATTACAAATTATCCTTATTTGCGGACGATGTCCTCTTTACTCTTTACTCCCCCCCCTTACCTCTATTCCCAATCTTTTTTGTGTTCTTTCATCATACTCATTCCTCTCTAGTTATAAAATTAATTACACAAAGTCAGAGGCTCTGCCATTGCATCTATCACCTACTATGAAATCTACACTAGCCAGTAATTTTAACTTTACATGTGCCAAAAAAAGATTTGTTACCTGGGCATTTTCATTACAGATTTGTATAACTCCTAGTATAAAATTTTTTTCCACAACTTGTTTGCCTCCATAGTTTCTGACCTAAGGTTTTGGCATAAGCAAATCAACATGTGGATTGGCAGAATGGCTATGGTCAAAATTAATGTATTACCCAGAATCCTATATTTTATGCAAACCATTCCGGTTCGTATCCCTGTGATAGAACTGCAAGGATTGCAGAAAGAAATCTGCAAAATTATTTGGCTGGATAAACATCCTAGACAAACATAGATTTTAGCCAGAAGCCCGCTCAGAGGTGGGAGAGGTCTACCTGACCTGCAGAAGTACTTTCTAGATACTCATTTGGGCCAGGCCCTCACTTGTTTTGCTTACCCTACAGACTTGCCCTGGGTACAGTCTTGCCCTGGGTACAGTGACTCTAATTTCTCCTCACTTATAGCCATCTTGCTACCATCAGCCTTATCCAGGGACTGTCAAATCTCTAACCTGGCTACTTCCCTCTCTTGCTCCATTTGGCTCCACTGCGCCCATCAATTTGGTATTACCTCCTTTCTATCTCCTTTATCTCCTCTTTGGGACAACCCCGCTTTCCCTCCAGGGTCCTCACAAGCTCACTCACACTCCTGGTACCGTAACTCTACTCGACCTAGATTTGTTATTGATTGTATTGAGGGTAAATCCTGGTCCTCCCTCGAGACTATCAGAAATACCACATTACCCACCCCAGACTTTTTGAATATTTTCAGTTGAGATCCTTTCTAGGTTCCCTACCTAAAACTGCTGCCTTTAGAAACCTGACACCTGTTATTACTCTTCTCTTAGTAAAGGCATGATTTCTATTTTATATTCCATGCTATGCTCAGCTGGCCCAGACCCTGTCCTTCCCCATGATAGTCACTGGGAAAGCGACCTTGGCCCCTCACCAGACAAGGAAGCCTGGAAGACTATTAGACACAACGTAGCTCACTCCTCCAATTCCTCTCCGCCCGTAACGCTGGGCGGAGTCACAGTCACAGATCTACCAGAAACAGTCCCCTCCCTCAGCCCGCCCAGTCTCCTCCCTGTCTCCGCCCACTCCCCTGTCTCTCTCCTCCCCGTACACTCCCTGCAGCAGTGCTGCCGGCTCCTGGTCACTGTACTCCGCGGGGCGGCTACCACATGGTGACACGCTGTCCCGCTGCTAACACTACCCCAGCCGCAGCACTGTATATATTGCAGCCAGTACCCGGGGCTCCCGTGGCAGTAGCTGCTGTCACACACGTGCTCGGGGCGGCTGTAGCCAGATGATAATATTATTGCAGTCAGCAGTGACATACCTCCCAACTGCCCCGATTTTCGCGGGACAGTCCCGTTTTTTGGGGACTGTCCCGCTGTCCCAGCGGGACAGTCCGCACAGCGTCTATTCATTGGAGACAGAGGGAGAGGGGGCATGCCAGCGGCTCACAGAGGGGCATGCCCCTTCAGTGACGAAAACGGGGACGTGGCTCGCGATCGCGGGTCCTCCCGCGAAGCCACGCCCCTTTTCGTAGGCCACGTCCCTTTTCGGGAGCTTCGCCGCGCGCGTGTCACTCTTTCAAAAAGAGAAAAGTTAGGAGGTATGCTGGCAGTGACATGGACGGGTTTCCTATCTCACCCTGCCTCCCGCCCCTCACCTATTGCGGATCATTAAATAGAATAGCCAGTGACTACTCCTAGCCCCACCACTGCGTTACACAGGCGCCCTCTGGATCGGGAAGATATTCTCTCTCCCTCCTATGTCACAACACCGCGGCCATAGGGATCTGCTATGTGGTGCAGTACTGTAAGTCCGGGATGTGACTGTTCATGTCACTGTCAGCCGCACGGGCGATGTCACTGTGTGATGCAATGCTGCAGCAGTATTAATGTATTATTGTCCGGGTGACGTCACTGTTCTGCCAGCTGCTGCAGTGTTGCTGTATTGTGCCCGGGTGACGTCACGGTGTGACGTTGCTGCTGCTGGCCACGTGCCTGGGTATAGTAGCTGTGCGAGAGACGTGTCTCCCAGGGAGTCGGGTGACACTGCAGCCGCTGACTGTAAGCGGGACTCTTACTAACCGCCTCAGTCTTGCAGCTGCCGCAGAGTTCAGGGAAAAATGCTACTATACAGTAGAAGGCTACTGACAGCCGCACTCGCCCCCCACCCACCCGTAGCACTAACACCCGCGGCCCCCCGCGCGCTCCCCCACCAGTAGCAACACCCACGGCACTCCCGCATGCGCCCCCACCAGTAGCACCAACACCCGCGGCCCCCCACCGGCGGCACCCACCGCATCCGCCCCCCACCCCTGCAGCCCCCCCGCGGCACTCCCGCCCCCAACCGTAGCTCCCACACCTGCAGCACTCCCCACTTGCGGCACCCCCGGCCCTCCCCCACCCCCATACCCACCTCTCCCCCCGCTACATCCCAGCACCCTCCACCCCACCCGCACCACCACCGCATCTGCCCCTCCTGCACCCGCTCCTCCCCCATCCGCAGCACCCCTGCTCCTGCTCCACCAACTACAGCACCCACGGCACTCCCACACCAGCCTCTCCCCCAGCTCACCCGCCCCTCCCACACCCGCATCACCCCTGCTCCAAAGCCCCCACCCATGGCACCCCAGCCCCTCCCCTATGCACAGCACCCCCCTCCCCTACCTGCAGAACCCCCCCAACCGCACACGCAAAAGTGGCACCCTCGCACCCACCCAACCACACCACCCCTGCACCCACCCCACCCCTCCCCTCCCCCCCAACACCCACCCACCTGCCCCTCCACCACCCCCAACACCACCACAGCTGGCCCTCTCCAACTGCGGTAACCACACACCCACCCCTCACCCACCTACAGCGCCCTTGGATCCCCTCCCCCATCCGCCCCTCTCCTGCCCGCGCCGCATCCGTACCCCCATCACACCCCCGCAGCCGCTACTCCCCCACCCGCAGCACCTCCGGACCCTCCCCCACCCCATCATCTATAGACACCTTCCCCCATTCGCAGACCTCCCCCGCCTCCAGCACCTCTGGACCACCACCCACAGCACCTCAGGACCCCCTCCCCCATCCACGGCTCCCCTGCAGCCACCCACAGCATCTACATACCCCATCCCGCACCCACACCTCCCCCACCCGCAGCACTTCTACAACCCAACCCCCCCCCCTGCAACCCCACCTCCCCCTACGCACCCCCACTACATCGGCCCTCCCCCACGCACAGCACCTCCAGACCCCCTCCTTCATCCACAGGCTCCCGTACCCGCCCCTCCACCACCAGCAGCATCTACAGACCCCATCCGCACCCCCTCACGCCCCCACCCCTGGCGCACCGCCCGCAGCATCCCCACACCCACCCCTCCCCCACCGCCACACCCCTGCCCCTCCCCCACCCGCCGCAGCAGCACCCCCGGCCCTACCCCGACCACGGTATCTCCGCACCGGCACCCTCCCCCACCCACCGCCGTAATCCCGCACCCACCCCTCACTCATCCACAGCACCCACGGACCCCCTCCCCCATACGTGCCAACCCGTGCATCCGCCCCTCCCCTGGCTACCACACATCCACATCAGCTACCCCATCCAGATCACCTACCCCACCGCAACACCCCCGCACCCACCACTCCCCCAACTACAGCACCTACCCACCCGCATTATCTACAGACACCCTCCCCATCTATGGACCTCCCACACCTGCCCCTCCCCCACCCACAACACCTCTGGACCACCACCCGAAGCACCTCCGGACTCCCTCCCCCATCCACAGCTCGCCCGCAGCCACCCCTCCCCCATCCACAGCATCTGCATCCCCCATCCGTGCCATCCCACACCTCCCCAACCCACAGCACTTCTGAAACCCATCACCTAAGCTCACCCCCCCTGCACCTCCAAACGCACCCACCTACATCGCCCCTCCCACACACACATCACCTCCATACCCCCTCTTTCATCCACATTCCCTCGCACCCACCCCTCCCCCACCAACAGCATCTACACTTCCCACCCGCACCCGCCCCTCACCGCAGCACCTCTAGACCCCCTCCCCCATCTGCGCCCTCTCCACACCTCCCCCTCCCCCACACACAGCACCTCTGCACCCTTTCCGCCATCCGTGCCCCTGCACCCACCCCTCCCCCACCAGCAATACCTCTGGACCCCCTCCCACACCCACCCCTCCACCACACGTAGCACCTTGGACACCACCTGTAGCCGCTACAAGGGATTCCCTGAATCGGGGTGATCAGCGGCACGGATAGGCACCTCACTGAACCCACCCCCTTTCCAAACCCCCCCCACACACACTGAACTTCTGTGAGTATAGTTGCTACCAATGGACATTGGATTAATAAGAAACACTAATGCTGTGGCCATTCTGTGTCTAAGCGACACTGCTACCTGTGGGCATTGTGTATAAGTGGCGCTGCTACCTGTGGCCACTGTGTGTATAAACGCAGCTACTACCTGTGGCCACTGTGTGTAGAACCAACTCTGCTACCTGTGGGCACTGTGTGTATAAGCGGCTCTGCTACCTGTGCCCATTATGTGTATTAGCGGCTCTGCTACCTGTGGGCATTGTGTATAAGTGGCGCTGCTACCTGTGACCACCGTGTGTATAAACGCAGCTACTACCTGTGGCCATTGTGTGTAGAACCAACTCTGCTACCTGTGGGCACTGTGTGTATAAGTGGCGCTGCTACCAGTGGCCATTGTGTGTATAAGCAACACTGCTACCTGTGGCCATTGTGTATAAGTGGCGCTGCTACCTGTGGCCATTGTGTGTAGAACCAACTCTGTTACCTGTGGGTATTGTGTGTATACGCGGCTCTGCTACCTGTGGGTATTGTGTGTATACGCGGCTCTGCTACCTGTGTCCATTTTGTGTATAAGCGCCTCTGCTACCTGTCGTCACTGTGTGTATAAGCGCCTCTACTACCTGTGGGGGGTGGTATTCATGTGACCGCCGGTCAGCTGACCGACAGTCACATGACCTCCTCCATGAGCCCGACGGCTCACTATCCCGATGGTCGGCATGCCGACCAACAGGGACTATTTCCACTCGTGGGTGTCCACGACACCCATAGAGTGGGAATAGAACCCGTGGCGACCGTAAGTCACCACCGAGCCCGCAGTGTGGCGAGCGCAGCGCGCCCGCAAGGGGCTTGCTGCACTCGCCCCTCCCCGACGGGATCCCGGCGTCGGTATGCTGCCGGGATCCCAGCTTCGGTAAGGTGACCGGCTGTCAGGAGACCGCCGGTCACCAGTACTACACCCCCTGTGGGCACTGTGTATATAAGCGCCTCTGCTACCTGTGGGTATTGTGTGTATAAGCGCCTCTGCTACCTGTGGCCATTGTGTGTATAAGCGCCTCTGCTACCTGTGGGTATTGTGTGTATAAGCGACTCTGCTGCCTGTGGGCACTGTGTGTATAAGTGCCTCTGCTACCTGCGGGTATTGTGTGTATAAGCGACTCTGCTGCCTGTGGGTATTGTGTGTATAAGCGGCTCTGCTGCCTGTGGGTATTGTGTGTATAAGCGGCTCTGCTACCTGTGGCCATTGTGTGTATAAGCGCCTCTGCTACCTGCGGGTATTGTGTGTATAAGCGACTCTGCTGCCTGTGGGTATTGTGTGTATAAGCGACTCTGCTACCTGTGGCCATTGTGTGTATAAGCGGCTCTGCTACCTGCAGGTATTGTGTGTATAAGCAACTCTGCTGCCTGTGGGTATTGTGTGTATAAGCGGCTCTGCTACCTGTGGCCACAGCACTTTGGTGTCTTATCTACAGTGCATTGCTGTTACTCATCTGGTACTTCATGATGCAGACACTAGCAGTATAAACTACACTATGTTATTCATTGTGCCCTGCGGCCACTCTGCACGCCCTCACAAAGGGCTACGCCCCCTTGACAATCGCACGCCCTTCCCCCTTGCAATATTTACCCACTGGCATAAAAAAAAATTTCTCGCAACGGTATTTTCTCTCTAACACCTTCCCTCTCTTTATCCTCTACCTACCACCCTGACTCTCCCTATCCTTTACCGATCGCAGCATTTCTGTACATTCCCTCCCCCCTGACATCTCTCTATCTTTTCTCAACCGGACACCATTTCTGTATGCCCTCTATACTGCCCTGAATTTCTGGATCTATTATCTACCGGGCTGCGTATGTTTAAAGGCCTGCAGGGGTTAACGGGGCATAGCCCCTAACGACGGTGTGAAGAGCGCCCGTAGGGCGCGATGAATCACCTAGTATAATATACATACATCATGTATATATATTATATACGAGTACTTAGTTCCCTCCAGGCTTTCTAAAATGTACCCAACCTTCTCTCCATTCTGTTGGCGTGATTGTGGTTCACAAGGAGACTTCTGCCACATTTGGTGGACCTGCCCTAAAATTCATCCCCATTGGTCGGGAATTGAGTCTCTATTAGGACAGATATTTAACTCACAAATTACCCTTAACCCATGGTCTGCATTATTAGAATATCCAATAGAAGGTTTGAGCCCTATCTCAAATAAACTGGTTCTTCATATTTTACATGCTGCTAGGGGGGCCCTAGCTTCTAGTTGGAAGCAACCCTCCCGCCCTCCATTCCATATGGTGTTATCTAAAATATGGTTTATTAACTCTATGGAAAAAAATCACCCATGACTTGCATGGTTCTAGCGACAAATACGAGATAATCTGGTCCCCGTGGTTCGCCTACTTTGCCAACCCATCTCCTGGGACCTGAGGAGGTTGTAATTGTAAGACTTAAAGTCGTCCCTGCAATAATATTGTTTTTTCTCATAAGACCAACCCTGATTTTAGTGCGTTTTGGCTCGGTGGTCCCGTTTTTTTCCTCCCCCCCTTATTTCTTCCTCCTCATCTTTGTTCATTCTTTTCTCTGTCTTCTGTGTCTCCTCTCCTTCTTTCCTTCTCTTTACTTTTTCAATTTTTTCTTATCTATGGTTCCTTATTTTTGATTTTTAATACTATATACTAAAATCACATTGCTTCCGCAGTTGTTTGGGTCTCAAGTATTGCTATGTTATTGGATTTCTATGTTATTGGTTATTTGTATGTACCATATCCCATATTTCTCTAAACGTCCTAGTGGATGCTGGGGACTCCGTCAGGACCATGGGGGATTAGCGGCTCCGCAGGAGACAGGGCACAAAAATAAAGCTTTAGGATCAGGTGGTGTGCACTGGCTCCTCCCCCCCATGACCCTCCTCCAAGCCCCAGTTAGGTTTTTGTGCCCGTCCGAGCAGGGTGCAATCTAGGTGGCTCTCTTAAGGAGCTGCTTAGAAAAAGTTTTAGGTTTTTTATTTTCAGTGAGTCCTGCTGGCAACAGGCTCACTGCATCGAGG
Organism: Pseudophryne corroboree; assembly: GCF_028390025.1. Taxonomy (NCBI): domain Eukaryota; kingdom Metazoa; phylum Chordata; class Amphibia; order Anura; family Myobatrachidae; genus Pseudophryne; species Pseudophryne corroboree. Next base: position 513,734,849 of record NC_086448.1, on the reverse strand, counting down.
GACTTAGGGGAGAGAAGTTCAACTCACCTGCGTGCAGGATGGATTGGCTTCTTAGGCTACTGGACACCATTAGCTCCAGAGGGAGTCGGAACACAGGTCTCACCCTGGGGTTCGTCCCGGAGCCGCGCCGCCGACCCCCCTTGCAGATGCTGAAGATTGAAGGTCCAGAAACCGGCGGCAGAAGGCTTTTCAGTCTTCATGAAGGTAGCGCACAGCACTGCAGCTGTGCGCCATTGTTGTCACACACTTCACACCATTAGGTCACGGAGGGTGCAGGGCGCTGCTGGGGGCGCCCTGGGCAGCAATGTATAATACTTTTTATGGCTAAAAAATACATCACATATAGCCTTTGAGGCTATATGGATGTATTTAACCCCTGCCAGATATCTCAAACTCCGGGAGAAAAGCCCGCCGGAATAGGGGGCGGGGCTTATTCTCCTCAGCACACAGCGCCATTTTCCTGCTCAGCTCCGCTGTGAGGAAGGCTCCCAGGACTCTCCCCTGCACTGCACTACAGAAACAGGGTAAAACAGAGAGGGGGGGCACTTTTTTTGGCGATATTTTATATATTTAAGCTGCTATAAGGATACAACACTTATATAAGGTTGTTCCCATATATATTATAGCGCTTGGGTGTGTGCTGGCAAACTCTCCCTCTGTCTCCCCAAAGGGCTAGTGGGGTCCTGTCTTCAATAGAGCATTCCCTGTGTGTCTGCTGTGTGTCGGTACGTGTGTGTCGACATGTATGAGGACGATGTTGGTGTGGAGGCAGAGCAATTGCCGATAATGGTGATGTCCCCCCCCTGGGAGTCGACACCGGAATGGATGGCTTTGTTTATGGAATTACGTGATAATGTCAGCACATTACAAAAATCAGTTGACGACATGAGACGGCCGGAAAACCAGTTGGTACCTGCCCAGGCGTCTCAGACACCGTCAGGGGCTGTAAAACGCCCTTTACCTCAGTCGGTCGACACAGACCCAGACACGGACACTGAATCTAGTGTCGACGGTGAAGAAACAAACGTATTTTCAAGTAGGGCCACACGTTATATGATCACGGCAATGAAGGAGGCTTTGCATATCTCTGATACTGCAAGTACCACAAAAAGGGGTATTATGTGGGGGGTGAAAAAACTACCTGTAGTTTTTCCTGAATCAGAGGAATTGAATGATGTATGTGATGAAGCATGGGTTAACCCAGATAGAAAAGTGCTAATTTCAAAAAAGTTATTGGCATTATACCCTTTCCCGCCAGAGGTTAGGGCGCGCTGGGAAACACCCCCTAAGGTGGATAAGGCGCTCACACGCTTATCAAAACAAGTGGCGTTACCGTCTCCTGATACGGCCGCCCTCAAGGATCCAGCTGATAGGAGGCTGGAAACTACCCTAAAAAGTATATACACACATACTGGTGTTATACTGCGACCAGCCATCGCCTCGGCCTGGATGTGCAGTGCTGGGGTGATCTGGTCGGATTCCCTGACTGAAAATATTGATACCCTGGATAGGGACAGTATTTTACAGACTTTAGAGCAATTAAAGGATGCTTTTCTTTATATGCGAGATGCTCAGAGGGATATTTGCACTCTGGCATCGAGAGTAAGTGCGATGTCCATATCTGCCAGAAGAAGTTTATGGACACGACAGTGGTCAGGTGATGCGGATTCCAAACGGCATATGGAAGTATTGCCGTATAAAGGGGAGGAATTATTTGGCGTCGGTCTATCGGATCTGGTGGCCACGGCAACGGCCGGGAAATCCACCTTTTTACCTCAGACCCCCTCCCAACAGAAAAAGACACCGTTTTTTCAGCCGCAGTCCTTTCGGTCCTATAAGAACAAGCGGGCAAAAGGACAGTCATATCTGCCCCGAGGCAGAGGAAAGGGTAAGAGAGGGCAGCAAGCAGCTCCTTTCCAGGAACAGAAGCCCTCCGCGGGTTCTGCAAAGCCCTCAGCATGACGCTGGGGCTTTACAAGCGGACTCAGAAACGGTGGGGGGTCGACTCAAGAATTTCAGCGCGCAGTGGGCTTGCTCACAGGTGGACCCCTGGATCCTGCAGATAATATCTCAGGGTTACAGGTTGGAATTCGAGAAGTCTCCCCCTCGCCGGTTCCTAAAGTCTGCTCTGCCAACGTCTCCCTCAGACAGGGCGACGGTATTGGAAGCCATTCACAAGCTGTATTCTCAGCAGGTGATAGTCAAGGTACCCCTCCTACAACAGGGAAAGGGGTATTATTCCACACTATTTGTGGTACCGAAGCCGGACGGTTCGGTAAGACCTATTCTAAATCTGAAATCTTTGAACCTGTACATACAAAAATTCAAGTTCAAGATGGAGTCACTCAGAGCAGTGATAGCGAATCTGGAAGAAGGGGACTTTATGGTGTCCCTGGACATCAAGGATGCTTACCTGCATGTCCCAATTTGCCCTTCACATCAAGGGTACCTCAGGTTCGTGGTGCAAAACTGTCATTATCAGTTCAGACGCTGCCGTTTGGATTGTCCACGGCACCTCGGGTCTTTACCAAGGTAATGGCCGAAATGATGTTTCTTCTACGAAGAAAAGGCGTATTAATTATCCCTTACTTGGACGATCTCCTGATAAGAGCAAGGTCCAGAGAACAGCTGGAGGACGGAGTAGCACTAACCCAAGTAGTGCTGCAACAACACGGGTGGATTCTGAATTTCCCAAAATCTCAGTTGACCCCGACAACACGTCTGCTGTTCCTGGGAATGATTCTGGACACGGTTCAGAAAAAGGTGTTTCTTCCGGAGGAGAAAGCCAGGGAGTTATCCGAACTTGTCAGGAACCTCCTAAAACCAGGAAAAGTGTCTGTGCATCAATGCACAAGAGTCCTGGGAAAGATGGTGGCTTCTTACGAAGCAATCCCATTCGGCAGATTCCACGCACGAACTTTTCAGTGGGATCTGCTGGACAAATGGTCCGGATCGCATCTGCAGATGCATCAGCGGATAACCTTATCGCCACGGACAAGGGTGTCTCTTCTGTGGTGGTTACAGAGTGCTCATCTGTTACAAGGCCGCAGATTCGGCATACAGGACTGGGTCCTGGTGACCACGGATGCCAGTCTGAGAGGCTGGGGAGCAGTCACACAGGGAAGAAACTTCCAGGGAGTATGGTCAAGCCTGGAGATGTCTCTTCACATAAATATACTGGAGCTAAGAGCGAGTTACAATGCTCTAAGCCTGGCAAAACCCCTGCTTCAGGGTCGGCCGGTGTTGATCCAGTCGGACAACATCACGGCAGTCGCCCACGTAAACAGACAGGGCGGCACAAGAAGCAGGAGAGCAATGGCAGAAGCTGCAAGGATTCTTCGCTGGGCGGAAGATCATGTGATAGCACTGTCAGCAGTGTTCATTCCGGGAGTGGACAACTGGGAAGCAGACTTCCTCAGCAGACACGATCTACACCCGGGAGAGTGGGGACTTCATCCAGAAATCTTCCACATGATTGTAAACCGTTGGGAAAAACCAAAGGTGGATATGATGGCGTCTCGCCTCAACAAAAAACTGGACAGGTATTGCGCCAGGTCAAGAGACCCTCAGGCAATAGCTGTGGACGCTCTGGTAACACCGTGGGTGTTCCAGTCAGTGTATGTGTTTCCTCCTCTGCCTCTCATACCCAAAGTACTGAGAATTATACGGCAAAGGGGAGTAAGAACGATACTCGTGGCTCCGGATTGGCCAAGAAGAACTTGGTACCCGGAACTTCAGGAGATGCTCACGGAAAATCCGTGGCCTCTACCTCTAAGACGGGACCTGATTCAGCAGGGACCGTGTCTATTCCAAGACTTACCGCGGCTGCGTTTGACGGCGTGGCGGTTGAACGCCGAATTCTAAGGGAAAAAGGCATTCCGGAAGAGGTCATCCCTACACTGGTTAAAGCCAGGAAGGAGGTGACTGCACAACATTATCACCGCATTTGGAGAAAATATGTTGCGTGGTGCGAGGCCAGGAAGGCCCCCACGGAGGAATTTCAATTGGGTCGATTCCTACATTTCCTGCAAACAGGATTGTCTATGGGCCTCAAGTTGGGGTCCATTAAGGTTCAAATTTCGGCCCTGTCGATTTTCTTCCAGAAAGAATTGGCTTCCGTTCCTGAAGTCCAGACTTTTGTAAAAGGAGTACTACATATACAGCCCCCGATTGTGCCCCCAGTGGCTCCGTGGGACCTTAATGTAGTTTTGGATTTTCTCAAATCCCATTGGTTTGAGCCACTCAAATCGGCGGATTTGAAATATCTTACATGGAAAGTAACCATGCTACTGGCCCTGGCTTCAGCCGGGAGAGTGTCAGAATTGGCGGCTTTATCGTATAAAAGCCCATATCTGATTTTCCATTCGGACAGGGCAGAACTGCGGACGCGTCCTCATTTTCTGCCTAAGGTGGTGTCAGCGTTTCACCTGAACCAGCCTATTGTGGTGCCTGCGGCTACTAGCGATTTGGAGGATTCCAAGTTGCTGGACGTTGTCAGGGCATTGAAAATATATATTTCAAGGACGGCTGGAGTCAGAAAATCTGACTCGCTGTTTATACTGTATGCACCCAACAAGCTGGGTGCTCCTGCTTCTAAGCAGACGATTGCTCGTTGGATTTGTAGCACAATTCAACTTGCACATTCTGTGGCAGGCCTGCCACAGCCTAAATCTGTCAAGGCCCATTCCACAAGGAAGGTGGGCTCATCCTGGGCGGCTGCCCGAGGGGTCTCGGCATTACAACTCTGTCGAGCAGCTACGTGGTCGGGGGAGAACACGTTTGTAAAATTCTACAAATTTGATACCCTGGCTAAAGAGGACCTGGAGTTCTCTCATTCGGTGCTGCAGAGTCATCCGCACTCTCCCGCCCGTTTGGGAGCTTTGGTATAATCCCCATGGTCCTGACGGAGTCCCCAGCATCCACTAGGACGTTTAGAGAAAATAAGATTTTACTTACCGATAAATCTATTTCTCGTAGTCCGTAGTGGATGCTGGGCGCCCATCCCAAGTGCGGATTGTCTGCAATACTTGTACATAGTTATTGTTACAAAAAAATTGGGTTGTTCTTGTTGTGAGCCGTCTGTTCAGAGGCTCCTACGTTGTCATACTGTTAACTGGGTTCAGATCACAAGTTGTACGGTGTGATTGGTGTGGCTGGTATGAGTCTTACCCGGGATTCAAAATCCTTCCTTATTGTGTACGCTCGTCCGGGCACAGTATCCTAACTGAGGCTTGGAGGAGGGTCATGGGGGGAGGAGCCAGTGCACACCACCTGATCCTAAAGCTTTATTTTTGTGCCCTGTCTCCTGCGGAGCCGCTAATCCCCCATGGTCCTGACGGAGTCCCCAGCATCCACTACGGACTACGAGAAATAGATTTATCGGTAAGTAAAATCTTATTTTTATATGGTTTTGTATGAAGCTTTGCAATAAAGATGACTTGAAAAAAAAAAGAAACCATACGTTGGATTAGTTCTTAATGACATTAACATATTGTTGTACAAGTAGAACAGTTTTCATGAATGTTCCAAATACAGTATGTTACAATAAGTCAAAAGAAAGAAAATTTGCTGGCTTATTAACATTGATTACCCTAAAAAAATGGAAGAATTATATGTATATGTATATATATATATATAAAAAATAGAAACAGATTAAGCCCTAACCAGCGCTAGATAGAGCTACACCTCAGAGAAATACCTCCTGTTAGACAAGGTATTAGGATAGAAATAGAAAGTGTAGAGAATTCTCAAGAGAGCTATAGCACCTTAATCAGTTATCACAAATGAATATAAAAATTATTTTATTATCATAAAAGGAACAATGAATTTCTTAACATTGTTATATACATCTATAACGTGAATACATAAAAGATCTTTTCCAGAATCACATCAACTGTACATATACATGTTATTTTAAAATCAACTGGAGAGTTTTTCTCTGATAGTGTCTATTAGACAGATAGAACTTAAAATATTCAACAAATTTGCTTAGATGTATGTCCTGATAGGCAAAAAGATCCCTTGAGAATTCTCTACGCTATATATATATATATATATATATATATATATATATAAATTCAAAACCATTTATTTGGCAGGAGTTGAAATTCCAATATTATATTTTTTTTATACTTTTTTTTTCATCTGTGAATTTTGGATATTCTGAAACATCTGACTTCTGTAAAATTACACATTTAGATGTGCATTGAGAGTATCACTGCCACAGAAAGAATGAAAATGTTGCTTGAGATCAACATTGCCAAAAATAGGGTTAATATTGGTATTACCTATTGTTTATATGGCACTACCAAGTATCTGTAGTACTGTACAGGAAAAATTACAATAATCTACAAAATATTCAAAGTAAACATGTTAAGACAGTACGATGGAAAAAAAAAATCAAAATATGAAAGTGAGTGATACAGTAGTTAAAACAGTAACCAAGTGCAATTCCATATAAAGTAGCCAAGGTGAGGAACTACTTAAGGGCCTAATTCAGACTGGATCGTTGCCGCAGTCTGAATCCCTATGTGGAGTGCGCATGCGCACCCCAGGGGCCCAGTGAGATGTTAAAAGCATCTCAGAGCTGCAATTGCCTCTGCCTGATTGACAGGCAGAGGCGGTCGCAGGGTGGGAGGGTCATGCCAACTGAGGCGTGTTCCAGACAACAGAGGGGTGTCCGAATCGTTACGGGGGCGGGCCGCGGCAACTGCATGACATCACACGCAGCCGCTATGACCCGGGACGTGGCAAGTAGCCACCTGCCAGCGCACAGGAGCACTGGCAGGTGGCAAAAGCATCGCCGCTATGCAATGCTTTTGCACCCTTGCGGGGGGAAACAGGGACTGACATGCTGGGCGTCCCCCTGCATGTCTGAGTAAGTGGTTGTAGATGTGCTAAATTTAGCACATATACAATCAGATCTGATTTACCCCCTAAATCCATAAGATCAGAGTCTAATCAATGGTCCAGTACCAGGAAATCCGTCAGGAAATAGCAGGAGCAGGGGTCATTCACATGTGGATGCAGCCTCACGTTCGCACGCAGCGTCCGCTGGTCTGTGCATGCACATCGGCCGTGTGTGCGTGTGTGACCTTACACATTGCGGCTGCATCCAGTAGAGGATGCGGCCGCATTGTGATTGACAGTGGTGACTGGAGGGGAGGGGTGTCTTGAAAGGGGGGCGGGCTGGGATCATTTTCAGGACGGCTCTAAAACAAAATGTCCGCTGACCGCCTGACAGTGCAGCCAAGCTGCGCTACCAGGGGTCAACCTTAATTCCAATGCAGCCACATCGGGAGGTAGCCTCACACACGCTGGCCTGCCTTGCCCTGTGCTGGGAGGACCCCAGCATTTTGAGATAAACACAGATCTGGCTGCGCATGCAGCGATCTGGGTTCATCTCTGAATAACCCCCATTGTACGATGTTGCGACCCGCAACCGATCGCAGTGACTATTGTATGATGTGTACCCTCAAATCCACCAAATTTATCATTTGATGAGTTGGTTGGTCGCATCATTCCCTTGGATATTCTGCAAGTCCAATGGGTCGATTCCACAGATGGTGCAGTACTGTTACATGAAGCTTGTAACGATATATCAAGTCATTGTATGATGCATCATTTAGTGTGTACAATGATGTGATATATCATTACATGACGTTGCCACATCACTGGATCGTACTGTTGTTTAGGTGTGCACCTAGTTTTAGAAACATGGAGGACACCCAATAACATTGCGGAGAACTGACACGACAGGTACTATTTAAAGTCTAACACTGAAGAATCACTGCCGGACAGGGACGGATTAAGCCTTGGGGGGGTGTCTGGGCACTTAAGACAGGGGGGCCCGGTTGAAGTGTAGCGGGGGGGTTTATTAGATGTATTAGATTACGTGCATACCTTCCAACATGAGTCATTCCAGGAGGGACGAAATGCTCTCTACCTGGACTTCTCTCCTAATATATGATTGATGTCACGTGTTCAATTATTTAATTGATAAGAAAGGTTTTTGCAATCACAACTTAAGAAGTTAGTACAGGTAGAGAGCATTTTGTCCCTCCTTGAATGGGTCATATTGAGATGTATGGATTGTGTATGTTAAATTTAAAACAATGTTGTACAGTATATTAGATTTAAACTAATAGTTTAATAATGCCTGGGTACTGTTTCTAGCTCCATCTAATTGAAAAACAACTATTTTATAATATTGTCTTGTAATGGAACAAAGATAACTTAAACAACCTTAAAATACACATAGAAAAATAAAATCTATAATTTATCTTGTCACATGCAAGAATAGCAGCAGCCTTTGTACTACTGACACACTGGTACAGGACTCAGGAGGTCTCTCTCTAGACCCCCATTAGATAACAAGTTACACATGACCCAGACATCCAGGTGGGGAGGTGGAGAAGCTGATATTTTTGTGTCACTTACAGCTCACTCCACATTCCTATCTCTCCTCTGGTCGTAAAGCTCCATTGGTAGCTCATGAAACCTGATGCTCCTGTGTCTCTGCCTGCACTGCATACTGTTCTGCTCACATTTTGGCTGTCTGATTCTGTTGAGGGAAAGTTAGTAATGTCAGAGTGCTCTGGCTGGGGGCCCCCCTGAGAAAAAGAAGGGCTCGGGGTACAGTATGACCTGTGCCCCCCTCTTAATCTGGCTATGCTGCCAGATGTGGGAGCATGCTCAGGAACCTAGAAAACTTCACTTTCTCTGGGAACAGAGCTCTGAAAGCTTAGCTTTTAATGTTACTGAATCAAGGACTATGAAACTATTTTCCTAACAGACGGTTTCCAGACATTCTCAGACTCATTCTTCTCAGGGTGCAGCTGTTGTTCACTCTTGAGATGCGCAGACGAGGCAAATTTATTTGCAGCTTTCATGTACTTTTTATGTATACCCTAGTGAGAAAACAAAAGTTGCACAAATGTAACAAAGTGGTGTGACTGAAGATAGAACAACTGCCTTAAGAACTGCTTTGGTAAAGACCGTTGTTTCTTGAAAGACTGTGTCATCCTGTGCTTACCCTCTAAAACTCTACATAATTGCCCCAACTTATGTACAAAGATAGGCATTTTACACTGTGCAGGTTCCAACTATAGAACACTGAAAGCTTTCCTTTTTCCAAATGCAGGATCGTGACACAGATCATCAATAACCGTAGGACCCTTCTACTCAAGAAATTAAGCTTGTGCCTTGATTCATGAAGAAATTTTCAATGAAAAGTGTTAAGCTTCTGGTGACTTGTTAGACTGGCAGAACAAAGCAAGAATGCATAAGGTGGCATAGTTTACAAACACTGATATTAACATTTTCTTCTTATACAAAGGAGCTACAGTGTAGATATAGATTGTGTTGCTTTAATGAAGTTTGCAGGAAGTCACTTATTATTCAGGAATTGTCTCTGCAGTTCCCTAGAGTCCTGTGGTGAGTTGCACACAGACTACTTTGCTTACAGTACAGGTTGAGTATCCCATATCCGGAATGCTCGGTACTAGGGGCATTCCAGATATGGGATTTTCCGGATAACAGAATACCTGTTATCCGGATGGGTCCCGGGGGTTCATGGCGGGTCCGGTGCATTGGAGGGCGGGTCCGTGGTGGGTCCAGGGGGTCCACGGCAGGTCCTGGCAGCACTCCCCCACCTGTCTGTGATTGGCCGCTGCATCCAGTGATGTCCTGATGCCAGCCGCGTCATGATGTCACTACAGGGTCGAAATATTCAGATTTTCTGAATATTTCGGCTTTTGTTTATTCAGAAAAATGGATACCCAACCTGTATCTGGGGCCTAATTCAGTATCAGTTGCAAGTTTGAAACTATCGCAAATGGCTGTGTGTACACGGACATTCACATTGCAATTTGATTGACAGGTGGTGGGGTTTGGGGATGGCGATACGGTGTCCATTTTTGGGGCAGCCCGATGATGTCGCCTACGTATTCTGCAGTAGGAAACATGGCAGCGATGCACCTGCATATGCAGCCTGGATGCGTATGTAGGGGGCTTTCACTATTTGCCGATTTCTATTATGCGATCGCAATTGTATTATAAAAGCATCACTGGGCGGCAACCAAAAGTGCTGGGTGGCCTTGCCCCCAGCATGCAATTGTAAGCAGTAACAGTTTAACTTTTTTAGCAAACTGCTACTGAAGCTAAATGAGGGCCTTGGCCCACTAAGTTTACCCCTATCTTGTGAGGTTATAGTTGCTGTCAGAAGTTGTCAACTGATACTACAGGATGTGCCAATCAAACTGCCTTGGACTGAAAAAATTAGCTGTTATTCGCTCTGTGGACTTATTATTCCTCCTCAAGTAGCCACCATGGGGTGGTTACTTGGACAGGGGTGGTTAAAGTGGACAGGAAGCACTAGTTGCTCAACGAAAACCTCTCCTGTCTATGTTTTTCCTTTCTATAATGTAATTCAATATGCACGATAAAGCAGGCTTTCTAGGTACTGTTTACCGTCCACTTAAAGCAGGCCATTCCCATTGGGACACTATGACCTACTGTATTAAAGAAGTAAAAGAGTAAGGTTAATAAACCAATTTTGAACTTAGATAATGAATCATTAACATCCTCCCCAAACAGAACTTCTTATGGGACACATCCCAGATTTTCCCCCCTTTTGTTTACAGGTTTTATAAGCATTTACCTAGGATACAAATGATCAGGAGAAAAAGGATATGTTCCTCCAGGGGTTTCTAGTACATCTGGGGAATAATATAGTACTTTTTTGAGCCAAAGAGCTACCCATCTGGCAAGTATAAATAATAATAATAATAGTAATTATTATTATTATTATTATTATCCAGAGGTGTGACTAGGGTCTTCAATACCTAGGGCAAGATGGTAAATGCCCCCCACCCAAAAAAAAACACTTTGATAAAGTATGTGCGTGCAAAATAATGGGCATGCCCACATGCCAGAGTCACTGAACATGACACACCACCCATTTCCTGTCACTATGGGAACATTCTTTTCCAGTTCATATGCACCTTACTTGTTTGATGGTTTCTCACAATGGGGAACCTCTGAAGAGATGTATCCTCCCTGGGATGACAGCGTCTTAAGTCTGTATTCACTATTCATGTAGGATATCACATCGTCTGGAAGATGACTTTGTATAAATATTAACAAGGTCATCATCATACAGCAGCAGTTCAACCAGACTCATGCCCCCTGTGTAACTTCCTGACCCCATCGTCATCTCTCAGCCACACCATCTACCCCTTGCATCTTTCAGGCAAACCATCTATCCCTTGTGTCTCTCAGCCACATCATCTCCCCCTTGCATCTCTCAGCCACACCATCTCCCCCTTGCGTTGCCTCTTACCACACTATCATTCCCATGCATCATCTCTCAGCACACCATCATATTCTACCTGCATCATCTCACAGCACACCATCATCTCCCCCCTGCATTCTGTCTCAGCACACCATCATCTACTGCCTTCATCTCTCACCACACCATCATCTCCCACCTGAGTCACCCAGTAAACCATCATCTCCCACCTGCGTCTCTCAGCACACATCTCCCTCCTGAATCTCTCAGCACACCATCATCTCCCCTTGCATCTCTCTCAGCACACCATCTCCCCCTGCATTTCTCTCAGTACACCATCTTCCCCTGCATCTCTCTCAGCACACCATCTCACCCTGCATCTCTCTCAGCATACCATCTCACCCTGCATCTCTCTCAACTTCCTCATCGCCCTTCGCTCCATAGCCTCTTACCGCATACAGCAACAGTAGAAACACACACTATCCCCTTACCCCCCAAACTCACATGCTGTCTTGCTCCAGTGGTGACTATCTTTAATGAGTGCAATGCATCATGGGATTTGTAGTTTCTCTTTTACTGCTCTGGGTTTAAGCAGTAAAAATAAACTACAATTCCCATACCACCCCTCTTCCTACTCTAGCCAGCTGGGGCTGTGTGATAGAGGGGGTGTGATTGGTGAGGATGGGGGGGGTGCGATTACGGGCAGAGGTGCGATTACGGACAGGTGGTGCCTATGTAGGTACAGTGTCGGACTGGGGTATGAAGGGCCCACCAAGGAATGCAGTGGTGGGTGCCCAAGCTTAATGGGTGTTGCCTGCCACCCAAAGGGGGTGTAGCCAGCCACCACAGAGGGATATGGCCAACCATCAGAGAGCACATGCAAATAACAGGGCTCCTTCATAAAGGAGGACATAGCAGTTGTCAGGACCACCCACTTTGATTAGCAGGAAGGCTAATCTTGGTGTATTTTCCATAGAAACAAAACAAGCACCCAAGTTCATCCATGACACTAAATCCTAGAGGAGGAATGGGGCACTCATGCAGTGGGTCCCACTGGGGATTTCCCCTGTACACCTGTGGGCAATACCACCCTGTGTAGATGGATAGGGCAGCACAGCCCCGTATATTAAATCTATGTAAATATACCTTTTATAGAACAACTCTTCTTGCCCTCCTCACATCTGAAACAAGTGTCCATCATCCCTCTGACTACTTTGCCTTAAAGTAGAAATAGAATGTGTAATAATGATGACTGTGGGACAACAAGAACTGTAGTAAAATCTTCTGCAAACATTCCATTGCTGGGTAACTTGCTTTAGCAAAGCGTTTTCCCAGGAATGAGTAAGTGAATTGGTCATGGTCACAGCTGAACAACCCCTTTTCTCTTCTTTGTTATTTGCATGTTTCTTGACTCTATGGTACAAGCCTATAGTGGAAATGTTAGCTGTCTATACTGGTCTGAATTGCCCAGGGACAGGTTAGCCATAGGCCTTACTGGGATTTGGCAATGACCTACTAAGGCCTCCCGATTTATTTATTTGATATTACAATTATTTTTTCTTTTTTGGGAAATTTATTTTTTCACTTAGGTGGGGGCAATGGGGGTCATTCCGAGTTGATCGCTCGCTAGCTAGTTTTAGCAGCCGTGCAAACGCTATGCCACCGCCCACTAGGAGTGTATTTTAGCTTAGCAGAAGTGCGAATGGTTGTATCGCACAGCGCCTGCAGAAATTTTTTGTGTAGTTTCAGAGTAGCTCAAAACCTACTCAGCGCTTGCGATCACTTCAGACTATTCAGTTCTGGGTTTGACGTCACAAACCCGCCCAGCGTTCGCCCACCATAGGGTGGGAATAAAGCCTGTTGCTCGCCACCGAGTTCTCAATGGGCTTTGTTGTGCTTTGCTACCCCTGCCAGGCATCTAAAAGCGGGGATCCCAGCATCGGTAGGGTGACCGGTGGTTTCCCAACCACCGGTCACACATACCCAACCCGTCACAAACTATCAGAGCTATCCCCTTACTAAAGTGAGTGGTTCCTGACAGTATACATTTTCGGACAGAGATCCCAGCTGCATGTCCATCATTGCAGAGTGAGGCCACTGATCTCCTAGTCTTGTGAGTAGATGTAATACTTATCACTATGATCTTTCCCACCCTGATAAAAGTGCAAATACTGTAGCTTATCTACAAACTGGCCTTTATAGAGGTGCACCGTTTTATTCAGTTAGACGTAATAGCAATAGGAACAGCATGCAGCCATTCTAAATACTGATGTGGTTCTTTATGTGTGCAGTGCACAAATAACCCTTAAAAAGGCATGACTGATAGTAGCTACAGTATGTACACAGTACTTTTTGCAAATGCCAGAAGACCAGAAATAACTAGTAATGAGCGGGTTCGGTTTCTCGGAAACCGAACCCCCCCGAACTTCACCCTTTTTACACGGGTCCGAGGCATACTCGGATTCTCCCGTATGGCTCGGTTAACCCGAGCGCGCCCGAACGTCATCATCCCGCTGTCGGATTCTCGCGAGAGTCGGATTCTATATAAGCAGCCGCGCGTCGCCGCCATTTTCACTCGTGCATTGGAAATATTAGGGAGAGGACGTGGCTGGCGTCCTCTCCGTGTATTGTTGATCCAAATATTTGTGCTTGCTTTACTTATTGCTTAATTGTGGGGACTGGGGAGCAGCTATATATTAATATAGGAGGAGTACAGTGCAGAGTTTTGCTGATCAGTGACCACCAGTTTTATCCGTTCTCTGCATGAAAAAAACGCTCCTTATCTGTGCTCAGTGTGCTGCATATATCTGTGCTCACACTGCTTAATTGTGGGGACTGGGGAGCAGCTGTATTATATAGCAGGAGTACAGTGCAGAGTTTTGCTGACAGTGACCACCAGTATACGTTGTCTGCCTGAAAAACACTCCATAACTGTGCTCAGTGTGCTGCTTTATTGTGGGGACTGGGGACCACCAGTATAATATTATATAGGAGGAGTACAGTGCAGAGTTTTGCTGACCAGTGACCACCAGTATACATTGTCTGCCTGAAAAACACTCCATATCTGTGCTGCTGTTAGGTGCCGCGGTCCGCGGCGCCGCTCGGTCTGCTTCCGAGCGACGCTCACGGCCGCCGCACCTCCCTCCCTGCCCGCCCGGCGCCTAGCAACGCCAGGATGCCATGCGTACTGTAGCCGCCGGGTCCCTGGCAACGCTAGGACGCCGGGCGTCCTCAGCCGCTGGGTCCATAGCAACGGGGACGCCATTGGCGGACCGCGTTCCCCGTTGGCAGATAGGATTGATTAGTTGCTCGTGCAGCAGGGCAGCTGCACGCCAACTAGTAATTAGGGTCTGGGGGCTGGTCTTGCTGGCCCTCCTGTCATTGGCCAGCAGGGTCTTTTTATGGGAGCCAGCACACTGCAGCCTCGCCGGTGATAGCTTCCTGTATGCTGTTTCTGCCTTGCAACATCTGTTCCTGGTCAGCTGTATCTGGTCAATCCTGCTCCCTGTGCTCCTGAGTTCCGGAGTTCTGAAGCCGGTCCTGGGAATCCTTCCTGTCCAAGTGAACCTGTTGCGGTCATCTGGGGGTTCTCGCTTGTTGGGGTTCTCTCCCGGTTTCGTGAGTAGCGGCTTCTGCCGCATGTTGCGGCCTAGGCCGCTTAGTCCTTGTTTTACTTTTGTATTGGTGGTTTTTGCGGAGGTTTCCGCTTTTCACTGTCCTCCCCGGAACTCGGCGGTGCCGTGTGGGGGAGTGGACAGTGGTATATTTTGTTGTTCTTTTCCTTTGGCGGCGTGCCGCACATATATTTAGTTTTAGGGTAGTTAGTAGCCCCTAGCTTCTGTTTGCTTTAGTTAGAGGTCCCCTTGTTATTATCCTGTCTCGGTTCACGCCTTGTCTCACTCTAAGACCTGGGGGCATCGGAGTTGGGCAGACCTAATCCGCCCTTCAAACGCGGCTGCCGTGGGCCCAAGAAACCATAGTCACTCAGGTGTGAACTGACCACACTGGTTAAACAACGGAGGTAGGGTGCTAGGGGCTATTCCCGTACCATCCCTTATTTCAGCGTCACGTCCTGGTGCTCTGGACTCTCTACACAAACATCTCTCCAGTTCTGAGCATCAGGAACGTAACATTATCACCGGCCCAAAAAAAAAAAAAAAAAGAATAATATGAAGAGTTATTTGTTTTTGGTGGGCCTTGAAATTCGGCCTCATGAATCCGGCAGTATTAGGACCGAATCCCAGCCAGCTTTTGGCCAACCAGATTCAGGAACTAACTCAGATGGTTCAGGATCTTACTCTTCGGGTGAGATCGCAGGAAGATCTTTTGCGAGCCTCCCCGAGTATGATTCCAGAACCAAAGATGCACCTTCCTGACCGTTTTTCAGGTAACCGAAAGGATTTTTTTAATTTCAAGGAAGCTTGTAAGCTTTATTTTCGTTTAAGGCCCCGATCCTCTGGTACTGAGTCTCAACGGGTCGGGATTGTGATGTCTTTACTACAAAGCGATCCGCAAACCTGGGCTTTTGGGCTAAAAGCCGATGATGTTGCCTTGCTATCTGTAGATGCCTTTTTTAAGTCTCTAGGCCTTTTGTACGATGACCCTGATAGAGAAGCGTCGGCTGAGAGCCACTTGCGTGCACTTAAGCAAGGGAAAAATCCAGCAGAGGCGTATTGTACCGAGTTTCGCCGTTGGTCGAACGACTGTGGCTGGAATGACCCGGCCCTGCGCAGTCAGTTTCGCCTCGGTTTGTCTGAAGTTATTAAAGACAGTCTCCTGCAGTACCCCGCTCCAGAGACTTTAGACAAACTCATGGAGCTTGCTATTAAAATTGATCGTCGTCTCCGGGAGCGGAGGGCTGAAAGAGGAGCTAGTTTCAGGCCTAGTCCATGTGTGTATACTTTCCCTGAGGACGTCGAGGAGCCCATGCAAATGGGTCTCTCCCGGCTGTCCCCAGAGGAAAGAACCAGAAGGCTAAATTCTGGTCTTTGCTTATATTGTGGTGGCAAGGGACATATCGCACGTAATTGCCCGAATAAGCAGGGAAACGCTCTGACCCAGTGAATTGTGAGGGGGTTCACTTGGGTCTGCAGTTGATCTCCTCTAATGATTCCTTATTAGTTCCTGTAATAATTTCCTTTGGTAGCCTCAGTTCGTTGGTGTCGGCCTTCGTCGACAGTGGAGCTGCGGGAAATTTCATGGATCTTGGTTGGGCTCAGGCTTTGGGCGTTCCACAGATACCTTTGGATAAATGTATCACCATGCACGGCTTGGATGGTGGTCCGCTTTCTAATGGGGTAATCACTCACCGCACACCTCCAGCACAACTGACAGTGGGGGCCCTACATTTGGAGAAAATCGAATTTTACCTTACCCATTGTCCGGCTGTCCCCGTAGTTTTGGGTCACCCCTGGCTTGCCTTTCATAATCCCACCATAGATTGGCGGTCTGGGGAGATTTCCCGATGGGGTCCCTTTTGTGTTAAGGAATGTATTTCCCGTCCAGTCCGGGTTGCGGAAGTCACCCCAGAACTTATTCCTTTGGAATATCAGGACTTTGCCGACGTTTTCTCCAAGGGTAATGCGGATATTCTGCCTCCTCATCAGTCCTATGACTGCGCTATCGACTTAGTTCCCGGTGCCTCTTTGCCTAAGGGGAGACTATATGCCCTGTCTGGGCCGGAAACTACGGCAATGAATGATTATGTACAGGAGAGCCTAAAAAAAGGCTTCATTAGGCCCTCGAAATCTCCATTGAGTGCAGGGTTCTTTTTTGTTGAGAAAAAAGATGGGTCGCTCAGACCATGTATTGATTATCGGGCTCTGAATAAAATTTCTGTTAAAAACACCTACCCCTTGCCACTGATTTCAGTACTGTTTGATCAGCTCCGGACTGCCGTTATCTTTTCCAAGATCGATCTTAGAGGGGCTTACAATCTCATCTGAATAAAATCTGGGGATGAGTGGAAGATGGCTTTCAGCACACAGTCGGGACATTATGAATACCTGGCGATGCCGTTTGGGCTGTCTAATGCTCCTGCTGTATTTCAAGATCTCATTAACGACGTCCTTCGCGACTTTCTAGGAAAGTTCATAGTCGTTTATTTAGACGACATTTTGATTTACTCTGAGTCTTTTGAACAACATATTACCCATGTGCGACTGGTCCTTCAGAAGTTACGGGAAAATCATTTATACGCCAAACTGGAGAAATGTGATTTCCACATCACAGAAGTGTCCTTCCTGGGGTATATTATTTCTCCTAAGGGGTTTTTCATGGAACCAAAAAAACTCCAGGCCATCCTAAATTGGGCACAACCCACGAACTTAAAAGCAATTCAGCGCTTTTTAGGGTTTGCAAATTACTATAGGCGTTTTATTCATACCTTCTCAGATTTGGTTGCTCCTATTGTGGCATTGACTAAAAAAGGAGCGGATCCTTCCAATTGGTCGCCTGAAGCCAAGTCTGCCTTTCTGGCCTTAAAGCAGGCCTTTGTCTCAGCTCCAGTACTCAGACACCCTAACCCGGATCTCCCCTTTATTGTCGAGGTAGATGCCTCAGAGGTTGGAGTGGGGGCTATCCTTTCTCAGGAAGACCCGGAGTCTCAGGAATTACACCCATGTGCCTTCATGTCCAGAAAATTCTCCTCCGCAGAATCCAACTATGATGTTGGTAATCGAGAATTGTTGGCAGTTAAATGGGCTTTCGAGGAGTAGAGGCACTGGCTGGAAGGAGCAAGGCATACCATTACGGTGTTTACTGACCACAAGAACCTGCAGTATATTGAGTCAGCTAAACGGCTTAATGCTCGACAGGCACGTTGGGCGCTGTTTTTTACTCGTTTCAGGTTTATTATCACCTTCAGGCCCGGTTCCAAGAATACAAAATCCGATGCCCTGTCACGTTGTTTTCTTCCGGTTCACAATAACCACCCGGCTACTACCCCCATAGTCCCATCGTCTGTCATCCGGGCTGGCCTCACACAGGATTTATTTACACAGCTAGTCCAGCTTCAGCAGCAGGCTCCCAAAGTCACTCCTGCAGATCGTCTCTTTGTCCCTGAATTTCTGAGAGGCACTGTTCTAGCTGAGTTTCATGATAATAAGGTTTCTGGTCATCCGGGTATCACTAAGACCTTGGAGTTAATCTCTCGCTCAGTGTGGTGGCCTAATCTTTCTAAAGATGTAAGGGAATTTGTCCGTTCCTGTCAGGTTTGTGCTCAGTACAAGGTATCTCGATCGTTGCCGGTCGGGCAACTCATGCCTTTAGCCGTTCCTCTCAGGCCATGGTCACATATATCCATGGATTTCGTGGTGGACCTTCCTCTTTCAGCTGGATTTCGAGTCATTTGGGTGGTAGTAGACCGTTTTAGTAAGATGGCCCACTTCATTGCTCTCCCCCGATTACCCTCTGCTCAAGGGTTGGCAGTTTTATTTCTCCGCCATGTGTTCAGGCTCCATGGTTTACCCAGGGATATTGTCTCTGATCGGGGACCGCAATTCATCGCCCGTTTCTGGAAACGTTTTTGTGCCTCATTAAATATGAAATTCTCTTTAACATCTGGGTACCATCCACAGTCTAACGGACAAACTGAACGTGTTAATCAGTCGTTAAAACAGTATTTACGGCTATATTCGGCCAAACTTCAGAATAATTGGTCTGAATTTCTTCCTTTGGCCGAGTTTGCCTGTAATAACTCTTGTCATTCTTCCACCAAGGAGTCTCCATTCTTTTCGGTCTTGGGCTTTCATCCTAGAGCCAATTCTTTTTACCCTCATTTTCCAGTCTCCTCGTTGACCTTAACTTCCCGTCTCAGAATGATTTGGAAGAAGGTGCACTTTGCCCTTAAGAAGGCTGCCTTCCGAGAAAAAAAAAATTTCTGATAGGTTCCGACGCCCATGCACTTTTAAGGTGGGAGATAAGGTGTGGTTGTCAACCCGCAACATCAAGCTCCGACAACCCTCGGCTAGATTGGGACCCAAATTTATTGGACCGCTCCTTATCGTTAAGAAGGTCAACCCAATTGCTTTTCGGCTACGCTTGCCTAAATCACTCAAAATTGGCAATACTTTTCACTGTTCCCTTCTGAAGCAGTATTTTTCTTCCAGGAGATTCCCTCGGAAGACTTCCCAGGGCAGACCTCCAGTGGATGTTCAGGGGCAACAAGAGTTCTTGGTGGAGAAGGTTTTAGATTCCAAAGTTTCTCGGGGCCGGCTTTATTTTTTGGTTCACTGGAAAGGCTATGGCCCAGAAGAAAGGTCTTGGGTCCTGGATAACGATTTACATGCCCCTAAACTTAAGAGATTATTCTTTCAGGAATTTCCTCAGAAACCCGGCTTTAGGGGTTCTTTAACCCCTCCTCAAGGGGGGTACTGTTAGGTGCCGCGGTCTGCGGCGCCGCTCGGTCTGCTTCCGAGCGACGCTCACGGCCGGCGCACCTCCCTCCCTGCCCGCCCGGCACCTAGCAACGCCAGGACGCCGTGCGTACTGTAGCCGCCGGATCCCTGGCAACGCTAGGACGCCGGGCGTCCTCAGCCGCTGGGTCCATAGCAACGGGGACGCCATTGGCGGACCGCGTTCCCCGTTGCCAGATAGGATTGATTAGTTGCTCGTGCAGCAGGGCAGCTGCACGGCAACTAGTAATTAGGGTCTGGGGGCTGGTCTTGCTGGCCCTCCTGTCATTGGTCAGCAGGGTCTTTTTATGGGAGCCAGCACACTGCAGCCTCGCCGGTGATAGCTTCCTGTATGCTGTTCCTGCCTTGCATCATCTGTTCCTGGTCAGCTGTATCTGGTCGATCCTGCTCTCTGTGCTCCTGAGTTCTGGAGTTCTGAAGCCGGTCCTGGGAATCCTTCCTGTCCAAGTGAACCTGTTGCGGTCATCTGGGGGTTCTCGCTTGTTGGGGTTCTCTCCCGGTTTCGTGAGTAGCGGCTTCTGCCGCATGTTGCGGCCTAGGCCGCTTAGTCCTTGTTTTACTTTTGTATTGGTGGTTTTCGCGGAGGTTTCCGCTTTTCACTGTCCTCCCCGGAACTCGGCGGTGCCGTGTGGGGGAGTGGACAGTGGTATCTTTTGTTGTTCTTTTCCTTTGGCGGCGTGCCACACATATATTTAGTTTTAGGGTAGTTAGTAGCCCCTAGCTTCTGTTTGCTTTAGTTAGAGGTCCCCTTGTTATTATCCTGTCTCGGTTCACGCCTTGTCTCACTCTAAGACCTGGGGGCATCGGAGTTGGGCAGACCTAATCCGCCCTTCAAACCCAGCTGCCGTGGGCCCAAGAAACCATAGACACTCATGCATGAACTGACCACACGGGTAAAACAACGGAGGTAGGGTGCTAGGGGCTATTCCCGTACCATCCCTTTTTTCAGCGTCACGTCCTGGTGCTCTGGACTCTCTACACAAACATCTCTCCAGTTCTGAGCATCAGGAACGTAACAGCTGCATTGTAGACAGTATATAGTAAGAGTACAGTGCATAATTTTGCTGACCACCAGTATATAATATATAGGAGTACGGTACAGAAGGCCACTGCTGTACCTACCTCTGTGTCGTCAAGTATACTATCCATCCATACCTGTGGTGCATTTCAGTTTTGCACAGTTTGCTGACCACCACTATATAATATATAGCATTACGGTACAGTAGGCCACTGCTGTACCTACCTCTGTGTCGTCAAGTATACTATCCATCCATACCTGTGGTGCATTTCAGTTTTGCACAGTTTGCTGACCACCAGTATATAATATATAGCATTACGGTACAGTAGGCCACTGCTGTACCTACCTCTGTGTCGTCAAGTATACTATCCATCTACATTCTATACCTGTGGTGCATTTTAGTTTTGCAGTTTGCTGACACAGTGACCAACCAGTATATATAGCAGTACGGTACGGAAGGCCACTGCTGTACCTACCTCTGTGTCGTCAAGTATACTATCCATCTACATTCTATACCTGTGGTGCATTTTAGTTTTGCAGTTTGCTGACACAGTGACCACCAGTATATATAGCAGTACGGTATGGAAGGTCACTGCTGTACCTACCTCTGTGTCGTCAAGTATACTATCCATCTACATTCTATACCTGTGGTGCATTTTAGTTTTGCAGTTTGCTGACACAGTGACCACCAGTATATATAACAGTACGGTACGGAAGGCCACTGCTGTACCTACCTCTGTGTCGTCAAGTATACTATCCATCTAGATTCTATACCTGTGGTGCATTTCAGTTGTGCAGTTTGCTGACACAGTGACCACCAGTATATATAGCAGTACGGTACGGAAGGCCACTGCTGTACCTACCTCTGTGTCGTCAAGTATACTATCCATCTAGATTCTATACCTGTGGTGCATTTCAGTTGTGCAGTTTGCTGACACAGTGACCACCAGTATATATAGCAGTACGGTACGGAAGGCCACTGCTGTACCTACCTCTGTGTCGTCAAGTATACTATCCATCTACATTCTATACCTGTGGTGCATTTTAGTTTTGCAGTTTGCTGACACAGTGACCACCAGTATATATAGCAGTACGGTACGGAAGGCCACTGCTGTACCTACCTCTGTGTCGTCAGTATACTATCCATATACATTCTATACCTGTGGTGCATTTCAGTTGTGCGCAGTATATATAGTAGTAGGCCATTGCTATTGATACTGGCATATAATTCCACACATTAAAAAATGGAGAACAAAAATGTGGAGGTTAAAATAGGGAAAGATCAAGATCCACTTCCACCTCGTGCTGAAGCTGCTGCCACTAGTCATGGCCGAGATGATGAAATGCCATCAACGTCATCTGCCAAGGCCGATGCCCAATGTCATAGTAGAGAGCATGTAAAATCCAAAAAACAAAAGTTCAGTAAATTGACCCAAAAATCTAAATTGAAAGCATCTGATGAGAAGCGTACACTTGCCAATATGCCATTTACGACACGGAGTGGCAAGGAACGGCTGAGGCCCTGGCCTATGTTCATGGCTAGTGGTTCAGATTCACATGAGGATGGAAGCAGTCATCCTCTCGCTAGAAAACTGCAGTGCCACTGCAGTGCCACTCCTAGATGGGCCAGGTGTTTGTGTCGGCCACTTGGGTCGCTTAGCTTAGTCACACAGCTACCTCATTGCGCCTCTTTTTTTCTTTGCATCATGTGCTGTTTGGGGACAATTTTTTTAATCTGCCATCCTGTCTGACACTGCAGTGCCACTCCTAGATGGGCCAGGTGTTTGTGTCGGCCACTTGGGTCCCTTAGCTTAGTCACACAGCGACCTTGGTGCGCCTCTTTTTTTCTTTGCATCATGTGCTGTTTGGGGACAATTTTTTTGAAGTGCCATCCTGCCTGACACTGCAGTGCCACTCCTAGATGGGCCAGGTGTTTGTGTCGGCCACTTGTGTTGCTTAGCTTAGTCACACAGCGACCTTGGTGCGCCTCTTTTTTTCTTTGCATCATGTGCTGTTTGGGGACAATTTTTTTGAAGTGCCATCCTGCCTGACACTGCAGTGCCATTTCTAGATGGGCCAGGTGTTTGTGTCACCCACTTGTGTCGCTTAGCTTAGCCATCCAGCGACCTCAGTGCAAATTTTAGGACTAAAAATAATATTGTGAGGTGTGAGGTGCCAAAATGCGTCCGAATCCAAAACACGGCCGCGGAACCGAATCCAAAACCAAAACACAAAACCCGAATAATGTCCGGTGCACATCACTAGAAATAACACAGGCTACTTTGTAAAGCACCATATTTATCTGTCTGTGCTTACTTTGCTTCTGCCCTAAACTCTTCCTTCAATATATTTGACAATAAGATAATTAATTGTTTTTCATATTTGTTTACAAATTGTGCAATGGTACATAATAATAATAATAATAATAATAATAATAATAATAATAATAAAAATTCCTGAAGAGATTGAGCTTTAGAAAGAGTATATTGCATTGGTATATACTGTATAGTGAGGGCACTAACCTTAGACCTAGGCCTGTTTTTGCCTGTTATTTTAATAATAGGACTAAGGGCCTAATTCAGATCTGATCGCAGCAGGAAATTTGTTAGCAAATGGGCAAAACCATGTGCACTGTGGGGGGGGGGGGGGGGGGGCAGATATACAGTAACGTGCAGAGAGAGCTAGATTTTGATGGGGCGTGTTCAAACTGAAATCTAAATTACCGTGTAAAAATAAAGCAGCCAGTATTTACCCTGCACAGAAACAATATTGGCCCTCATTCCGAGTTGTTCGCTCGCAAGCTGCTTTTAGCAGCTTTGCACACGCTAAGCCGCCGCCTACTGGGAGTGAATCTTAGCTTATCAAAATTGCGAACGAAAGATTAGCAAAATTGCGAATAGACACTTTTTAGCAGTTTCTGAGTAGCTCCACACTTACTCGGCAACTGCGATCAGTTCAGTCAGTTTCGTTCCTGGTTTGACGTCACAAACACTCCCAGCGTTCGGCCAGACACTCCTCCGTTTCTCCAGCCACTCCAGCATTTTTCCCAGAAACGGTAGCGTTTTTCGCACACACCCATAAAACGGCCAGTTTCCGCCCAGAAACACCCACTTCCTGTCAATCACATTACGATCACCAGAACGAAGAAAAAACCTTGTAATGCCGTGAGTAAAATACCTAACTGCATAGCAAATTTACTTGGCGCAGTCGCACTGCGGACATAGCGCATGCGCATTAGCGACTAATCTCTGCGTTGCGAGAAAAATATGACGAGCGAACAACTCGGAATGACCCCCATAATCCACCCAATTCTAACTCTCTCTGCATATGTTATATCTGCCCCCCCCCCCTGCACTGCACATGGTTTTGTCTATTTGCTAACAAATTTGCTGCTGCAATCGGATCTGAATTAGGCCTTAAGGCAGCTGTCATAAGAGCTGTCAAAGTAAGGTCAGCTACGAATTGATAGTGATCATATCCTGGTGATGGCACACAAAAACGTAAGGCAATTTCAACCATCTGTAAACATCTCATTAGCTCAAATAAATGTTTTGCCTTTTTGTAACCTGCAAAATCGCTATGAGGACCTGACTGCAGTTATCCAATTTTTTTCTCCATATCCCTGGCCCACCAGCGACCGTCACTGCCCATTCACTGACTGGGTATTTTACTGATGTTTTCTTTCTAGTATCATTCACGTTCATCATGGACTACCTATATCAATAACTTCCCCACTGGTTTGATGGTTTAAAAGTTATGTCACTAACTCCAAGTCTCACCAAGTTAGTTTGGTTTGGAAAATATTATTCAAACTTTTTTTTGTCTTTATAATTCATTTTGTCATACTGGCTCTGAATTCTACTTGGGTCTCCCCGAAACATGCTGGACACACTGTTAGACCTGGGAGAGTTTGTCCAGAGGGTTGCCTCCTGATTGCTGGGACATGGATTCCCCCATTTATATATGTGGTTTCTTTTTTAGATATCGCCTAAATTGGTTGTTGGATAGTGGCATGTTCTTCTGCATACCCTCATGCCTCATAATACCCCATAATAAAAGTTACCAATCACCTTAAAAGGTTAAGTCCTTACATTGAGGCTGATTAAGAGTTGGGAACAAAACAAAAACAACAAATACTGTACTGTAAGTTTACACCTTGGCAAAACAATGTTACATTGTAGGTTGGTCTGATTTAAAATGTGCAGAGAGATTTTTATTTGGGAGGGGTGTGTTATAGCTCAAATCTAAATTGCAATGTTAAAAAAAAGCTGTCCAACATTTGTGGGAAACGTGCAAAAGTAGCCAATATTTACCCTGAAATTCAAAGAAATGAAACATATTTGCACCCCTTGCATTGCAACATTGTTTGCCCAGGATCAAAGTTACTAATTTATTTTCTTTTGTTTTGCTTTGCTCTCAATTCTAAGTCAGCACCCATTTTGCCCTCCTTCCTAGGGATTCCTGAGTGGGTGACTGTATCTCGTTTTCCTATACTACTAAATTCAGGAGTGTGGTTATACTTTTTGCCAAATGCCTCACCTACATGATTTTGGGTACAGTCCTTGACCCTAATGGTTGTTATATTCTCTTACATCTCAAGGTTGGTGGCTCCCTTTTCATGTTTCTGAATGTTTGTGCCCCCACCATCTCTCCTGATTGTTGGCCCTATGAAATGTATTGATCATTATTGTAGGGGGAATCACAAATACAGCTAAGGACCTCTTTCTTGACAAGTCAATCATTACTTTGAATCTCAATTCACTTTGGGCCGCTTTGACGTGCATCTGGCTGCTTTGGCACCCTACTTAGAACATTTTTACTTTTTTCATTCAAGTGTTCAGCACTAATTTTCACAAATAGATTACATTTTTTGTGGCTGATACTTTGATCCCTAATGTTATTGATGTAGACATAGGCGACATCATGATCTCTGATCGTGTACCAGTAGAATTGATGCTCCAGTCCAAATACAGAGAGCTGCAAAGACAATTGAAGAGGCAAATGGATGAACGTGTTCTATTACATTTAGAAGAAACGGTGTCAAAGATAAATTATTATAACCTTTTACTTATAATTCGCACTTTATAAATTTACATAAATCTTATGCTATATTTTCTACATTTGTAAATATGTTATTATGATCCCTAGGTCATAACACCTTCATCCATTAAAAATAAAAAATTTTTGGAAACTTGTTGCATAACACCTTCATCCATTCGCCTCTTCAATCGTCTTTGCAGCTCTCTGCATTTGTACTTAAGCTTTGTCTTGGAGATTTCTTTCCTACTTAACTGAGGCCCTCATTCTGAGTTGTTCGCTCGCCAGGGCCAGATTAACAATGGGGCGGATGGAGCTGCAGCTCCAGGCCCCCCACTGATAATAGGCCCACAGATCCCCAGCAGTTCAGATAGTGTTGACAGGTAAAAAAAACTTTTCTCCTGTCATTCCCTCACTTGACTGCTGTCACGGAAAGCCAAAACTCTGCCTATCCCCTCTGAGGTTGCCAGCAGCTGTCACTGCACAATGAAGCTCATACCGAGGATCGAAATAAGCTCCTCCCCAGATCACGATAATCTCCGCCTCCTGGTGCATCTACAGCTGTGCCTACGATTGCTCAAAGCTCTACTCACATGCCATCCCAAGCTGTGTCTCCGGGGGACCATTATAAACTCAGCCCCCTGGTTCTTCCACTGCTGAGCACCTTGTTGCCTGAAGCCACACCGCCGGGCCGTTCTAAGCCCCGCCCACTGGACAGTACACTGCAGTGCTCCCCGCCCAGTTCATCTGTGAGGTGTTCTGCAGCTGCGGTTTGAGGTACAGAGGAGTATATGCTGTGTAGCCCTATGCCCAGGACTTTCTCACACTGAACCGTTGTGTTAGCACCCGAAATCCCAACATTGAAAGTTATGTGTGCATGTTCTGTGACCTTAATGGCATACTGTTTTAACCTATCGTGCATGATAATCAATTGAATTCTGGCCAGTCTGTATATGGACGCTACTGTGCGGTGTAATGTGACTTGGACACTACCTTGCGGTGTAATGTAACTATCGGACGCTGACGTGCAGTGTAATGTGACTATCGGATGCTGCCATGCGGTGTAATGTGACTATCGGATGCTGCATGCTGTGTAATGTAACTATCGGACGCTGCCGTGCGGTGTAATGTGACTATCGGATACTGCCGTGCGGTGTAATGTAACTATTGGACGCTGCAGTGCGGTGTTATGTAACTATCGGATGCCGCCTTGCGGTTTAATGTGACTCGGACACTACTGTGCGGTGTATTGTAACTATCGAACGCTGCTGTGTGGTGTAACGTAACTATCGGACGCTGCTGTGTGGTGTAACGTAACTATCGGACGCTGCTGTGCGGTGTAATGTAACTATCGGAGGCTGCTGTGAGGTGTAATGTAACTAGGGAGGCCAATCCCGGGATTGGGATCGGCGGGATCCCGGGATTTGGGCCCAAAAATGCCGGGATTCACAGGATTACACTGCGCATGTGCGGGAGGGAGTGTGTGTAAGTAATACTACTTACACTTAGGCGGGCGGCAGCCATAGACGAACGCTGAACGCGGTGGCATTTCAAATGAAGCGCCGACCGCCAGCCAATCAGAGCTGGTGGACTGGCAGCCAATCAGGGAAGCTGCCGCAGCAGCCAATCAGGAGCGACTGCTGCGGCCGCTTCCCTGATTGGCTGCTGGTCCGCCAGCTCTGGTTGGCTGGCGGTCGGCGCTTCATTTGAAATGTCGCCGCATTCAGTGTGTCCATGGCTGGCGCCCACCTAAGAGTAAGTAGTACTTACACCCACCCTCCCTCCTGCGCCGCTACCAACCCTCCCCGCTACCTACTGTACACCCTCCCGCCCAGCTACCTACACCCTCCTGCCCAGCTACCTACACCCTCCGCACCGCTACCTACACGCTCCCGCCCAGCTACCTACAACCTCCTGCACTGCTACCTACACCCTCCCTTCGCCGCCACTCCCTACACCCTCCCGCACCGCTACCTACCCTCCAGCGCTGCTCCCTACACCCTTCTTCACTGATCCCGGGATTGATCGTTTTTCAATCACGAATCCCGGGATTGAAAAAACAGCCCGGGATTGGCCTCCTTAAATGTAACTATTGGACGCTGCTGTGCGGTGTAATGTAACTATCGGACGCTGCTGTGTGGTGTAACGTAACTATCTGACGCTGCTGTGTGGTGTAACGTAACTATCGGAGGCTGCTGTGTGGTGTAATGTAACTATCGGAGGCTGCTGTGTGGTGTAATGTAACTATCTGACGCTGCTGTGCGGTGTAATGTAACTATCGGAGGCTGCTGTGTGGTGTAATGTAACTATCGGACGCTGCTGTGCGGTGTAATGTAACCATCGGAGGCTGCTGTGTGGTGTAATGTAACTATCGGACGCTGCTGTGCAGTGTAATGTGACTCGGACACTACTGTGCGGTATATTGTAACTATCGGACGCTGCAGTGCTGTGTAATGTGACTCGGACACTGCTGTGCGGTGTAATGTAACTATCGGACGCTGCAGTGCGGTGTAATGTGACTAAAGGACACTACTGTGCGGTGTAATGTAACTATCGGACCCTGACGTGTGGTGTAATGTGACTATCGGATGCTGCAGTGCGGTGTAATGTAACTGTCGGATGCCGCCTTGCGGTGTAATGTGACTCGGACACTACTGTGCGGTGTATTGTAACTATCGGATGCTGCAGTGCGGTGTGATGTGACTCGGACACTACTGTGCGGTGTAATGTAACTATCGGACGCTGCAGTGCGGTGTAATGTGACTCGGACACTACTGTGCGGTGTAATGTAACTATCGGACGCTGACATGTGGTGTAATGTGACTATCGGATGCTGCCGTGCGGTGTAATTTGATTATCGGATGCTGCAGTGTGGTGTAATGTGACTCGGACACTACTGTGTGGTGTAATGTAACTATCGGATGCTGCCGTGTGGTGTAATGTGATTAGGACACTACTGTCCGGTGTAATGTAACTATCAAATGCTGTTGTGCGGTGTAATGTTTCTCGGACACTACCGTGCGGTGTAATGTAACTATCAGGCGCTACCGTGCGGTGTAATGTAACTATCAGACGCTACTGTGCGGTGTAATGTGACTCGGACACTACTGTGCAGTGTAATGTAACTAACGGGTGCTGCTGTGCAGTGTAATGTGACTTACGGACGCTACCATGTGGCATAATGGGACCAATGGACGCTGCTGGGTGGTGTAATGTGACTTACAGATGCTACAATGCGGCGTAATGTGATCAACAGATGCTGCCATGAGGTGTAATGTGACCAACGTACGCTGCTTTACGGTGTAATGTGACTATCAGACGCTGCTGTGCAGTGTAATGTGACTAACGGATGCTGCCGTGTGGTGTAATGTGACTAACGGACGTTACCATTCGATGTAATGTGACTAAAGGATGCTTCTGTGTTGTGTAATATGACTAACGGACGCTACCGTGGGGGTAATGTGACTAACGGATGCTACCGTGGGGTGTAATGTGACTAACGGACGCCACCGTGGGGTGTAATGTGACTAAAGGATGCTGCCGTGCGGTGTAATATGACTAACGGAGGCTGCTGTGTGGTGTAATGTGACTAACGGAGGTTGCTTTACGCTGTACTGTGACTATCAGACGCTGCTGTGCAGTGTAATGTGACTAACGGATGCTGCCGTGTGGCGTAATGTGACTAACGGACATTACCATGCGATGTAATGTGACTAAAGGATGCTGCTGTATGGTGTAATATGTCTAACGGACGCTACTGTGGGGTGTAATGTGACTAACGGATGCCACCGTGGGGGTGTAATGTGACTAAAGGATGCTGCCGTGTGGTGTAATATGACTAACGGAGGTTGACGTGCGGTGTAATGTAACCAACGTACGCTGCTTTACGGTGTAATGTGACTATCAGACGCTGCTGCGCAGTGTAATGTGACTAACGGATGCTGCCGTGCGGTGTAATGTGACTGTCGGATACTGCCGTGCGGTGTAATGTAACTATTGGACGCTGCAGTGCGGTGTAATGTAACTATCGGATGCTGCTGTGCGGTGTAACGTGTCTCGGACACTACCGTGCTGTGTAATGTAACTATCAGACGCTGCCGTGCGGTGTAATGTGACTGTCGGATACTGCCGTGCGGTGTAATGTAACTATTGGACGCTGCAGTGCAGTGTAATGTAACTATCGGATGCTGCTGTGCGGTGTAACGTGTCTCGGACACTACCGTGCTGTGTAATGTAACTATCAGACGCTGCCGTGCAGTGTAATGTGACTGTCGGATACTGCCGTGCGGTGTAATGTAACTATTGGACGCTGCAGTGCAGTGTAATATAACTATCGGACGTCGCCTTGCGGTGTAATGTGACCCAGACACTACTGTGCGGTGTATTGTAACTATCGGACGCTGCTGTGCGGTGTAATGTAACTATCGGACGCTGCTGTGTGGTGTAACGTAACTATCTGACGCTGCTGTGTGGTGTAACGTAACTATCGGAGGCTGCTGTGTGGTGTAATGTAACTATCGGAGGCTGCTGTGTGGTGTAATGTAACTATCTGACGCTGCTGTGCGGTGTAATGTAACTATCGGAGGCTGCTGTGTGGTGTAATGTAACTATCGGACGCTGCTGTGCGGTGTAATGTAACCATCGGAGGCTGCTGTGTGGTGTAATGTAACTATCGGACGCTGCTGTGCAGTGTAATGTGACTCGGACACTACTGTGCGGTATATTGTAACTATCGGACGCTGCAGTGCTGTGTAATGTGACTCGGACACTGCTGTGCGGTGTAATGTAACTATCGGACGCTGCAGTGCGGTGTAATGTGACTAAAGGACACTACTGTGCGGTGTAATGTAACTATCGGACCCTGACGTGTGGTGTAATGTGACTATCGGATGCTGCAGTGCGGTGTAATGTAACTGTCGGATGCCGCCTTGCGGTGTAATGTGACTCGGACACTACTGTGCGGTGTATTGTAACTATCGGATGCTGCAGTGCGGTGTGATGTGACTCGGACACTACTGTGCGGTGTAATGTAACTATCGGACGCTGCAGTGCGGTGTAATGTGACTCGGACACTACTGTGCGGTGTAATGTAACTATCGGACGCTGACATGTGGTGTAATGTGACTATCGGATGCTGCCGTGCGGTGTAATTTGATTATCGGATGCTGCAGTGTGGTGTAATGTGACTCGGACACTACTGTGTGGTGTAATGTAACTATCGGATGCTGCCGTGTGGTGTAATGTGATTAGGACACTACTGTCCGGTGTAATGTAACTATCAAATGCTGTTGTGCGGTGTAATGTTTCTCGGACACTACCGTGCGGTGTAATGTAACTATCAGGCGCTACCGTGCGGTGTAATGTAACTATCAGACGCTACTGTGCGGTGTAATGTGACTCGGACACTACTGTGCAGTGTAATGTAACTAACGGGTGCTGCTGTGCAGTGTAATGTGACTTACGGACGCTACCATGTGGCATAATGGGACCAATGGACGCTGCTGGGTGGTGTAATGTGACTTACAGATGCTACAATGCGGCGTAATGTGATCAACAGATGCTGCCATGAGGTGTAATGTGACCAACGTACGCTGCTTTACGGTGTAATGTGACTATCAGACGCTGCTGTGCAGTGTAATGTGACTAACGGATGCTGCCGTGTGGTGTAATGTGACTAACGGACGTTACCATTCGATGTAATGTGACTAAAGGATGCTTCTGTGTTGTGTAATATGACTAACGGACGCTACCGTGGGGGTAATGTGACTAACGGATGCTACCGTGGGGTGTAATGTGACTAACGGACGCCACCGTGGGGTGTAATGTGACTAAAGGATGCTGCCGTGCGGTGTAATATGACTAACGGAGGCTGCTGTGTGGTGTAATGTGACTAACGGAGGTTGCTTTACGCTGTACTGTGACTATCAGACGCTGCTGTGCAGTGTAATGTGACTAACGGATGCTGCCGTGTGGCGTAATGTGACTAACGGACATTACCATGCGATGTAATGTGACTAAAGGATGCTGCTGTATGGTGTAATATGTCTAACGGACGCTACTGTGGGGTGTAATATGACTAACGGATGCCACCGTGGGGGTGTAATGTGACTAAAGGATGCTGCCGTGTGGTGTAATATGACTAACGGAGGTTGACGTGCGGTGTAATGTAACCAACGTACGCTGCTTTACGGTGTAATGTGACTATCAGACGCTGCTGCGCAGTGTAATGTGACTAACGGATGCTGCCGTGCGGTGTAATGTGACTGTCGGATACTGCCGTGCGGTGTAATGTAACTATTGGACGCTGCAGTGCGGTGTAATGTAACTATCGGATGCTGCTGTGCGGTGTAACGTGTCTCGGACACTACCGTGCTGTGTAATGTAACTATCAGACGCTGCCGTGCGGTGTAATGTGACTGTCGGATACTGCCGTGCGGTGTAATGTAACTATTGGACGCTGCAGTGCGGTGTAATGTAACTATCGGATGCTGCTGTGCGGTGTAACGTGTCTCGGACACTACCGTGCTGTGTAATGTAACTATCAGACGCTGCCGTGCAGTGTAATGTGACTGTCGGATACTGCCGTGCGGTGTAATGTAACTATTGGACGCTGCAGTGCAGTGTAATATAACTATCGGACGTCGCCTTGCGGTGTAATGTGACCCAGACACTACTGTGCGGTGTATTGTAACTATCGGACGCTGCTGTGTGGTGTAATGTAACAATCGTACGCTGCTGTGCGGTGTAATGTAACTATCGGAGGCTGCTGTGTGGTGTAATGTAACTATCGGACGCTGCTGTGCGGTGTAACATAACTATCGGACGCTGCTGTGTGGTGTAACGTAACTATCGGACGCTGCTGTGTGGTGTAACGTAACTATCGGACGCTGCTGTGTGGTGTAATGTAACTATCGGAGGCTGCTGTGTGGTGTAACGTAACAATCGGACACTACTGTGCGGTGTAATGTAACTATCAGAGACTGCTGTGTGGTGTAATGTAACTATCGGACGCTGCTGTGTGGTGTAACGTAACTATCGGACGCTGCTGTGCGGTGTAATGTAACTATCGGAGGCTGCTGTGTGGTGTAATGTAACTATCGGACGCTGCTGTGCGGTGTAACGTAACTATCGGACGCTGCTGTGTGGTGTAACGTAACTATCGGACGCTGCTGTGTGGTGTAACGTAACTATCGGACGCTGCTGTGTGGTGTAATGTAACTATCGGAGGCTGCTGTGTGGTGTAACGTAACAATCGGACACTACTGTGCGGTGTAATGTAACTATCGGAGACTGCTGTGTGGTGTAATGTAACTACCGGACGCTGCTGTGTGGTGTAACGTAACTATCGGACGCTGCTGTGCGGTGTAATGTGACTATCAGAGGCTGCTGTGTGGTGTAACGTAACTATCGGACGCTGCTGTGCGGTGTAATGTAACTATCGGAGGCTGCTGTGTGGTGCAATGTAACTATCGTTCACTGCTGTGCGGTGTAATGTAACTATCGGAGGCTGCTGTGTGGTGTAACGTAACTATCGGATGCTGCTGTGTGGTGTAACGTAACTATCGGACGCTGCTGTGCAGTGTAATGTAACTATCGGAGGCTGCTGTATGGTGTAACGTAACTATCGGACACTGCTGTGCGGTGTAACGTAACTATCGGAGGCTGCTGTGTGGTGTAATGTAACTATCGGACGCTGCTGTGCGGTATAATGTAACTATCGGACGCTGCAGTGCGGTGTAATGTGACTCGGACACTACTGTGCGGTGTAATGTAACTATCGGACGCTGACGTGTGGTGTAATGTGACTGTCGGATGCTGCCGTGCGGTGTAATGTAACTATGGGATGCTGCAGTGCGGTGTAATGTAACTGTCGGACGCCGCCTTGCGGTGTAATGTGACTTGGACACTACTGTGCGGTGTATTGTAACTATCGGACGCTGCAGTGCGGTGTAATGTAACTATTGGATGCTGCCGTGCGATGTAATGTGATTAGGACACTACTGTGTGGTGTAATGTAACTGTCGGACGCTGCAGTGCGGTGTAATGTAACTATTGGACGCTGCAGTGCAGTGTAATGTAACTATCGGACGCCGCCTTGCGGTGTAATGTGACTCAGACACTACTGTGCGGTGTATTGTAACTATCGGACGCTGCTGTGTGGTTTAACGTAACTATCAGACGCTGCTGTGTGGTGTAATGTAACAATCGGACGCTGCTGTGCGGTGTAATGTAACTATCGGAGGCTGCTGTGTGGTGTAATGTAACTATCGGACACTGCTGTGCGGTGTAACGTAACTATCGGATGCTGCTGTGTGGTGTAACGTAACTATCGGACGCTGCTGTGTGGTGTAACGTAACTATCGGACGCTGCTGTGCGGTGTAATGTAACTATCGGAGGCTGCTGTGTGGTGTAACGTAACAATCAGACACTGCTGTGCGGTGTAATGTAACTATCGGAGACTGCTGTGTGGTGTAATGTAACTATCGGACGCTGCTGTGTGGTGTAATGTAACCATTGGACGCTGCTGTGCGGTGTAATGTGACTATCGGAGGCTGCTGTGTGGTGTAACGTAATTATCGGACGCTGCTGTGCGGTGTAATGTAACTATTGGAGGCTGCTGTGTGGTGTAACGTAACTATCGTTTACTGCTGTGCGGTGTAATGTAACTATCGGAGGCTGCTGTGTGGTGTAACGTAACTATCGGATGCTGCTGTGTGGTGTAACGTAACTATCGGACGCTGCTGTGTGGTGTAATATAACTATCGGAGGCTGCTGTATGGTGTAACGTAACTATCGGACACTGCTGTGTGGTGTAATGTAACTATCGGACGCTGCTGTGCGGTGTAATGTAACTATCGGACGCTGCAGTGTGGTGTAATGTGACTCGGACACTACTGTGCGGTGTAATGTAACTATGGGACGCTGACGTGTGGTGTAATGTGACTGTCGGATGCTGCCGTGCGGTGTAATGTAACTATGGGATGCTGCAGTGCGGTGTAATGTAACTGTCGGACGCCGCCTTGCGGTGTAATGTGACTCGGACACTACTGTGCGGTGTAATGTAACTATGGGACGCTGACGTGTGGTGTAATGTGACTATCGGATGCTGCCGTGTGGTGTAATGTAACTATCGGAGGCTGCTGTGTGGTGTAACGTAACAATCAGACACTGCTGTGCGGTGTAATGTAACTATCGGAGTCTGCTGTGTGGTGTAATGTAACTATCGGACGCTGCTGTGTGGTGTAACGTAACCATTGGACGCTGCTGTGCGGTGTAATGTGACTATCGGAGGCTGCTGTGTGGTGTAACGTAATTATCGGACGCTGCTGTGCGGTGTAATGTAACTATTGGAGGCTGCTGTGTGGTGTAACGTAACTATCGTTTACTGCTGTGCGGTGTAATGTAACTATTGGAGGCTGCTGTGTGGTGTAACGTAACTATCGGATGCTGCTGTGCGGTGTAACGTAACTATCGGACGCTGCTGTGTGGTGTAACGTAACTATCGGACGCTGCTGTGCGGTGTAATGTAACTATCGGAGGCTGCTGTGTGGTGTAACGTAACAATCAGACACTGCTGTGCGGTGTAATGTAACTATCGGAGACTGCTGTGTGGTGTAATGTAACTATCGGACGCTGCTGTGTGGTGTAACGTAACCATTGGACGCTGCTGTGCGGTGTAATGTGACTATCGGAGGCTGCTGTGTGGTGTAACGTAATTATCGGACGCTGCTGTGCGGTGTAATGTAACTATTGGAGGCTGCTGTGTGGTGTAACGTAACTATCGTTTACTGCTGTGCGGTGTAATGTAACTATCGGAGGCTGCTGTGTGGTGTAACGTAACTATCGGATGCTGCTGTGTGGTGTAACGTAACTATCGGACGCTGCTGTGTGGTGTAATATAACTATCGGAGGCTGCTGTATGGTGTAACGTAACTATCGGACACTGCTGTGTGGTGTAATGTAACTATCGGACGCTGCAGTGTGGTGTAATGTGACTCGGACACTACTGTGCGGTGTAATGTAACTATGGGACGCTGACGTGTGGTGTAATGTGACTATCGGATGCTGCCGTGTGGTGTAATGTAACTATCGGAGGCTGCTGTGTGGTGTAACGTAACAATCAGACACTGCTGTGCGGTGTAATGTAACTATCGGAGTCTGCTGTGTGGTGTAATGTAACTATCGGACGCTGCTGTGTGGTGTAACGTAACCATTGGACGCTGCTGTGCGGTGTAATGTGACTATCGGAGGCTGCTGTGTGGTGTAACGTAATTATCGGACGCTGCTGTGCGGTGTAATGTAACTATTGGAGGCTGCTGTGTGGTGTAACGTAACTATCGTTTACTGCTGTGCGGTGTAATGTAACTATTGGAGGCTGCTGTGTGGTGTAACGTAACTATCGGATGCTGCTGTGTGGTGTAACGTAACTATCGGACGCTGCTGTGTGGTGTAATATAACTATCGGAGGCTGCTGTATGGTGTAACGTAACTATCGGACACTGCTGTGTGGTGTAATGTAACTATCGGACGCTGCTGTGCGGTGTAATGTAACTATCGGACGCTGCAGTGTGGTGTAATGTGACTCGGACACTACTGTGCGGTGTAATGTAACTATGGGACGCTGACGTGTGGTGTAATGTGACTGTCGGATGCTGCCGTGCGGTGTAATGTAACTATGGGATGCTGCAGTGCGGTGTAATGTAACTGTCGGACGCCGCCTTGTGGTGTAATGTGACTTGGACACTACTGTGCGGTGTATTGTAACTATCGGACGCTGCAGTACGGTGTAATGTAACTATTGGATGCTGCCGTGCGATGTAATGTGATTAGGACACTACTGTGTGGTGTAATGTAACTGTCGGACGCTGCAGTGCGGTGTAATGTAACTATTGGACGCTGCAGTGCAGTGTAATGTAACTATCGGACGCCGCCTTGCGGTGTAATGTGACTCAGACACTACTGTGCGGTGTATTGTAACTATCGGACGCTGCTGTGTGGTTTAACGTAACTATCAGACGCTGCTGTGTGGTGTAATGTAACAATCGGACGCTGCTGTGCGGTGTAATGTAACTATCGGAGGCTGCTGTGTGGTGTAATGTAACTATCGGACACTGCTGTGCGGTGTAACGTAACTATCGGATGCTGCTGTGTGGTGTAACGTAACTATCGGACGCTGCTGTGTGGTGTAACGTAACTATCGGACGCTGCTGTGCGGTGTAATGTAACTATCGGAGGCTGCTGTGTGGTGTAACGTAACAATCAGACACTGCTGTGCGGTGTAATGTAACTATCGGAGACTGCTGTGTGGTGTAATGTAACTATCGGACGCTGCTGTGTGGTGTAACGTAACCATTGGACACTGCTGTGCGGTGTAATGTGACTATCGGAGGCTGCTGTGTGGTGTAACGTAATTATCGGACGCTGCTGTGCGGTGTAATGTAACTATTGGAGGCTGCTGTGTGGTGTAACGTAACTATCGTTTACTGCTGTGCGGTGTAATGTAACTATCGGAGGCTGCTGTGTGGTGTAACGTAACTATCGGATGCTGCTGTGTGGTGTAACGTAACTATCGGACGCTGCTGTGTGGTGTAATATAACTATCGGAGGCTGCTGTATGGTGTAACGTAACTATCGGACACTGCTGTGTGGTGTAATGTAACTATCGGACGCTGCTGTGCGGTGTAATGTAACTATCGGACGCTGCAGTGTGGTGTAATGTGACTCGGACACTACTGTGCGGTGTAATGTAACTATGGGACGCTGACGTGTGGTGTAATGTGACTATCGGATGCTGCCGTGTGGTGTAATGTAACTATGGGATGCTGCAGTGCAGTGTAATGTAACTGTCGGACGCCACCTTGCGGTGTAATGTGACTCGGACACTACTGTGCAGTGTATTGTAACTATCGGACGCTGCAGTGCGGTGTAATGTAACTATTGGATGCTGCAGTGCGATCTAATGTGATTAGGACACTACTGTGTGGTGTAATGTAACTGTCGGACGCTGCAGTGCGGTGTAATGTAACTATCGGACGCTGCCATGTGGTGTAATGTGACTCGGACACTACTGTGCGGTGTAATGTAACTATCGGATGCTGCTGTGCGGTGTAACGTGTCTCGGACACTACCGTGCGGTGTAATGTAACTATCAGGCGCTACCGTGCGGTGTAATGTAACTATCAGACGCTACTGTGCGGTGTAATGTGACTCACGGATGCTACCATGCGGCGTAATGTGACCAATGGACGCTGCTGGGCGGTGTAATGTGACTTACAGATGCTACAACGTGGCGTAATGTGATCAACAGATGCTGCCGTGAGGTGTAATGTGACCAACGTACGTTGCTTTACGGTGTAATGTGACTATCAGACGCTGCTGTGCAGTGTAATGTGACTAACGGATGCTGCCGTGTGGTGTAATGTGACTAACGGACGTTACCATGCGATGTAATGTGACTAAAGGATGCTTCTGTGTGGTCTAATATGACTAACGGACGCTACCGTGGGGTGTAATGTGAGTAACGGACGCTACCGTGGGGTGTAAAGTGACTAAAGGATGCTGCCGTGCGGTGTAATACGACTAACGGAGGCTGCTGTGTGGTGTAATGTGACTAATGGAGGTTGACGTGCGGTGTAATGTAACTAACGGACGCTACTGTGCGGTGTAATGTGACTTAGTGGATGCTACTGTGCGGTGTAATGTGACTTACAGATGCTACAATGCGGCGTAATGTGATCAACAGATGCTGCCGTGAGGTGTAATGTGACCAACGTACGCTGCTTTACGGTGTAATGTGACTATCAGACGCTGCTGCGCAGTGTAATGTGACTAACGGATGCTGCCGTGCGGTGTAATATGACTAACGGAGGCTGCTGTGTGGTGTAATGTGACTAACGGAGGTTGACGTGCGGTGTAATGTAACTAAGGGACGCTACTGTGCAATGTAATGTGACTTAGTGGATGCTACTGTGCGGTGTAATGTGACTTAGCGGATGCTACTGTGCGGTGTAATGTGAGTTAGCAGATTCTACTGTGCAGTGTAATGTGACTAACAGATGCTACTGTGGGGTGTAATGTGACTAAAGGATGCTGCCGTGCGGTGTAATATGACTAATGGAGGCTGCTGTGCTGTGTAATTTGACTATTGGAGGTTGACGTGCGGTGTAATGTAACTAACGGACGCTACTGTGCGGTGTAATGTGACTAATGGACTCTACTGTGCGATGTAATGTGAGTATATAATGGACGCTACTGTGCAGTGTAATGTGTATAACGGACGCTACTGTGCGCTGTAATGTGAGTATATAACAGACGCTAATGTGTGGTGCAATGTGACTAACAGATGCTACTGTGTGGTGTAATGTGACTTAGCGGATGCTACTGTGCAGTGTAATGTGACTAACAGATGCTACTGTGCGGTGTAATGTGACTTAGTGGATGCTACTGTGTGGTGTAATGTGACTAACAGACGCTACTTTGTAATGTCAATTGGTACGATTATGTGACCACGCCCCCTCCCCATGAGGTCACATCCCTTTATAAAATATGGAGGTTGGTACCAATGGTCTTTCTGGCACAGGCACCAAAATGTCTAGTTATGGCTCTGGTGGTCACTGATGCTCTCTGTAGTATATGGGGGTCACTGATGCACAGTGGTCACTGATGTTCTCTGTATTATATGGTGGTCACTAATGCTCTCTGTAGTAAACGGGGGGTCACTGATGCTCTCTGTATTATATGGTGGTCACTGATGCTCTCTGAATTATATGGTAGTCACTGATGCTCTCTGTAATATATGGTGGTCACTGATGCTCTCTGTAGTATACAGTGGTCACTGATGCTCTCTGTAATATATAGTGGTCACTGATGCTCTCTGTAGTATATGGTGGTCACTGATGCTCTCTGTAGTATACAGTGGTCACTGATGCTTTCTGTAATATATAGTGGTCACTGATGCTCTCTGTAATATATAGTGATCACTGATGCTCTCTGTAGTATATGGTGGTCACTGATGCTCTCTGTAGTATACAGTGGTCACTGATGCTCTCTGTAATATATAGTGGTCACTGATGCTCTCTGTAGTATATGGTGGTCACTGATGCTCTCTGTAGTATACAGTGGTCACTGATGCTCTCTGTAATATATAGTGGTCACTGATGCTCTCTGTATTATATGGTGGTCACTAATGCTCTCTGTCGTAAACGGGGGTCACTGATGCTCTCTGTATTATATGGTGGTCACTGATGCTCTCTGTAGTATACAGTGGTCACTGATGCTCTCTGTAGTATATGGTATACTAGTTTTATAAGATGGGGGGGCGGTTTATATATTTTTATATGTAAAGACTTTTTTCAGATTTTTTTTATCATCCTAAAAATGTTTTATTTAAAAGTGTGTTTGTATTTTTGTATTAAAAAGTAAAACCCAAACCGGCTCAAGCATGCACATCTGCAAAGCAATAAGTTAACCCTTACAGCCCTGGTGTAGTATTGCCATTGCAGCTACAATGTTTAATTCTCTAAACAGACAACAGCTAAGAAAGCAGTTAATTTTATAATTTACTGCAGTGGCTGGAAATGTAATATATAGTGGTCA
This sequence comes from Pseudophryne corroboree, assembly GCF_028390025.1. NCBI lineage: Eukaryota > Metazoa > Chordata > Amphibia > Anura > Myobatrachidae > Pseudophryne > Pseudophryne corroboree. Next base: position 513,694,494 of record NC_086448.1, on the reverse strand, counting down.
CTGATGCTCTCTGTAGTATATGGTGGTCACTGATGCTCTCTGTAGTATATGGTGGTCACTGATGCTCTCTGTAGTATACAGTGGTCACTGAGGCTCTCTGTAATATGAAGGAAACCACTGAACACATAGGGTCGGGGCTCTCCCATAGCTGAACTTCTTTCTTAAAAAATAAAAATAAATGCAATGGGCTGGTGGTTGACGGCAGGCACGGGGGGCCCTGAGAGAGTGGGGCCCAGGATAACATATCCCCTGCTCCCCTCTCCTTAATCCGATCTGCTGCAGCGGTACATAATAGGCCTTTCCTATATTTCAGCTCCAGGCCCATGTGGACGTTAATCTGGCACTGTCGCTCGCTAGCTGCTTTTAGCAGCATTGCAAACGCTAGGCCGCCGCCCTCTGGGAGTGAATCTTAGCTTAGCAGAATAGTGAGCGAAAGATTAGCAGAACTGTTACTAAATAATTCTTTGCAATTTCTGAGTAGCTCCAGACTTACTCCTAGACTGTGATCACCTTAGTCCGTTTAGTTCCTGGTTTGACGTCACAAACACGCCCTGCGTTCGGCCAGCCATTCCCCCGTTTCTCCAGCCACTCCTGCGTTTTTACCTGGCACGCCTGCGTTTTTTAGCACACTCCCTGAAATCGGCAAGTTTCCGCCCAGAAACACCCACTTTCTGTCAATCACAGTACGATCACTCGAGCGATGAAAAAACATCGCTCGAGCTTGTGTAAATCTACAAAGTTTTGTGTGAAAGTACTTAGCGCATGCGCGCTGCATACCATCATTTTTGCTGTTTTCCCACTTAATCGCTGCACTGCGAAAATGTGCAGCGAGCGATCAACTCGGAATGACCACCTGAATCTGAACATTTGCACAAGTATCTCAAATCCCCCTGGCTAGATTATGTATACATTGATCACTAGGAGGATCTTGTCATTTTTCGGAGCTCTCTTAACCAGTGATGAGGAGACATATAGGGTCTAATTCAGACTTGATCACTAAGCTGCATTTTCATACAGCAGGCGATCAGGTCTAAACTGCGCATGCGTATGCACCGCAATGGTCAGGCGTGTTGCACGGGTACAAAGTGGATCGCCGCTCAGCAATGGGTTTGTGAAAAGAACACATTCGCACGGGCGTTTGCAAGGAGATTGACAGGAAGAAGCCGTTTGTGGGTGTAACTGACCATTTTCTGGGAGTGGTTGGAAAAACGCAGGCGTGTCCAAGCGTTTGCAGGGAGGGTTCCTGACGTCAATTCTGATCCCGGACAGGCCGAAGTGTTCGCAGCGGCTGAGTAAGTCCTAGACTACTCAGAGACAGCACAAAATCTGTTTATACAGCTCTGCTACACATGCGTTCGCACACTTTCAAAGCAAAAATACACTTCCCTATGGGTGGCGTCTATGCAAACTATGCAACCGCAGGACTTCAAAAAAATCCTAGTGAGCGAACAGGTCTGAATTAGGCCCATAGTCACTTATGTAATAGCCTGCAAGATGCAGACTCTGGCGAGATTCCAGTGAGTCTGCATTTTTAAAGCGGTAATCATTTAAAAAGCAATACCAGCTAGGTTTTGCCTTTTAAATAATTGCTGCTTTAAAATTATAGACAGACTCGGTGGACCAGAGCCTGCGTCTGGAAGGCTGCTACATAAACCCCATAATTTCCTATATGACATTCCATAATAAAGAACATACTGTAGGGAGAAATATCACACTCTCCATGGCTTTGCAGATATGTTTCTCAGCATATGAGGGGACTCACTATGTTCTAAGCAGCTTCTAGAAAGGATATTACTTTATTACACTCAGTTACTGCTAGATTATCCTAAGAAACTGGTATTACTTGCAGTCAGACAGGTAAGGTTTTAACAAACCTTACAAAATCTTTTCATAGGAGAAGTCATATTATGACCATAAACAAACATCTTGCATCTCTGTTCTTGACAAAAGCTATGAACAAAACCAAATATTAATGTGACCTATACTGGGCTACCCCCACAAACCCAGAAGGCCCCAATTGCACACCTAGAATTGAATATGGCAATTTCGCCAAACAAAATAAAAATATTTCAGCCTGCCCTTAACTTTATCTAAGTCCAATGATGCATTTACTACATTAAACCATAGCATAGTATGCCATAGCATTGATTGTGTCCTGTTAATCACACATCCGAAGTCTCCAATTTGCTTCTAAGACTTGATGCCCATGAGGCAATCAATACAGTCTCTTGGTAATCTCTATTTGAAACTTTGTGATTTGGGGCCTTTGCCACTCACTTTGTCACTGACTGCTACTTCCTCTACATCTTTGCTGATTAAATGGGACCCGTAGTGTCTTTGGCTTGAAACAAGGTTGCCCTTTCCCACCCATGTCGACATCTCTCTGGACCTTCTGCTTCTGGTGTTTGAACATTAGCCCACAATGGAGGGCATATGCATTGGTGATGAACAGGTTAAACTTGCCGTGTTTGCTGGCTACGTATATGTGCTTATTTATATTTTTAGCAGGCAGTTTTTAATGTATGCTATTTTGTTCTTTTGGTATTGATAATTTGCACTAATAACATGCAAGAACATTACAGGAGCATATTAAAATATTAATCATGTACTGTAATTAAGAACATTTTAAACCTTACCTGCAATAGTGAACATCAATTTGTGATATAGCTCATGATATTATGTGAGTAAAATAAAATGATGTTCCATAGTTGGTCTGAAAGCTGCCATTTAATGAGATTTTAGACAGCACTGGCAAAAATCAGCGGGATGTAATGGAGTCTGAAATCGCCGGAGGTGCAGGATGCCGGATGATCACGGATATTGTTTTAAAGGGCAATCACTTACAAGGCATGGTTTTGCCTTATACGTTTTTGGCCCTTTAAAAAAATGTCTGGGATAGTCTGGCATCTGGCACCACCAATGATCTTGGACTCAATTACAAATCACTAAATATGTTAGTTGCATAACCTCCTGGACACTCTCCTACTAAAGCTGCCTCAGCAGCGTAGGTTTATTTCTTCTCATTATGGGTTCCTCTGGGCTTCTTTACACAACTCTGGTATTGCCTAATTATTGGTATGCTTTCTTTCCGTATGAATGAAAGGCTTTGTTAAGATATTAACGTACAAAAATGTGTAACCCTGCGCTAAAAATAGAGCAGCTGGAAATTTCAGCCAGTGTTACCAAGCTGGGTATGATACACAACCTTATTCAGCTTCAGTTGCAGTTTTGCTATTTTAGCAAAAACTGCAACTGCATATAATCGCATGCTGGGGGCCGCCAAGCACAGGGCAAGGCCACCCAGCATGCTAAGTGTCGCCAGCACTGCAATCACAATCTAATTGCAATCACATGGTAATTAGTTCATGACCGCAGCAACTAGCGTTGACTCCTGCCTGTACGGCCTGGCTGCGAAGGCAGGTGCACTGGCGCCATGTTTTGTTTCCCACGCGGCTGCATGTGACATCACGTGGCTGTCCCAAAAATGGCCTGGACTCGCCTGTGTTTTTGTCGCCATGACCCTGAAACACCACGTCACTGCCCCCGACCTTCCCGCGAACGCCTCTGCCTGTAAATCAGGCAGAGGCATACACATCAATGCAAAGTGATTGCATTTCCCGGGCCCCCCACGCACAGAACAGGCCCTTTGCATGCGCACTGGCTGAAAGTCAGGAAAATGCAATCGCATTGCATTAGCGATGCGTGCTGAATAATTCCCACAATAATGAAATTGCAAGCTCCACTGTTGGGATGTATACTTTGTCACAAGTCTTAGTTCATACAAAGGACCACAAGAGGCAGATCTTTCTTCCAAATTTCCAAATTCTCCTGGTGTTTTTCTCTAAATCGTATTTTCCAAACATACAGTATAAAAGAAAAAATATATAACCCTAATAGTGTAGTGCAGTAAGTGCCAAAAATAAGAAGGTGAAGATATTATTTTGATGGAAGGTCTATAATGTCTAATAAGTATCTACAGTGCTGCCCTTACAACCATCTGGGGCACCTTCTTCTGTTGCTGGACAGCCTTACCATACGGTCTTACCATATAGTCCCCAGAGGACACTTTAGGTGCCCTTGCAAGTTGCAGCCTACTCTCAGTTCTGTAGCCATAGCTCAATTTAGTACCACTGCCTAGCTTGTGTAGTCTCATGACGCGCAGCAACGGTTCGATGAACGGATCGGGGACTGGGGTAGAGTATCTTCCCTCTTCTTCACCTGCTTGGAGACACCCCATCAACATTGTTTGCCTTCGGTGTATGCTCCGGTATCCAGGTGGAGCTGTCTGCCCAGCACGCTAGGCAGCAGACTCTATCTGTGCGGATAGTGATGGCAGGCGCTCTCAGGTATTGCCTATTATTTATTCTCAGAATCGGGCATGACTCTCCCCCTGTCTTTATACATATGCGGTCTTAGTGCTTTGACTGAGTGACGTGGTCAGCACTGGGGTGGCCTCTTTCTTCGGCCCTTCTCTCCTGTGACTTCCATGTCAGTCTGCCCTCTTGTATGCCCTTTCATTTGAGAAGAGACTAGTGTACCTATTGCAGACATTGTTTTCAGTGGCCCCTCTCTGCCTTCAGCTACAACTTGCAGTGTCTGGATCACCAGGGAGCTTGCATGATGCTCTCAACTTAACTATACCCTCCCACTTCCATCTCTCCTTTATGTTGTGAATCCTCTCCACATGTGATTTGGAACTGTACCTACTTTAATTCCTATACAATAATCGCTGGGCACCTTTTCGCTGTCCTTTTCAGGCTTTACTATGCCACCCAAATGTCGGATCCAGCCAAGGTCCCTCCAGATAGCTTTTTCAAACACACTCCTACTCAGAATATAAAGAGCACTGCCTATGGGCACTATGCCGGATAAAGGTCCAAAACAATTGCACATGTTTGAAGTCTCTACTGAGCCCATGCAGACAGCCTTTGCTCAGAAAGATGACCTGGGCGACGACGCACCGTTGACATAAGGCTCCATGAAACAGCTACTGGCATCTTTTAATGTGGATATATCTGTAGAATGTAAAGCGGTATTGCAGGCCTTCCAACAGTCTGTCGACATTCTCGCACATCGCATAGTTTACCTTGAAAATAAACTGGAAGAAGTGGTTAAATCCAATAGTGACCTGATTACCTGACACAAAGAATTCCAGTCATAAGTCACAGCTTTAAAACGTAAGGCTGGCAATTTGGAGTACAGATTGCTGTGTAATACTGTAATGTCAAGATATGTGGCATCCCTGAATTGGTCTACAACTCAGACCTCAATGAGTTGTTATGGACCTTTTCATGAAGTTGCATCCTACTGTCCCCATCACTGATTTCCTTCTGGACCGTATACATCGTCCTTCTAAGGTGAGGAATGCCCCTGCGCATGTCCCTAGAGACACTTTGATGCATTTCCATTACTTCCATGTCAAAGGGCAAGATCTTTGTGTGGCCGTGCCTTTGGATAGGTCTGCCCCTATATTGCAAGACTTTCAGGTATTCAGTGACCTCTCTGCAGCTACTCTGGCCCTTTGCAGATCTATAAACCTAGTCACCAAGAATCTTCAGAAAGCTGACATTCCATATCGTTGGGTCTAACCTACAAAGTTGCTCATCAGACAGAATGGCATCATGACAGTTGTGACCACGACCAAAATCAATATCCAGCTTTTGGTCTCCAGGATCCTGAAGGACATCTCTTCAAAGGTACCCAATAGCCCTAGGCTTGTACAGGAATGACTCACTGCATGCTGCTGCACCTGAGATTGCAGGACACTACTTTGATGGTTTGCACTGGCCCTACGTGCATCCTCAGCTAGCATTGCATTACCAACATTGTTCTGTACCTAGGTTATACTACTCATTAGTAGTAGTAGTAGTAGTATTACTCACGCTTTATTACTGATACTGCAAATTTTTTGAAGGCACTTACTCTAATCAGGTTCAGTATTGTGAGGATGGACAATCCTGTTGTTTCTCCCAACCCAAACGTCTGCAGCCTCTGTTCGTATTCTATTATTTGTATTATTTTTATGTTTAGCCTATAGTATAGTCAATGTTTTCTATATTTATTTACATCACTATATAGAGTATTTCCATTGTAGTTGGTGGGGTCTTTTTGCAATACACATTTTCTGTGATACCAGTTGTTTCTGATAGGCCTTAGGTATTATGTTTCTAGGGCTCATCTAGCTAACTTTATTGTAAATTCTAATACTATGTTCCTATTGCTCCTTATGTAGGTGCTGCTACCTTCACTTACCCAATGTGCCACGATGGGCGGTGACCCCATATAGCCCCACTGTGGTGCTATTTTTGTTTTCTCTATTTCTTTATGGCCATCCTTTCCTTTTTACTTTTGTTTGTCCCCTTTCCCTTCTTAGATGACAGCTGTTGCACAATTTTACTTTTGTTGTTTTGTCACCTTTACTCTCTGTGGGTACACAAATTACAGTGTAATTGTTGTTTTACTTGATCTTACTTATTATCATTATGTTTCCTTGATTTCTAAAGGTTAATGTACTATCTCTCAAGGACCGGATCCCATCTGTTATCCTAATGTTCACATCCCTGCATCCTCTCCTGTCTCTCTGAGACGCTGTCACAGTAACGCCATAATACATCTGGCATGGCGTCTCCCGCGGCCTCCGCCGCCGTCCCTGAGCTTCTGCATGCAGAGTGTCAGAGTGGCGATTACGTCAGCCGCGGCCTCCGCTGTGTCCGCGTGGTTGGATGTGCACTTGTCAGCCTGGCGTCTCCTGTCTCCGGTGGCTGGCGCCGCCATTACTGTCTTCATTACCACATGGATTACAAACCAAACTTCCCTCCAAGTGTCTGCATGGGCGCAGCCATCTTGGATGTTGTCAGCTGATCATTTCCACCAATCCATTGTCTGTATTGTTAATCTGCATAATTGCCTAGCCAATCCCTTCCTTGCTGCAGGTATAAATACACTGTGCCTGAGCAAGGAAGGCGTCAGTGCTTTGGTTGTCAAACCTAGTTCCTGTTTGTCTCTCTCCTGTGATTGTCTTCCAGGTTCCAGCTCCTGTCTCAAGACTTCCACCATAGAGACCCGCACCAGCATTCCACCTGCGGTGTAGCCTGACTCTCCAATCCATTGTGGATTCATCTGTTTCCAGCTACAACATTACCTGCTTCCAGCTCAGCTTCCAGCAGAGTACAGCTTCCCTTAAAGGGCCGGTGTCCTTTCTACACTTTACCACTCTCCACCGGTATTATTATTTCTCCGCTCTCAAGTTCTACATTTCAGTTCATATTTCATCGCTCCCAAGTTCATTTATTATTTAACTGGTTCCAGCCAGTATCCACTCCGTGCTAACAACAGTCTGGTTCCAGCCAGTATCCACAGCAGCTGTTTTATCTTCAGCAACCCAGCTTTTCCTGGAACACCAGCTGGCACAATCCTGGGTTATCTCCATTGCTACAGTCGGGCCTGGTAAGGACTTTCCATCTAGAAGATCATAAGAACTATCTCACACTACCAGTGCCCTGTGGCTCCTGCCATCCTGTAGTACCCAGGAACTGTATTTATTCTTTGCTGACTTTTACGTTTTCTTTTACTGCTGCTGTGTTGCGGAGTTGTCATAATAAACATCATTGACTTTTATCCAAGTTGTCGTGGTCACGCCTTCGGGCAGTTATTATTCATGTTACTTACATGTCCAGGGGTCTGATACAACCTCCCAGGTTCCGGTACATCTCAGCCCCTACAACTGAGGCTGCCTCCCGTCAGCTCAGGCCCTCAGTTGTGACAGTAAGCACTGACCTAATGAATCCAGCCGGAGACCAGGATCAAGCGGCCAGGCCGATGCAAGAACTGGCAGCCCGACTAGAACATCAGGAGGCTGCACAGGGCCACATCATCCGCTGTCTCCAGGATCTCTCTACTCGGCTGGATGGGATTCAGACAACTCTCCGTGGATCAGGCGCGTCTGGTGCGTCAACCACAGTGACTCCAGCTATAACCCCACCCACCTTACCCATTTCTGCTCCACGTCTTCATCTTCCAACGCCAGCAAAATTTGACGGATCTCCAAGATTCTGCAGGGGATTTCTCAACCAGTGTGAGATTCAGTTTGAGCTACAACCTGGCAATTTTCCCAGTGACCGTACAAAAATTGCCTACATTATTTCTCTTCTCAGTGGCTCAGCCCTTGATTGGGCATCACCGTTATGGGAGAGGTCCGACACCCTGCTATCTTCCTACACTGCCTTCGTGTCAACATTCAGGCGCATCTTCGACGAGCCAGGCCGGGTAACCTCAGCTTCATCCGAGATTCTCAGTTTACGCCAGGGGTCACGTACTGTAGGACAATATCTGATACAGTTCCAGATCCTGGCATCCGAACTGGCATGGAACGACGAGGCCCTGTATGCTGCATTCTGGCATGGCTTATCTGAGCATATTAAAGATGAGTTAGCTACCAGAGACTTACCTTCTAAGTTAGATGAGCTAATCTCACTCTGCACGAAAGTTGATTTACGTTTCAGAGAGAGAGCAACTGAGCGTGGAAGATCATCTGCTCCAAAATCTTCTGCTCCTCCTCCTCGTCAACTGTCACCATCTAAAGATGAGCCCATGCAACTTGGCCGTTCCCGTTTAACTCCTGCTGAGCGCCGAAGACGTCTCTCCGAGTTTCTCTGTCTCTATTGTGCAGCTCCGTCTCACACCATTAATGCCTGTCCCAAACGTCCGGGAAACTCCAAATCCTAGCTCGCCAAGGAGAGGGCCGGCTAGGAGTAATGATCTCCTCTCCATCTCCTCAAGATTGTAATCTCCCAGTCTCGCTTCAAGTTGCTCAACGTTATCGGAACGTCATTGCCCTCCTTGATTCCGGAGCAGCTGGGAACTTTATTACCGAAGCCTATGTTAAACGGTGGTCCCTACCCACCGAGAGACTTCCTTCGTCCATTTCTTTAACTGCCGTGGATGGCAGCAAAATTTTTGATGCAGTTATTTCTTTAAGGACTCTACCAGTTCGTCTGAGAGTGGGAGTTCTTCATTCCGAACTTATTTCTTTTTTAGTGATTCCAAGAGCCACACATCCTGTGGTCCTGGGCCTTCCATGGCTCCGTCTTCACAATCCTACAATTGATTGGACGACTACGCAAATCCTGGCATGGGGTTCCTCCTGTGCTGAGACATGTTTGTTTAAAGTATTGCCTGTCTGTTCTTCCTCCCCCAGGTCGTCTGATGTTCCACCTCCTCCATATCAAGATTTCACGGATGTGTTCAGTAAAGCTTCTGCTGATATCCTTCCTCCTCATAGAGAATGGGACTGTCCGATTGATCTCGTTCCAGGGAAGGTTCAACCTCGAGGCCGAACTTATCCGTTGTCTCTGCCTGAGACGCATTCTATGGAGGAATATATTAAAGAGAACCTAGCAAAGGGGTTCATTCGACCTTCTTCTTCTCCAGCCGGCGCAGGCTTCTTTTTTGTAAAAAAGAAAGATGATGGTCTGCGGCCGTGCATCGACTACAGAGGTTTGAACGACATTACCATCAAGAACCGTTATCCTTTACCCCTGATTACTGAGCTCTTTGACAGAGTTAGCGGAGCTACCATCTTTACAAAGCTGGACTTGCGAGGTGCATACAATCTCATCCGGATCCGTGAGGGTGACGAGTGGAAGACCGCCTTTAACACCCGTGACGGACATTATGAGTACCTCGTCATGCCCTTTGGATTGAGCAATGCTCCAGCTGTCTTCCAGCATTTTGTCAATGAGATCTTCAGAGACATTCTATACCGTCATGTCGTGGTCTATCTAGACGATATCCTCATTTTTGCCAACGATCTAGAGGAACATCGTTTTTGGGTTAAAGAGGTTCTGTCCCGTCTCCGTGTCAATCATCTCTATTGCAAATTAGAAAAATGCGTCTTTGAAGTCAAGTCCATTCCGTTTCTAGGGTACATTGTGTCCGGTTCCGGACTAGAGATGGATCCTGAGAAACTACAAGCAATCCAAAATTGGCCGGTACCCTTAACCCTCAAAGGGGTCCAGAGGTTCTTAGGGTTCGCCAACTATTACCGAAAGTTTATACGAGACTTTTCCACCATTGTGGCGCCTATTACTGCTTTCACTAAGAAGGGTGCTAACCCGTCCAAGTGGTCTGAAGAAGCCATGCAAGCATTTCATCTTTTAAAACAAAGGTTCATCTCTGCGCCTGTTCTGAAACAGCCTGACATCGACTCTCCTTTCATCTTAGAGGTGGATGCCTCCTCCGTTGGAGTAGGAGCGGTGTTATCTCAGAGGGCTAAAGATGGCCATTTACACCCTTGCAGTTTCTTCTCCCGGAAGTTCTCCCCAGCTGAGCGCAACTATGCCATTGGCGACCAGGAGTTGCTAGCCATCAAGCTCGCTCTAGAAGAGTGGAGGTATCTGTTGGAGGGAGCTTCTCATTCAATCACCATACTTACAGACCACAAGAACCTTTTATACCTGAAGGGCGCACAATGTCTCAACCCTCGTCAGGCCAGATGGGCACTTTTCTTTTCCAGGTTCGACTTTAAACTCCAGTTCTGTCCGGGCTCTCAGAATCGCAAGGCCGATGCCCTTTCCCGCTCATGGGAGCAAGAAAATGAGTCAGAGTCTTCAGACAAGCATCCTATTATAAATCCGTTGGCATTCTCCACGGTAGGGATGGACTCTACGCCCCCATCAGGGAAAAGTTTTGTGAAGCCGATGCTAAGGAAGAAGCTCATGCATTGGGCCCATGCTTCCCGTTTTGCCGGACATACAGGTATCCAAAAAACCCTGGAGTTTATCTCTAGGTCCTATTGGTGGCCAACTCTGAAAAAGGACGTCTTGGAGTTTATTGCATCTTGCCCAAAGTGTGCCCAACATAAAGTATCCCGCCAGTCGCCTGCGGGGCAACTGGTTCCACTATCCGTTCCCCGTCGACCATGGACCCACTTGTCGATGGATTTCATTACAGACTTACCCATGTGCAACAAGTTCAATACCATCTGGGTGGTAGTTGACCGGTTCACCAAGATGGCACACTTCATTCCTCTCACCGGTCTTCCGTCAGCTTCCAAGTTGGCTCAAGTATTCATACAAGAGATCTTCCGACTCCACGGTCTTCCTGAAGAAATTATCTCAGATCGAGGAGTTCAATTCACAGCCAAATTCTGGCGAAGTTTATGTCAAGTCCTCCAAGTCAAGCTAAAGTTTTCCACGGCTTACCATCCTCAGACCAATGGTCAAACCGAGAGGGTGAATCAGGACTTGGAGGCCTTCCTCCGCATCTATGTGTCCTCCTCTCAAGATGACTGGGTTCAATTACTTCCCTGGGCCGAGTTCTGTCATAACAACCAGTATCATTCTTCATCTGCTTCAACACCATTCTTCACTAACTTTGGATTCCACCCTAAAGTCCCTGAGTTCCAACCGCTTCCAGCAACTTCTGTTCCCGCAGTGGATATCACCTTGCATCAGTTTGCCAATATCTGGAAGAGCGTACGATCAGCTCTGCTCAAGGCATCGTTCAGGTACAAGAAGTTTGCGGATAAGAAGCGTCGAGCAGTTCCTGCTCTCAAGGTGGGTGATCGGGTATGGTTATCCACGAAGAATTTGAGGTTAAGAGTTCCCAGTATGAAGTTTGCACCTCGCTATATCGGTCCTTTCAAGATTGAACAAGTCATCAATCCTGTTGCTTACAGACTCCAGTTGCCTCCCTTCTTAAAAATACCCAGGACATTCCATGTTTCCCTGTTGAAACCGCTGATCTTGAATCGGTTTCATTCCTCACTTCCTCCAACTCCGAAAGTCCAAACTCAACGAGGCGTTGAGTATGAAGTGGCCAAGATCCTGGACTCACGTCACCGTTACGGTCAACTACAGTATCTTATTGACTGGAAGGGTTATGGCCCTGAGGAACGTTCATGGACCAATGCTTCTGATGTCCATGCTCCTGCCTTGGTCCGGAGATTCCATTCCAAGTTTCCTCAAAAGCCAAAGAAGTGTCCTGGGGCCACTCCTAAAGGGGGGGGTGCTGTCACGATCCGGGTATCTGGACGCCACTTCTTACCCATCAGATGCCTCCTAAGGCTGGCTCAGCGCTCCAGGACCGGATCCCATCTGTTATCCTAATGTTCACATCCCTGCATCCTCTCCTGTCTCTCTGAGACGCTGTCACAGTAACGCCATAATACATCTGGCATGGCGTCTCCCGCGGCCTCCGCCGCCGTCCCTGAGCTTCTGCATGCAGAGTGTCAGAGTGGCGATTACGTCAGCCGCGGCCTCCGCTGTGTCCGCGTGGTTGGATGTGCACTTGTCAGCCTGGCGTCTCCTGTCTCCGGTGGCTGGCGCCGCCATTACTGTCTTCATTACCACATGGATTACAAACCAAACTTCCCTCCAAGTGTCTGCATGGGCGCAGCCATCTTGGATGTTGTCAGCTGATCATTTCCACCAATCCATTGTCTGTATTGTTAATCTGCATAATTGCCTAGCCAATCCCTTCCTTGCTGCAGGTATAAATACACTGTGCCTGAGCAAGGAAGGCGTCAGTGCTTTGGTTGTCAAACCTAGTTCCTGTTTGTCTCTCTCCTGTGATTGTCTTCCAGGTTCCAGCTCCTGTCTCAAGACTTCCACCATAGAGACCCGCACCAGCATTCCACCTGCGGTGTAGCCTGACTCTCCAATCCATTGTGGATTCATCTGTTTCCAGCTACAACATTACCTGCTTCCAGCTCAGCTTCCAGCAGAGTACAGCTTCCCTTAAAGGGCCGGTGTCCTTTCTACACTTTACCACTCTCCACCGGTATTATTATTTCTCCGCTCTCAAGTTCTACATTTCAGTTCATATTTCATCGCTCCCAAGTTCATTTATTATTTAACTGGTTCCAGCCAGTATCCACTCCGTGCTAACAACAGTCTGGTTCCAGCCAGTATCCACAGCAGCTGTTTTATCTTCAGCAACCCAGCTTTTCCTGGAACACCAGCTGGCACAATCCTGGGTTATCTCCATTGCTACAGTCGGGCCTGGTAAGGACTTTCCATCTAGAAGATCATAAGAACTATCTCACACTACCAGTGCCCTGTGGCTCCTGCCATCCTGTAGTACCCAGGAACTGTATTTATTCTTTGCTGACTTTTACGTTTTCTTTTACTGCTGCTGTGTTGCGGAGTTGTCATAATAAACATCATTGACTTTTATCCAAGTTGTCGTGGTCACGCCTTCGGGCAGTTATTATTCATGTTACTTACATGTCCAGGGGTCTGATACAACCTCCCAGGTTCCGGTACATCTCAGCCCCTACAACTGAGGCTGCCTCCCGTCAGCTCAGGCCCTCAGTTGTGACAGGTAAATGTCTAAACTCACTGAACAAGAGATTAGCCTTACACTATTGTGCAAAACTCAGAGCCCATATTGTAGTTCTACTAAAAACAAACTTTATTAAATTGTCTCCCCCAATTTATGAGTACCAAATACCCTTTGTTACATGTGAAATGGCCCCAGAAAAAAGTTGGTGTTGCAATATTGCTGTCTAATACCTGCAATTATGTACTGGACAACCAAGTGATGGATCAGGAGGGTAGGTTCTTGATTCTTAACTTATTTATCTTCTGGTGCTCTCTAAAGGGAGTGGTCAGGACTCGGCAATCCAAGCTGCAGCCCGCCTACTTAAAATTGCTCAGTGTCATCAAGTGGAGCTGGATTCTTGTCTGGCTGATTTAAAGTTTGGACATAAAATGCACCCGTCCAATGGCAAACTTTACTGTGAACTTATCAAGCTGTGGGAGGAATGGAATGTTCTTGCTTTGAAGGAAGTCATAACATACTTTTTAAATTAAGACAAAAATTCTGTGTGCAGGGTGATAGGGCAAGGAGGATACTCATGAGGAAATTGAGGGGGAAGTTAGCGAAGGAAAGAATTAGACATATTGCTAATCTGAAAGGAATCAAAGTGTCAGATCCGTCTGACATTGCCAATGCATTTGTGGCATATTTTTCTAAATAATATAACCTGTCTAATTATTCTACTGTACCTCAACTGATTACTGAAGCCATAGCTAAATTTCTTGGAGATATTAATTTGCCTTCCCTGGACATACCCACTATGCGATCCCTGGAATGACCGTGGTCTACAGAGAAAATAGAAACAGGTATTTAATCTCCCCCTATGAACAAGGCCCTTGGTCCGGATGTATATATTAGTACACCGATCTAGCAAGGATTGACTTGCCTGCACAGTCTATCTTTTCTTGCGATGCCGACCTGGCGGGACCGCGCATCGGGATCGAATCAGGATCGCAAGGTGACTTTCACCTTGCGATCTGCACTAACTTTTCTTGAGATTTTGACTATATAGTCAAAATTGAAAGAAAATATCTCACCGTGTGTACACACGCTTAGATGTTATATAGGCAGCTGACAACCAGAGGAAACAAGGGGGACGGGAGAACCCCTTGCTCCCAAATATCACCTCTGTTGTGAGGTAGGGAGAGAGCAAGCAAGGTGTAGTGTGGCTCCCTTGTGTGTAAATGTTGATAAGCCTGTGAAGAAGGAAGTAGGGTTTAGCCCTGTGTCTCCTAATGCAGCTTTTGGTTTAACGTTGATGGTGATAGGGCAAGGTTAGGCATGAGGAGCCCAGGCACAGAAACAGGAGATGCCTGTGTGAAGCAGAGAGGAAAGGGGGGGGGGGGGGGAGATCCCTCCACCCTCAGTCACAGCCCTTGGTTGTAGCAGGCAGCGTCCAGCACAATACCTGCTATGCCGGTGAGGTCCCGTTGTGGAGCTTCAGGTGTAGCCAGGAGAGAGGGGAGCCGCTGCCGCCGCACGTCGCACACAGCGTGGGTCACCTGAGGAGGTACTCCGCAGCAGGATCCGTGGGAAGCGTGGGAGGGAAACAGAGAGCCCGCCGGCTTGTAATCAGCCGTAGCAGAGGGTGAGAGACGTCCTGTGTCCCCTCAGGCAGCAGGAACCCAGACGTGGTCAGGAACCAAGATGGCCCCCATCAAATGCAGCACACAGCGTGTGCTGACTCCGGCGGTGAGTACGGGTCAGGGGCCAGCCGGGAAGCAGCACCACTTAGCCCCTCACTATCTCCGGACTCTGCAGAGGTAGAAATTGAGGTCCCTGTCCAAGTGCAGCCGGTGAAAGGGGTAATTTGAGCACCCTGGATGGAGAGCTCATCTAAGATGCGGCCAGTCAGTTCGGCCTGTCCACCAGAAGTCACAATATTATTTTTAGGCCTAAAAGTTGCACCGAGGTAGCTGTATGACTAAGCTAAGCGACACAAGTGTGCAGCACAAACACCTGGCCCATCTAGGAGTGGCACTGCAGTTGCAGACAGGATGGCACTTAAAGAAACTAGGTCCCAAACAGCACATCATGCAAAGAAGAAAGAAAAAGAGGTGCAATGAGGTAGCTGTATAACTAAGCTAAGCGACACAAGTGTGCGGCACAAACATCATGGGACATGCTGGATTTTGCCCAGATGTAATATACGCACAATATTTGTGACAAAAGAGAGCGTACCTCTAAACCACACACACGGCAAAGCCTGTAAAATTATTTTGGATAATAATAACCCTTTTATTTGGAGCTATTATAATAATATGCAGCACAGACAAGCGTACCCCTACACCACACAGGGCAAACCCTGTAAAAATTATTTGGATAATAATATAAGTAATGTATATAAGCCTTTTTTTTGGAGTAAATAATATACAGCACAGGGCACCACACTGGACTTATGGCAGCACAAGACACCACCACTGGACTGATGCAGCACAAGACACCACCACTGGACTGGATTTATGCGGCAGTACCCCTAAACTTATACGGCAGTACCCCTGGAGTTGTACAGCAGTGTCAGACAGGATGGCACTTTAAAAAAACTAGTCCCCAAACAGCACATGATGCAAAGAAGAAAAAGAGGTGCAAGATGAAATTGTCCTTGGGCCCTCCCACCCACCCTTATGTTGTATAAACAGGACATGCACACTTTAACAAACCAATCATTTCAGCGACAGGGTCTGCCACATGACTGTGGTTGAAATTAGTGGTTTGTTTGGGCCCCCACCAAAAAACAAGCAATCAATCTCTCCTTGCACAAACTGGCTCTACAGAGGCAAGATGTCGACCTCATCCTCATCCTCCGATTCCTCACCCCTTTAAATGTGTACATCCTCCTCCTCCTCACAGAGTATTAATTAGTTCCCAATAGAATTCACCATCACAGGTCCCTGTGTACTTTCTGTAGGCAATTGCTGGTAAAGGTCTTCCCGGAGGAATTTATAATTCATTTTGATGAACATCATCTTCTCCACATTTTGTGGAAGCAACCTCCTACGCCGATCGCTGACAAGGTTACCGGCTGCACTAAACACTCTTTCGGAGTACACACTGGAGGGGGGGGGGGGGGGCAACTTAGGTAATATAAAGCCAGTTTGTGCATGGGCATCCAAATAGCCTCTTTCTCCTGCCAGTATACATACGGACTGCCTACTTGGATGCTGTCACTCATATAATCCTCTGCCATTCTTTCAATGGTGACAATCATATGCAGTGACAGTATATGTCAATCATATGTCAGTAATCATTCAGTAATCATTGGCATGATTACTGACAATCATATGTCAGTAATCATTGGCAGGTCCTTCGGTCTGGACCAGATGTCAGCACTCACTCCTGACTGCCCTGCATCACCGCCAGTGGGTGGGGTAGGAAATGTTATCCTTTTCATTGCAGTGCCAGTTGCGGGAGAAAATGAGGAAGGAGCTGTTGACGGGTCACGTTCCGCTTGAGTTGACAATTTTCTCATCAGCAGGTCTTTGAACCTCTGCAGATTTGTGTCTGCCGGAAGAGAGATAGAACATAGTCTTTAAACCTAGGATCAAGCACGATGGCCAAAATGTAGTGCTCTGATTTCAACAGATTGACCACCCTTGAATCCTGGCAAAGCGAATGAAGGGCTCCATCCACAAGTCCCACATACTATGCGGAATCGCTCCATCTTAGCTCCACCTTCAATTTCTCCAGCTGCTTCTGCAAAAGCCTGATGAGGGGAATGACCTTACTCAAGCTGGCAGTGTCTGAACTGACTTCACATGTGGCAAGTTCGAAGGGTTGGAGAACCTTGCACAAGACGGAAATCATTCTTCACTGCGCTTGAGTCAGGTGCATTCCCCCTCCTTTCCCTATATCGTAGGTGGATGTACAGGCTTGTATGGCCTTTTGCTGCTCCTCCATCCTCTGAGGCATAGAGTGTTGAATTCCACCTTGTTACCACATCTTGCTTCAGGTGATGGCAGGGCAGGTTCAGGAGTATTTGCTGGCACTCCAGTCTTCGGCACGTGGTGGCTGAATGCCGAAAGTGGCCCGCAATTTTTTTGAGCCACCGACAGCATCTCCTGCACGTCCCTGTCATTTTTTAAAAAATTCTGCACCACCAAATTAATTGTATGTGCAAATCATGGGACGTGCTGGAATTTGCCCAGATGTAATGCACGCACAATATTGGGGGCATTGTCCGATATTACAAATACCCAGGAGAGTCCAATTGGGGTAAGCTATTGAGCAATGATGTCCCTCAGTTTCCGTAATAGGTTGTCAGCGGTGTGCCTCTTACGGAAAGCAGTGATACATAGTGTAGCCTGCCTAGGAACGAGTTGGCATTTGCGAAATGCTGCTACTGTTGTTGCTGCGGGAGGCAGTACATCTACCCAGTGGGCTGTCACAGTCATATAGTCCTTAGTCTGCCCTGTTCCACTTGTCCACATGTCTGTGGTTAAGTGGACAGTGGGTACAACTGCATTTTGTAGGACACTGAGGACACTTTTTCTAATGTCTCTGTACATTTTCAGTATCGCCTGCCTAGTGAAGTGGAACCTAGATGGGATATGGTACTGGAGGGACACTACATCTATCAATTCTCTAAGTCCCACTGAACTAATGGTGGGTACTGGAGGCACGTCTAACACCAACATAGCTGTCAAGGCCTCAGTTATCCGCTTTGCAACTGGATGACTGCTGTCATATTTAATCTGTTGGACAGTCAATTGCTTACTTAAAGTAGTACAAGTGGTCTTCCGACTTCCCCTCTGGGATGACGATCATCTCCCAGCAGCAACAGCAGCAGTCGGCTTACCACTCAAGGATACTCCGGAGTCTTGCCAGTGACATGGCCTGCAGGACTACTGATGTTCCTGACTGAGGAGGAAGTTGACGTTGAAGGAGTTGGTGGTGTGGCTTGCAGGAGTTTGGGTTCAAGAGGAAGAAGGGATTTAGGTGTCAGTGGACTGCTTACGCTCTTACCCAAAGTTTCAGAACTTGACACTGACTTCTGATGAATGCGCAGCAGGTGACGTATAAGGCAGGATGTTTCTAGGTGGTTAACATCCTTACCCCTACTTATTATAGATTGACAGAGGCAACACATGGCTTGACCCCTGTTATCCAGAATTGTGGAGAAATAATTCCACACCGACGAGGTGGCTTTTTTGGTATTTTCCCCAGGCATCACAATGAGCTTATTCATCCCATGGACAACAGGTGTCTCCCCGGTGCCTGATTTAAACAAACCGCATCACCATCAGAATCCTCATGGTCAACTTCCTCCTCAGCGCCAACAACACCCATATCCTCATTCTGGTGTACTTCAACAGTGACATCTTCAATTTGAATATCAGGAACTGGACTGTGGGTGCTCCTTCCAGCACTTGCAGAGGGCGTGCAAATGGTGGAAGGAGACACCTCTTCCCATCCAGTGTTGGGAAGGTCAGGCATCGCAACAGCCGACACACTTGGACTCTCCTTGGGGATTTGTGATACCATCTCAGAACGCACAGTTCTTTGCTGTGCTTTGCCAGCTTAACTCTTATAATTTTTCTAATGGAAGGATGAGGGCTTCCATCGTCATGTGAAGCTGAACCACTGTTCATGAACATAGGCCAGGGCCTTAGCTGTTCCTTGCCACTCAGTGTCGTAAATGGCATATTGGCAAGTTTACGTTTCTCCTCAGACCATTTTAATTAATTTTTTGGGGTCTTTTTACTGAACTTTGTTTTTTTGGTTTTTACATGCCTTTTACTATCACATTCGGCATCGGCCTTGGCAGACAACGTTGATGGTATTTCATCATCTATGTCATGACTAGTGGCAGCAGCTTCAGCACTAGGAGGAAGTGGTTCTTGATCTTTCCCTATTTTATCCTCCAAATTTTTATTCTCCATTATTTTTCTGGAGTTATACAACAATATGTGTTACAGGAGAGCATACCTCTACACCACACAGGGCAAACCCTGTGAAAAGTATTTGGATTAAATATGAATAACCCCTTTATTTGGAATAAATAATATACAGCACAGGTCAGCACCACTGAACTGGACTTATATGGCAGTACCACTGGAATTATACGGCAGTATAACTGGACTTATACGCCAGTATCACTGGAATTATACGGCAGGATCACTGGAACTATATGGCAGTATCACTGGAATTATACGGCAGTACTACTGGACTTATGCGGCAATACCACTGGACTTATACCACAGTATCACTGGACTGGATGTATACGGCAGTACCACTGGACTTATACGGCAGTACCACTGGACTTATAAGGCAGTACCACTGGACTGGATTTATATGGCAGTATCAGTGGATTTATACACCAGTGCCACTGGAATTATACAGCAATATCACTGGATTTATATGGAGTATCACTGGAATTATACAGCAGTACCACTGGACTTATAGGGCAGTACCACTGGACTGGATTTATACGGCAGTATCACTGGATTTATATGCCAGTACCACTCTAATTATACAGCAGGATCACTGGAATTATACGGCAGTACCACTGGAGTTATACAGCAGTACCACTGGCCTGGATTTATACGGTAGTATCACTGGACTTATACACCAGTACCACTGGACTTATACGGCAGTACCACTGGACTGGATTTATACGCCAGAACCACTGGATTTATATGCCAGTACCACTGGACACATACGGCAATATCACTGGAATTATATGACAGTACCACTGGACATATATGGCAGTATCACTGGAATTATAGGGCAGTATCACTGGCATTATACGGCAGTATCACTGGACTGGATTTATACACCAGTACCACTGGAATTTTACTCTAGTACTACTGGAATTATAGGGCAGTATCACTGGAATTATACGGCAGTACCACTGGAATTATACAGCAATACCACTGAACATATATGGCAGTACCACTGGACATATACGGCAGTATCACTGGACTGGATTTATACGCCAGTACCGCTGGAATTATACAACAGTACCACTGGAATTATACAGCAGTATCAGTGGAATTATAAGGTAGTACCACTGGAATTATATGGCAGTACCACAGGACATATATGGCAGTATCACTGGACTGGATTTATACGCAAGTACCGCTGGAATTATATGCCAGTATCACTGGATATATAGGGCAGTATCACTGGATTTATACGGCAGTACCGCTGGGCATATTCGGCAGTATCACTGGACAGGATTTATAGACCAGTACCACTGGAGTTATACGGCAGTACCACTGGATTTATACGGCAGTACCACTGGACATATATGAAAGTATCAGTGTTCATATACGGCAGTATCACTGGACATATACGGCAGTACCACTGGACATATGCAGCAGCACAGGGACACCCCCACTGGATTGATGCAGGATAACAAGGCACCACTGTAATGTACTGGACTTATACAGCAGCACTGGGCGTATGGCAGCAGAGGACACCACCACTGTAACTGGACTGATGCAGCACAAGACACTACCACTGTACTGATGCAGGACAACACAGCACCACTGCAATGCACTGGACTTATACAGCAGCACTGAACATATGGCAGCAGAGAACACCACTACTGTGACTGGACTGATGCAGCACAATACACCACCACTGAACTGATGCAGCACAACACAGTGACACTGGACTGGACTTATACAGCAGCACTGGACATATGGCAGCAGAAGACACCACCACTGTGACTGGACTGATGCAGTACAACACACCACAACTGGACTGATGCAGCACAAGACAGCACCACTGGACTGGACTTATACAGCAGCACTGGACATATGGCAGCAGAGGACACAACCACTGTGACTGGACTGATGCAGCACAATACACCACCACTGAACTGATGCAGCACAACACAGTGACACTGGACTGGACTTATACAGCAGCACTGGACATATGGCAGCAGAGGACACCACCACTGTGACTGGACTGATGCAGTACAACACACCACCACTGGACTGATGCAGCACAAGACAGCACCACTGGACTGGACTTATACAGCAGCACTGGACATATGGCAGCAGAGGACACAACCACTGTGACTGGACTGATGCAGCACAAGACAATACCACTGAACTGATGCAGGATACTGAGGATGGAGACACGTCCTCTCTCTACACTCTGCAATGCTGGAGTGAAAATGGCGGCGATGCGCGTCTCCTTATATGGAATACAAACCCCGCGAGAATCTGATAGCGGGATGATGACATTTTGCCTTGTTCCGGTTTCCGAGTCAGGCAGGAAAACCCGAGCCTGACTCGGATCCGGGTTCGGGTAATGAAGTTCGGGGGGGTTTCGTTTCTCAGGGAACCGAACCCTCTCATCTCTAATATTAATAGATTCTATAAATGTTTTATGGACTCCTTGACTCCAGATCTGGGTCAGGACTTTAATGAGGCCCCATCATGTGGTTCTTTTCCGCGAGAAATGCTGGAGGCAAGAATTGTAGCATGCCCTAAAATAGATAAGAAACCTAATTTGTTGACAAACTTTCGCCGGATAGCTTTCCTCAACACTAAAACTCATAGTGAACAGACTCAACCAGCTTAGATTCATTAAGGGCCGGCAATCGCCCCCAACAACACTAGCAGAGTTAATAACATAATTGATGCCTTTTCTGCTTCCAATTAACCCCTTTTCTCTGACGTCCTAGTGGATGCTGGGAACTCCGTAAGGACCATGAGGAATAGACGGGCTCCGCAGGAGACGGGGCACTCTAAAAGAAAGATTAGGTACTATCTGGTGTGCACTGGCTCCTCCCTCTATGCCCCTCCTCCAGACCTCAGTTAGAATCTGTGCCCGGCCAGAGCTGGGTGCTCCTAGTGAGCTCTCCTGAGCTTGCTAGAAAGAAAGTATTTGTTAGGTGTCACGATCCGGGTATCTGGACGCCATTACTTACCCTTCAGATGCCTCCTAAGGCTGGCTCAGCGTTCCAGGACCAGATCCCATCTGTTATACTGATGTCCACATTCCTGCCTCCTCTCCTGTCACTCTGAGACGCGGTCACCGCGGCGCCATGTTACATCCGGAATGGCGTCTCCCGCGGCCTCCGCCGCTGTCCCTGAGTTTCTGCATGCAGGATGTCAGAGTGGCGATTACGTCAGCCGCGGCCTCCGCTGTACCGGCGTGGTTTGGATGTGCACTCATCAGTCTGGCGTCTCCTGTTTACTGTTAAAGTTTCCACATGGATTACAAACCAAACTTCCCTCCAAGTGTCTGCATGGGCGCAGCCATCTTGGATTCTGTTATCTGTTCATTTCCACCAATCTGCTGTCTGCATTGTTAATCTGCATAATTGCCTAGCCAATCCCTTCCTTGCTGCAGGTATAAATAATCTGTGCCTGAGCAAGGAAGGCGTCAGTGCTTTGGTTGTCAAACCTAGTTCCAGTTTGTCTCTCTCCTGTGGTTGTTTTCCAGGTTCCAGCTCCTATCTCCACACTTCCACTAAAGAGACCCGCACCAGCATTCCACCTGCGGTGTAGCCTGACTCTCCTATCCATTTGGATTCATCTGCTTCCAGCTACAGATCCACCTGCTTTCAGCATCCAGCTTCCAGCAGAGGTCAGCTCTTCTTAAAGTGCCGGTACCCTTTTCTGCAGATTATTATTTATCACCGGCATTACAATTTCATCGCTCTCAAACTACATTTATTATTTAACTGGTTCCAGCCAGTATCCACTCCGTGCCAACATCAGTCTGGTTCCAGCCAGTACCCACAGCAGCTGTTTTATCCACAGCAGCCCAGCTTTTCCTGGAACACCAGCTGGTACGATCCTGGGCTATCTCCATTGCTACAGTCGGGCCTGGTAAGGACTTTCCAACTAGAAGATTATAAGAACTATCTCACACTACCAGAGCCCTGTGGCCCTTGCCATCCTGTAGTACCCAGGAACTGTATTTATCCTCTGCTGATTTTTATGTTTTCTTTTTACTGCTGCTGTGTTACGGAGTTTGTCATAAATAAACATCATTGACTTTTACCCTGGTTGTCGTGGTCACGCCTTCGGGCAGTTCTTCTACATGTTACTTACATGTCTAGGGGTCTGATACAACCTCCCAGGATCCGTTACATCTCAGCCCCTACAACTGAGGCTGCCTCCCGTCAGCTCAGGCCCTCAGTTGTGACATTAGGTTTTTTGTTTTCAGTGAGATCTGCTGGCAACAGACTCACTGCTACGAGGGACTGAGGGGAGATAAGCAAACCTACCTGCGTGCAGCTAGCTTGTGCTTCTTAGGCTACTGGACACCATTAGCTCCAGAGGGTTCGAACACAGGGCCTGACCTCGATCGTCCGTTCCCGGAGCCGCGCCGCCGTCCCCCTTGCAGAGCCAGAAGACAGAAGAGAAGGAGATGAAATCGGCGGCAGAAGACTCCGGTCTTCATTAAGGTAGCGCACAGCACTGCAGCTGTGCGCCATTGCTCCCACTGCACACCACACACTCCGGTCACTGTAGGGTGCAGGGCGCTGGGAGGGTGGGGGGGGGGAGGGCGCCCTGGGCAGCAATAAAATACCTTTTGGCATAAAAATACACATAATACAGTCTGTGACTGTATATGTGTAAAACCCCCGCCATTTTTCAGTCAGAAACTGCAGGGAGAAGCCCGCCGCTGAGGGGGCGGGGCCTTCTTCCTCAGCACACCAGCGCCATTTTTCCTTCACAGTTCCGCTGGAAGCAGCTCCCCAGGCTCTCCCCTGCAGTATTCCTGATACAAGAAGGGTAAAAAGAGAGGGGGGGCACATAAATTTAGGCGCAAATAATATATATTAAGCAGCTATTGGGAAAAATCACTCATTATAGTGTAAATCCCTGTGTTATATAGCGCTGTGGTGTGTGCTGGCATACTCTCTCTCTGTCTCCCCAAAGGACTTTGTGGGGTCCTGTCCTCAGTCAGAGCATTCCCTGTGTGTGTGCGGTGTGTCGGTACGGCTGTGTCGACATGTTTGATGAGGAGGGTTACGTGGAGGCGGAGCAAGGGCAGATAAGTGTGGTGTCGCCCCCGACGGGGCCGACACCGGATTGGATGGATATGTGGAAGGTCTTAACAGACAGTGCCAACTCCTTACATAAAAGGTTCGATGACGCAGCAGCCTTGGGACAGCCGGGATCTCCACCCGCGCCTGCCCAGGCGTCTCAGAGGCCATCAGGGGCTCATAAACGCCCGCCAGCTCAGATGGTAGACACAGATGTCGACACGGAGTCTGACTCCAGTTTAGATGAGGATGAGACAAATGCACAGTCTACTAAAGCCATCCGATGCATGATTACTGCAATGAAAAATGTATTGCACATTTCTGATATTAACCCGGTTACTACCAAGAAGGGTATTATGTTTGGGGAGAAACAGCAGCCAGTGACTTTTGCCCCATCTAATGAATTAAATGAATTGTGTGAGGAAGCGTGGAGTTCCCCCGATAAGAAACTAGTGATTTCTAAGAGGTTACTGATGGCGTACCCTTTCCCGCCAACGGATAGGTTACGTTGGGAAACATCCCCTAGGGTGACAAGGCGCTCACACGCTTATCAAAAAAGGTGGCACTGCCGTCTCAGGATACGGCCGCCTTAAAGGAGCCTGCGGATAGAAAGCAGGAAGATATCCTGAAGTCTGTGTATACACACTCAGGTACTATACTGAGACCTGCTATTGCTTCAGCATGGATGTGTAGTGCTGCAGCTGCATGGTCTGATACCCTGTCAGACAACATTGATTCCCTTGACAGGGATACTATTTTGCTAACCATAGAACATATAAAAGACGTCGTCTTATATATGCGGGATGCACAGAGGGACATTTGCCTGCTGGCATCTAGAATTAATGCAATGTCCATTTCTGCCAGGAGAGTATTATGGACTCGGCAGTGGACAGGTGATGCTGATTCTAAAAGACACATGGAGGTTTTGCCTTATAAGGGTGAGGAATTGTTTGGGGACGGTCTCTCGGACCTCGTATCCACGGCAACAGCCGGGAAGTCAACTTTTTTACCTCAGGTTCCCTCACAGCCTAAGAAAGCACCGTATTATCATGTACAGTCCTTTCGGCCTCAGAAAGGCAAGCGGATCAGAGGCGCATCCTTTCTGCCCAGAGGCAGGGGTAGAGGAAAGAAGCTGCACCAGGCAGCCAGTTCCCAGGAACAAAAATCCTCCCCCGCTTCCTCTAAGTCCACCGCATGACGCTGGGGCTCCACAGGCGGAGCCGGGTGCGGTGGGGGCGCGTCTCCGAAACTTCAGCAACCAGTGGGTTTGCTCACAAGTGGATCTCTGGGCTGTACAAATTGTATCTCAGGGATACAAGCTGGAGTTCGAGGCGACTCCCCCTCGCCGTTACCTCAAATCAGCCTTGCCAGCTGCTCCCAGGGAAAGGGAGGTAGTACTGGCGGCAATTCACAAGCTGTACCTCCAGCAGGTGATAATCAAGGTTCCCCTCCTTCAACAGGGATGGGGTTACTATTCCACAATGTTTGTGGTACCGAAACCAGACGGTTCGGTGAGACCCATTCTGAATTTAAAATCCTTGAACACTTATATAAGGAAGTTCAAGTTCAAAATGGAATCGCTCAGGGCGGTTATTGCAAGCCTGGAAGAGGGGGATTTTATGGTGTCGCTGGACATCAAGGATGCTTACTTGCATGTCCCCGTTTACCCACCTCACCAGGAGTACCTCAGGTTTGTGGTACAGGATTGTCATTACCAATTCCAGACGTTGCCGTTTGGTCTGTCCACGGCACCGAGAGTATTTACCAAGGTAATGGCCGAAATGATGATACTCCTTCGGAAGAAGGGAGTTATAATTATCCCGTACTTGGACGATCTCCTTATAAAGGCGAGGTCCAGAGAGCAGTTGTTAGTCAGCGTAGCACTTTCTCGGGAAGTGTTGCTACAGCACGGCTGGATTCTGAATATCCCAAAGTCGCAGCTGATTCCTGCGACGCGTCTGCTCTTCCTGGGCATGATTCTGGACACAGAACAGAAGAAGGTGTTTCTCCCGGTGGAGAAGGCCCAGGAATTGTCATCTCTGGTCAGGGACCTCCTGAAACCAAAACAGGTGTCGGTGCATCACTGCACGCGAGTCCTGGGAAAGATGGTGGCTTCTTACGAAGCAATTCCCTTCGGCAGGTTCCATGCAAGGATCTTTCAGTGGGATCTGTTAGACAAATGGTCCGGATCGCATCTTCAGATGCATCGGTTGATCACCCTGTCCCCAAGGGCCAGGGTGTCTCTGCTGTGGTGGCTGCAGAGTGCTCATCTTCTCGAGGGCCGCAGATTCAGCATACAGGACTGGGTCCTGGTGACCACGGACGCAAGCCTCCGAGGATGGGGGGCAGTCACTCAGGGAAGGAACTTCCAGGGACTGTGGTCAAGTCAGGAGACTTCACTACACATAAATATACTGGAACTAAGGGCCACTTACAACGCCCTGAGTCAAATAGAGCCCCTGCTTCAGAACCAACCAGTACTGATTCAATCAGACAACATCACGGCGGTCGCCCATGTAAACCGGCAGGGCGGCACAAGAAGCAGGATGGCGATGGCAGAAGCCACAAGGATTCTCCGATGGGCGGAAAATCACGTGCTAGCACTGTCAGCAGTGTTCATTCCGGGAGTGGACAACTGGGAAGCAGACTTCCTCAGCAGGCACGACCTACACCCGGGAGAGTGGGGACTTCATCCGGAAGTCTTCACGCAGATTGTAAACCATGGGGAACGGTCACAGGTGGACATGATGGCGTCCCGCCTCAACAAAAAGCTAAAAACATATTGCGCCAGGTCAAGGGACCCTCAGGCGATAGCTGTGGACGCACTAGTGACACCATGGGTGTACCAGTCGGTTTATGTGTTCCCTCCTCTTCCTCTCATACCCAAGGTACTGAGGATAGTAAGAAAGAGAGGAGTAAGAACTATACTCATCGTTCCGGATTGGCCAAGAAGAACTTGGTACCCAGAACTACAAGAAATGATCTCATAGGAACCATGGCCTCTGCCTCTCAGACAGGACCTGTTACAGCAGGGGCCCTGTCTGTTCCAAGACTTACCACGGCTGCGTTTGATGGCATGGCGGTTGAATGCCGGATCCTAACGGAAAAGGGCATTCCAGTGAAGTGATTCCTACGCTGATAAAGGCTAGGAAAGACGTGACAGCACAACATTATCACCGTATATGGTGAAAATATGTTGCTTGGTGTGAGGCCAGGAAGGCCCCTACAGAGGAATTCCAGCTGGGTCGATTCCTGCACTTCCTACAGTCAGGAGTGACTATGGGCCTAAAATTAGGATCCATAAAGGTACAGATTTCGGCCCTATCTATTTTCTTTAAAAAAGAACTGGCTTCACTGCCTGAAGTTCAGATGTTTGTTAAGGGAGTGCTGCATATTCAGCCCCCTTTTGTGCCTCCAGTGGCACCTTGGGATCTTAACGTTGTGCTGGGTTTCCTGAAATCCCACTGGTTTGAGCCACTTAAGACCGTGGAGCTAAAATATCTCACGTGGAAAGTGGTCATGCTATTGGCCTTAGCTTCGGCTAGGCGTGTGTCAGAATTGGCGGCTTTGTCTTGTAAAAGCACTTATCTGATCTTCCATATGGACAAAGCAGAATTGAGGACTCGTCCCCAATTTCTCCCTAAGGTGGTATCAGCGTTTCATTTGAACCAACCTATTGTGGTGCCTGCGGCTACTCGGGACTTGGAGGACTCCAAGTTACTAGATGTAGTCAGGGCTTTGAAAATCCATGTAGCCA
Organism: Pseudophryne corroboree; assembly: GCF_028390025.1. NCBI lineage: Eukaryota > Metazoa > Chordata > Amphibia > Anura > Myobatrachidae > Pseudophryne > Pseudophryne corroboree. Next base: position 513,666,460 of record NC_086448.1, on the reverse strand, counting down.
GGACGGCTGGAGTCAGGAAAACTGACTCGCTGTTTATCCTGCATGCACCCAACAAGCTGGGTGCTCCTGCTTCAAAGCAAACTATTGCTCGCTGGATCTGTAACATGATTCAGCAAGCTCATTCTGCGGCAGGATTGCCGCATCCTAAATCAGTGAAAGCCCATTCCACAAGGAAGGTGGGCTCTTCTTGGGCGGCTGCCCGAGGGGTCTCGGCTTTACAGCTTTGCTGAGCTGCTACTTGGTCGGGTTCAAACACATTTGCTAAGTTCTACAAGTTTGATACCCTGGCTGAGGAGGACCTTGCCTTTGCTCATTCGGTGCTGCAGAGTCATCCGCACTCTCCCGCCCATTTGGGAGCTTTGGTATAATCCCCATAGTCCTTACGGAGTTCCCAGCATCCACTAGGACGTCAGAGAAAATAAGAATTTACTCACCGGTAATTCTATTTCTCGTAGTCCGTAGTGGATGCTGGGTGCCCGTCTCAAGTGCGGACTCTCTGCAATACATGTATATAGTTATTGCTTAACTAAAGGGTTATTGTTATGAGCCATCTGTTACTGAGGCTCAGTTGTTGTTCATACTGTTAACTGGGTATGGTTATCACGAGTTGTACGGTGTGATTGGTGTGGCTGGTATGAGTCTTACCCTGGATTCCAAATCCTTTCCTTGTTGTGTCAGCTCTTCCGGGCACAGTTTCCTTAACTGAGGTCTGGAGGAGGGGCATAGAGGGAGGAGCCAGTGCACACCAGATAGTACCTAATCTTTCTTTTAGAGTGCCCAGTCTCCTGCGAAGCCCGTCTATTCCCCATGGTCCTTACGGAGTTCCCAGCATCCACTACGAACTACGAGAAATAGAATTACCGGTGAGTAAATTCTTATTTTGCTCTTATTGTTGGTGTAGAAAAAGTTTGAGAAAGTCTGTTGTTTAGAAGTTGCGAAATAAAACTTTTCTTTCAAGTGAGCTCGTTTTTACTATTTTGCAATAAATTTGGGGTGCGTTTTGGACAATCAAGGAAGGTGGAAATGGTCATTTTTACTTTTAGGGTACTGTTATTAATGTATAATAACAGTTTAAGATTATTATAAGCCTACCCAAAGTTCCCCCCCAAAAAAATTCAAAATAGGGAGGAAATACTGGAAAGTAGCCGAATTTTCTAAACTTTTGGTACCTAAGGACAATCTTTTCCCTGCACCTGCAAAGCTCAAATTTCGTATACTCACTTTTGGGAACAAGAGTTATGGAAAAACCCTGGGAAGCAGGAATTTATGAACATTTTTTTTTTTTGAGATACCCTAACGAGATATGCTTGTTAAAGCAGATAGCAAAGGTGGCATAATGTGGTGGTATTACCTTCTGCTTCAAATCCAGAGACCACAAAATACTCCTCCTTAGTGATGTGGAAATCTGATCTCTCCTGCTCCCTATCAGAAGACGATTGGTGCTTTTTCTTTCAAATTTGCTTTCGTCTATCCAAATGCATCTCCCACATGGAACAATTTTATAAGCTCCTCCACCACTTATATTTAACACCAGTTTTACTAAATACAATATGGCTGTCAACTCACAATATATGCTTTAAGAATTATGGTCACATTGGCTCCCTTCTACATATCTTTTGGTCCTGCTCAGTGCTGTCAGGTCTTTGGACCTCAGTTTTTATGCTCATCACCCCAATCCTCAATACTCATATAACTCCACATCACTTTTTAGCCATTTTGCATGTACACTGAGGGGATCTCTCTGCAAATGATTGTTATGTCATGGGCCATATTCTCCTGTTGAGGATAATGTACAATCCCACTATGAATTTGAAACTGCGGGCTCCTTGTCTACTTCTTCGGCTTTGAACACCTGTACATGGTGGTATGGATGGACAGAATACTGGGTAACGAAGAAGCCTGGGACACAGAGAGTGTCCTCTCCTTCTCTGGCTTTATTGTCGGATTTCTGCAATTGACTTAGCAATTGGCCCAATTAGTTCTTAGGTTCTGCCATTCCAATTGGAATCTCCTCTTGTCTTGTTTCTCTTGTTCATTTAGTTCTATAATATTATTTGTTAATATTGATCATCACTACTGTTTTCCACTGCTTTTTTAAGGCTCTAAATTGGGTTTTAATACTAATCATGTCCCCTTTTATATATTATGTATTTTATAATGTATATTACTGTGGTCAGATATTTTGCTTGACAATGTATTATGTTATTCCTCTTTTCATTGAGGTTGCATTGTATGATTATGCTCCTCATTTGTGTACTTGTTTCCTATTCCATTTTTTTTCTTCTGTAACCTGATCCCCTCCAAATTATGCTGTATAACTTCACTAAAAATTTAATATTGAATAAAAAAAAAAAGATCTATACAGGATAAAAACACAAAACAAATATATGGCAAACTCCACTAAAAGGGACAACCTTGCACAGTCCAAAGCCAAATATAACTGAAAAAAAGGGCCCCAAACTTCTCAACATATGGCTGAGTCCCTGGTAAGTGGTTGGTAGTCCAAAACACCAAACCACCAATGCATTTCAGCTCCCTGCCTTTCTTAAGGTGATGGTGTTCTCAGGAGCAGGAAGTATATTTATATCGTGTGTAGTAAGAAGGGTTGTCCACAGGGCCGGTGCTAGGGTGTTCGGCGCCCCCCTGCAAACTATAAAATTGCGCCCTCCCATATTCCGTTGGCGTGCGCTGGGAAAAGGGGTGTGGTCTCACAACTAAGGGGCATGGCCACACAATAGTACCCCCATTTAAAATTACGCCACAATGTAGCACAATCTTATTAATCTTATACGTAATGCCCCACCCGTAGTAGTAGCGTCCTTATATGTAATGCACCCCAGTAGTAGTAGCATCCTTATACATAATGCACTCACAGTAGTAGTAGCATCCTTATACATAATGCCCCCCAGTAGTAGTAGCATCCTTATACGTAATGTCCCCCCAGTAGTAGTAGCATCCTTATACATAATGCACCCAGAGTAGTAGTAGCATCCTTATACGTAGTGCACCCCCAGTAGTAGACGCGTCCTTATATACGTAATGCCCCCCCCAGTAGTAGAAGCGTCCTTATACGTAGTGCACCCCCAGTAGTAGACGCGTCCTTATATACGTAATGCCCCCCCCAGTAGTAGAAGCGTCCTTATACGTAGTGCACCCCCAGTAGTAGAAGCGTCCTTGTACGTAATTCCCCCCTAGTAGTAGTAGCGTCCTTATACGTAATGCCCCCCCCCACAGTACTAGTAGCGTCCTTATACGTAATGGCCCCCCCAGTAGTAGCATCTTTACATGTAATGCCCCCCCCTGTAGTAGTAGCGTCCTTATGCATAATGCCCCCCCAGTAGTAGCATCCTTATACGTAATGCCCCTCTAGTAGTGGTAGCATTGTTATACGTAATGCCCCCCGAGTAATAGTAGCGTCCTTATATATAATGCCCCCAAGTAGTAGTAGCGTTCTTATACGTAATGCTCCCCCCAGCAGTAGTAGCGTCCTTATACGTAGTGCACCCCCAGTAGTAAAAGCGTCCTTATACGTAATTCCCCATAATAGTAGTATCGTCCATATACGTAATGCCCCACAGTAGTAGTAGCGTCCTTATACATAATGCACCCCCAGTAGAAGCCTCCTTATATGCAATTCCCCCGTAGTACTAGTAGCGTCCTTATAAGTAATGCCCCCCCCAGCAGTAGTAGCGTTGTTACGCGTAATGCCCCCCCTGTAGTAGCGTCCTTATACGTAATGCACCCTCCCAGTAGTAGTAGCGTCCTTGCATGTAATGGCCTCCCCCAGTAGTAGTGTCATTATACGTAATGCCCCCCCCAGTACTAGCGTCCATAAAGTGCGCGTACGCAGACATACCTCACACACACAATTCACACATATATACACACACATACACACCCACCCACCATATACACACACACACACACACACACACACACACACACACACACACACACACACACACACACACACACACACACCACTTACCTAAGCCAGTCTCCCTCTGTACTGCAGCCTGGTCAGTGTAGCTCCGCCCCTTCTGTCCCGTTTAGCCCCGCCCCCTTTCGGTCCGTTTAGCTCCGCCCCCTTCTGTCCCGTACTCAGGCGCTGTCACACGGGGAGGGGAGGCAGGAGGTTTTTGATTCTGCAGGCGCTGCTGCCAGTGACTGTCATACAGTGACAGACACAGCAGCAGCAGCAGCAGCAGCAGGGGGGACAGGACGGCGCAGCAGTGAAGGGATTCAGAGTAAGGAAAGCGCCTCTCTGTCCCAGCGCCTCCCTGCACTGCATCCCTTCGCTGAGCGGGTAGCGCCGGGCCTGGTTGTCCATCACCTGAATTACCCACTTTCCTGTGGGATCAGCTCCCTCCATTTGTCCAGGCTTATGCCTATGCATGTTAAAGTGCAGTGTCTGCTGCCATTAAAGATACTGCTTCACTGGTGCCTGAAGGTTCTTGGAGGTGGAGCACTTCCAAATCAGTATGATATGGACAGTGCTGGACAGGGCTCATGGCGTCAGCTCCACAAATGTACCGGGTGTTCAAGTCTGCATCAGCCACTGTAGACTTTTTTTGATACGTTATCTAGCATGAAAAAATTTACTGACATTAAATTATTATAATATAAACAGATCTAAAATTAACTGAGGAAATGGAACTAATGAGTCTGGTAAACGCTGTTAATTTGTATCTATATTTGTGAAAGAATAAAAGTCATAGAGAAAGCAACTAGAGGGGGATCACTTCTGGATTTGTTACTGTCTAATAACATATATTATATCTAATGTACATGTGAGTGGGCATTTAGTGATTGTGAATAAAAGCATTGTGATATCTCATTTGAGATTCTATATAATGTTATTTAATGGGGATACAGTACAAAAATGTTAAAATGGCAAAGTATAATTAGCTCAGCATAGTATTGAAGCTTGTCAACTGGAGAAGTGTGTTTTTAATTAAAACATGGATCCTTTTAAATGTGAACATTTAAAAAAATTTGAAATAAATACTGTTAAAAGTTCATACTGTATAGGAAAACAGTTTCTAACAATAAAAGCAAATAATGTGTTCTAATAAGGAAGTCTCAGAGGGGAAAAAAGAATAATTGCTAAAACATGAAGGCAATATAAAAATATTTTATTATAAGGGATGTAACAAAATGGAAATAAGGTATAAAAACATTTACATAGAAATATTTTTTTTAAATGTATAAACAGTAAGACAAATATATATTAATATTTTGGGTTAATTTACAAAAGGAAGAAATGCTATTTTTCCAAAATCTACCAAAGCCCTATTGCCATTGATAGCATCATCGACGATAGTTATCATCTAGTCTCTCCGGCGAAAGCTCTCACAGCTTCCACAACTTACATACAGTATTTAGGAACCTCACAGTGTTACATGCATCAATGCAGGCCTCGACACTATTGACATCTCAGGATAGTAATAGCTGAGAATCATTCGAGAAAGAAATCTTTATTACTTATTAAAACATTTTTTCATAGAAATAATTAAAAAAAAAATCAGTTTTTAGATATTTTGCTGTTTTTGAACTGAAAGCCCAAGTCAGGTTTTTGTATGCAAAGCCTGTTTGAACATGTGCAGATGTATGTAGGACTGGCTGATGAAACGGTAAAACTCCTTGTTGCTGCGAGCTACTATCTCCACGGTACTGAATATCACTCAGCTCCCGGCGACATTTTATTTGTTAATAGTAAATACACAAGATATATTAAGGGGATAGAATTGCGGCATCTTCATAAGTAGACCTGTTGGCCACAAAATGATAAACTACTGGTCAAAGGTTGTTCCATGTTTTTCCAGTTTTTATTGAAATTGACACAGTTTAATATCTCAATGTATTTTGAAAAGAAGCATAGAACAAATAAACAATTAGTGATAAAAATAAAATAAATCAGTTATTTTGTTTAACAAACATGAATCCAGACTTTTGGTGTGGTATAAACAGTTTAAATTCATTAGGTCTATAGTCATTAGATGACCACATATGGTTGACTGGCACAAGGTTGACATATACAAAAGGTCGACAGAGTCAAAAGGTCAACATGACAATGGTCAGCACACTTTATTTTGCCTTTTTGGGGTTATTGTGGATAGTTTTTTTCATCCGGGATCACCAATTTTAGAAATGTGTCCCCTCACGGGCTTGCTTCGCTCGCCATACTTCAGGCACGGTGTCCTCACGGGCTTGCTTTGTTCACCACAAGGTTACTAAAGGTTATGATTCATGACATGGATAGTCAGGGAAGGAAAAAGTCCAAAAACATGAAAAAAACACACACAAAAAATCTGTTGACCATATGTGTGTCGACCATTGTCATGTCGACCATATGAACACTTTGAGCCTCAGCACTCCCATAAAATGGAGGTGTCATGCCTGTTTTGTGAAACAGAACCCATCACTGCCCCCTACTCACCACCAAATGGCCAAAGACTGCCAATCACCTGACATGTGCAATTGCTTTGAGAGCAAGGGCGCAGGACCCATTCACAATGTACTGAACATTGGTATACTGCAGTATTTCCAGATTAGCGACCGGACCTGAATCAGGCCCATTGTCCATTTCTGGGCAGCCATCTCTGAATCAGTCCTTATATGTTTTGTACCCAACCTACTGTAGGAAGAGGTTCTGTTACATCTAAACACTTTCAAGTAATTTAAATCACTTGTCCCAGATGACATTCATCCATTTATGTGACAATGCTCCCTGTCAGATATGCAGAATGGCTCCGGCTCCTTTGCATCCCTGCATTCTCACCCAGTATCTGCCATGTTGCCGAACACTACTGATCGGTCAGCACAGCAGCACCCCCCACCCAGCAGCTACACAGAGAAGCAGCCACCCAAGAAATGTAAGGTAACTCCCTCAGTCCCCCCAGAGTGTACCATGCACACCAGGGAATTCAAAGTTCTGGCACACCAGGGAATTCAAAATACCAGGGAATTCAAAGTCACGAAGATCCTGATGTTCTGATGGTGATGGTCTGGATGTTCCTATGTTTGAAAAACAGATATTGTACAAATGCAAACATTTTAATTTTTTTAAATAAAATAAGTTTTAAAAATATGTTCTTGACCTAATTAAATCACACAAAAACCTGTCAGTTTCAGGGCGTTTTTTGGAGAAAAAACTGGCAGTTAGGGGGGTATCCAGTTAGTGGTGAAAAATGTTTGGGTTTTGCAATTGTGCCCGATTTTTTGCCAATATTATTTAGGGGGGGGAGGTGGGGGGCAATTCTATTAGGATGCCTGAAATTTTTTTTTTCCGTGAAATGTGTGTTTTCGCGGCTGCAGCACTGTATTCGCATGAAAAGATGCTGTTCTCTGGGATTTTATTTCACCTGCCTATGGCAGGTGAAATAAAATCCCCAATAAGTGTCAGAGCTAATTGGATAACCCTGGTCAAATACATTAGCCACAAGAAAATATCATGGCTAATTGGATAATGCCATACTGTAAGTGTTCAAATAGGTAACAAAATTAGCTGCAGACAGGTCCAGCAACAGGGGCGGAAAAAGGCGATAACTGTAGTGGGCCCGAGGGTCAGAGGGAAACCGAGGAGCAGGCAGTGGTCTAAGTGGTGCTGGAGAAAGCACTGCTGAATGACTATGACTTGTTGAGACGAGAAGGTAGACTGGCTGTCAAGGTCTCCGGAGCCAGGACCTCTCTTGAGGGATCTTCATCTGGGTCATCTGGCACAGGTTTAAGTCTCTGCACCGCTGATGCTCTCCTGTAAGAGCTTGGGCCGCAGAAAACCTCTATGCCTCTTCTGACCCTCCAGATGTGAGATCTCCCTGGCAAAAATTTTTTGAGCTGGAGTCTCATTAGAGACAAAGTCCCAATTATCTCTGGTAGGATCAGGAAAATTTTAGTTAAGAGATTTTGCAATTGCAGTAGAGACTGCTGCTATGCCTCTAACCGCTCAGGCTTAAATGCACAGAAAGCCATACTTAATGCTGCTAGTGACTCTTGCATGGCTTGCATGGTCAAGCAGTTCAAGATCACAGACAAAACAAACTAAGGTAAAATGGACTAAGGCAAGACAGAACTGAACAAGACAAGACTGGATTGGACTAGACACAATGGGACTGAACTCTTTCAAGGGCTGCTCCAGAAAATATTTTTTGTGGCTGGTTATAATGTTAGGGGTGCCACCAGGGTGGTACTAGGTGGCGCTGTTGCTCTTGCCCAGCAGTCCTTTAGCTTCCTGCAGCCAAAGACTTCACCTATAGCAGCCGCCTTTCCCAGGAGGATTAGGTCCACCCAGTACTCAGATGCCCCCAGGATTTTATGATAGATAAGGCTGCTGTGGGAGGCTGGGAAAGGCAAGTACGGAACTACAGTCAGACTGGGACACAAAAGGAAGGACCAGACACACAGGACAAACAATAACTTCAGCACACTACCGTGTACGACTGGCATGGGATCACTGCGGCAGATGGTACTCACTAGCACCACAGTACTGGAGATGGGAAACCAAGTACTGGGTACTGAACCATAATGGCCGAGGTAATAACAGTGCAGTCCCTGGTAGTGTCTAAATATAACACAGGCAGACAGAAATACAGGACCAGATAGCACACAATACAGGAGCTTACAAATGGACTTGCTGGACCGGACTGCGCAGCAGCGCTGGCACAGGCAGACAGAAATATAGGACCAGACAGCGGAGTGGCACTGGCAACAGACGTACAAACAGGCAGGGCTGGAATACTGAAGTGACTGCTAATAGCGACACCAACGGTACATGAATAACATGGTGGAATAGATGCTATGAGTGACACAGAAAGACATACTGTGGGAACAGACTGACAAGACATGGGTAGTAACACAGGGTATAAACTAAAGCTCTAGTTGAGCAAATACAGACTGGAGTACATCAGATTGTGCACAGAATCAGGTACATAAACAGAAGCTCTTAACAGAGACAGTGTAGACTGGAACACCCAGGATCAGGCACTTGCAGGGAAACAGCAGGCTCAGAGTATGACAGGATTACACGAACTGTTCAGGGTTCATCAGGGTATGTCAGGATAGACTGACTAGATCAGGTTTGTACAGAGTCAGGATAAGGACTGAGTATAACCAACAGCTAGGTCCTAGGCAGGCTGGTTAATAAAAGACACAATATCCAATCAGGACAGCCAAAAAGGACAAGCCCCCTAAATGAGAAGAGTCACTGCAGGTAAGCAGCCTGACACAGAAGGCCTAGTGCTAATGGACTAATTATGCAGCAGCTTGACTGCACACAGAAGACACAGGAGTCAGGCTGCAATTACACAGACCCACCAGAGGTGGCTTGTAACACTGACAATAGGGCTACACGGATGGATGCTCTATGTCCAGCCATCTTTTCCTTGAAGGTACACTTGGTCTTCCCCACATAGTGGAGACCGCAGGGACAGCTTAGTAAATACACCCCAAATTTAGTGGAACATGTAACCTGATGACTAAGGGTGTGTACACACGGTGAGATTCGGACTTAACCGATTCTCACTGTGCGACAGGGGCCGGGTCGGGACTTAGCCAGTATCGCAAGCACATAATGAGTGTGCTTGCGATCCTGGTTCTGTGTGATTTTGGCTAAGTGTCAATCTTGACTATCTCTTCTATAGAGATAGTCAAGATTGACTTGCCTGCACAGTCTATTTTTTCTGCCGATGCCGACCGTGCGGGGCCGCTCATCAGCATCGAATCGGGGTCGCAAGGTGACTATCACCTTGCGATCTGCACTATCTTTTCTTCCGATTCTGACTATATAGTCAGAATCGGAAGAAAAGATCTCACCGTGTGTACACACCCTAAGTTTAAACTGTCTACCGGAATAAGGGTGGAAAAATCAATCTCCTGTCAACATATGGCTGCACGTAGTGCAGCCAAGACATCTAAAGCATCCAGGTTTTCGTGGTTTAAGGAAACAGTCAGATACAGATTTCTTAGATGCTGGATATTGAATGTTGGTTTTAACACCATAATCTCATATATTTTTACCCTTTTTGTATGCTGGCATTTAACGAGTACTGGTGATAGAATTAAGTTGCTATATGGGCCAAATAGTTTTTTTGTAATCCGACTTATATAGTTACTTTGTGTGTTATATTTATTAGCCCAAATAAGTCTGTCACTAGCATCCTTCTCTGTAACAGTATTCAGAGTGGATTGATGAGAAATGTTCAATACTTTCTTTTTTGTGTGTGCCAAATCAGAGGGTGAATAACCCCTCTTTACAAACTTATCAATCATACGATCTAGGGCACCTTCTACCTTGGATTCGTCACTGACAATTTGCCTGACTCTCAACATCTGTGAAAAAGGAAGACCTCTGCGTAAGACTGGAGGATCGTGACTGGATGACAGTAAGATATTATTCCTGTCAGTATTTTTCACAAATAAATCTGTAGTGATACGATTATCCACAAACTCAATATGTACATCTAAGTAATTAATACTCAGTGGATCTATCAAATAAGTGATTTTTACAGGTGATTAAGATTGATTATGAGTGTTATTCAAAGATTCCAGCAGTTCACAGGGAAATGTCCAAAATAAAATTAAATCATCTTACGTACAATAGAATGTGAGAACTGATGTCAATAGAAGAAAAAAACAGATCATCCTCAATCTGAAACATAAAACAATTGGCAAAAGAAGGAGATACATTACTGCCCATAGAGCATCCTTTAAGCTGTAAGTAAAACTCACTATTAAACATAAACACATTTCTCTGAAGTGTTAACCATAAAAGCTGAAGAAACAACTCACTATCTAGACCATTATACATTTTACTGTTCTCAATAAGGTGTTTTACTGACCTAAGACCTTCCAACTGTGGACTACATGTGTACAAGTTAGTAACATCCAAAGTATCCAATAAACAATCAGAAGGAACAGAGTCAATAGCAGTTAGACATTTCAATAAGGCAGTCATGCCTTTTAAACATGAAGCTTTAGATTGCACCAGTGGTTGTAGGTAAAAATTAAGGTCAATCGAGATACATTGGTAGAGGGAACCTCTAGCTGAAATGATGGGACGTGCTGGAGGACATTTACTGTCCTTATGCAATTTTGAAAATGAGTATATAGAATAGGCATAATGGGAAATGCAGTGGTCAGAGCGTCACTAGTTGTTTGAGGAAGTAAACCATCACATATAGCCTTTGAAAGAATTTCATTCTTTCTTGTACTGGAGAGTTGGATCTGCCAGAAGTTTCAAATAAGTAGAGAAGTCTGCCAATTGGCGGTCAAGTTCTTTTACATAATCCACCATGTTTTGAATCACCATGGCTCTCCCCTTATCTGCTGGGCGGATGACCACATCTTCATACTGGCTAAGTTGTTGTAAGGCTTCCCATACCAGCTTAGAAAGATTTGAATGACAATGAATATTCTTTTTAGTGAAATTCTCCATCTGATGATGAACTGTATTACAGTAAGTCCGTATGGCCTGATTTTGGGATACAGTATCAAACTTTGATTTTACAGTCAAAGATGGCGGCAACGTATATGTTTGTGGTAATGAGAAAGGTTGTGAGTTAAAATACTCCTTTAGTATTAAATGTCGTCCTAATTTGAACTGTTCAACCTTCCATTCAAAGGGACCTAGTTTGTTTGTAGGAACAAAATTCAGACCTTTTGCTAGAATTCTTTCTTCCATGAGTATGAGCGTCCTACTGGATAGGTTGAATATTACTTCTGTTTTGCATACGGTGGGCGACCTCGTCTTCGTCCTCTGTCTCTGGCCCCCTGGCACATGTATTGCCATCAGGGTCTGCTAACTGGGCTCTGGTACATATCCCTAAAGGAGGACGACCAGAGATATTTTCTTGAAATTCAGACTCACTTGCGGAAGCTGATCCCTCTGTTGAGATTTCGGTATTCAAATGTGTAGATTTGAAACGATTGAATGGGCGTCTCCTAGTGAATTTTCTAGTTGCTGCAGTACCTGAAATCCAGGGATATACTTGTCTTTTTAAGTAATCGTTATTGACCTTCTCCAGCTTGCTTTGTTTATACTGTACTAGGCCCTTCCGGTATTTTTCCATTTGTACGGACAGTTTCTCGTACCAATTTGATGACCAACCTGCTTCCAGAGTGTGTTTATATGTATTCTCAAATGTTTCAATCTGGGTACGAACATTGGTAAGTTCCCTAGTTACTTCCTCAATGACCACCACAAAAACACAAACATTTATGGTAGTTGTCCTGATTAAAATGTCTTATATACGACATTGAAACGTTGATGCACTAAAGATAAAGTCTCTGTCTTTTATTTTTGAGCCATGAGTGCCATCGACGTACAGAGCATATGGATGGTAATGATTTGTATCATTATTTCTGGAGGGCACCGGCGTCTTTACATGCTGATTGATGGTATGGAGTGCGGCAGACAGCTGCTGAATATTATTGACACATCATCCTACTTGGATTATATGTTAACTGCGAGCACCCATTATTGAACTGTGAAGCTTCTATTTGGACCGTGTACAGCACTGGGTGTTTTTCTATATGTTTTTATTTTTCACGTTTTTCAAAATATTTTTCTACAAGGTGCATTGTGTATCTGCAGGCTGTTTTTCAGTATAATTTCCTACCATGTCAAGTCATCCAGATACTGAAGTGGATGCTTTATTGGCGGCTATTGAATTGTCGCAGGGTGAGACCTTCAGCTATTCGGACACTGATGCAGCTAACATCTTATTTAAAGAAAATCTCACCACCACAGGTGGAAACCAGGAAAATATCCATCCGTTCTGTGAACTTAAAATTGAAATGAAAAGAACAAGATTACTGTTACCACGGGATGACTTTGATTATCATCGCGATGGCAAAATACCTTGCGGATTCCGTATCAAGAATGTCCCTACCATTGGACGGTTTAATGTATCATTCTGTAAAAAATGGATTGCCTTCTAAAATAAATGTTCCTACGACCTTATCCTCCTCATCATTGAGGAAATGACTAGGGAACTTACCAATGTTCGTACCCAGATTGAAACATTTGAGAATACATATAAACACACTCTGGAAGCAGATGGGTCATCAAATTGGTACAAGAAACTGTCCATCAAAATGGAGAAATTCCGGAAGGACCTGGTACAGTATAAATGAAGCAAGCTGGATAAGGTCAATAACGATTACTTAAAAAGACAAGTATATCCCTGGATTTCAGGTACTGCAGCAACTAGAAAATTCACTAGGAGACGCCCATTCAATCGTTTCAATACTATACATTTGGACACCGAAACCTCAACAGAGGGATCAGCTTCCGCAAGTGAGTCTGAATTTCAAGAAATTATCACTGGTCGTCCCCCTTTAGGCGTATGTACCAGAGCCCAGTTAGCAGACCCCGACGGGGATACACGCGCCGGGGGGGCCAGAGACAGAGGATGAAGACCAGGTCGCCCACCGTATGCAAAATGGAAGTAATATTCAACCTATCCAGTCTTCTATCTGATGACTGGCTGCCTGGTACCAGGGAAACTTGCATATGTATACTGGCTGTAATTGTAACTCTCTTACTTAAACTAGAGATGAGCAGGTTCAGTTCCCTGAGAACCGAACCCGCCTGAACTTCACCACCTGAGCCCGGATCAGAGTCAGGCACAGGTTTTCCTGCCTGACTCGGAAAACAGAACGAGGCAAAACGTCATCATCCCGCTGTCGGATTCTCGCAGGGTTTGGATTCCATATAAGGAGCCGCGCATCGCCGCCCTTTTCACTCCAGCATTGGATAGTGTAGAGAGAGGATGTGTCTCCGTCCTCGGTGTCCTACATCAGTTCAGTGGTAGTGTCTTGTGCTGCATCAGTCCAGTCACAGTGGTTGTGTCCTCTGCTGCCATATGTTCAGTGCTGCTGTATAAGTCCAGTCCAGTGGTGCTGTGTTGTGCTGCATCAGTTCAGTGGTGGAGTATTGTGCTGCATCAGTCCAGACACAGTGGTGGTGTCCTCTGCTGCCATATGTCCAGTGCTCCTGTATAAGTCCAGTCCAGTGCAGTGGTGCTGTCTTATCCTGCATCAGTCCAGTTGTGGTGTCCCTGTGCTGCTGTACATGTCCAGTGGTACTGCCGTATATGTCCAGTGATACTGCCGTATATGTCTATTGATACTGCCGTGTATGTCCAGCGGTACTGCCCTATAAGTCCAGTGGTACTGCCGTATAATTCCAGTGATCCTGCCGTATAATTCCAGTGGTACTGGCATATAAATCCAGTGATACTGGCGTAAAAGTCCAGGCCAGTGATAATGCCGTATATGTCCAGTGGTACTGCCGTATAAATCCAGTGGTACTACCATATAATTCCAGTAATCCTGCTGTATAGTTTCACTGGTACTGGCGTATAATTCCAGTGGTGCTGGCGTATAAATCCAGTCCAGTGACACTGCCGTGTATGTCCAGTGGTACTGCCGTATAATTCCAGTGATCCTGCCGTATAATTCCAGTGGTACTAGCGTATAATTCCAGTGGTACTGGCGTATTAATCTAGTCCAGAGATACTGCCATATAAATCCAGTGGTACTGCCGTATAATTCCAGTGATCCTGCTGTATAAACCAGTAGTACTGTCATATAAATCCAGTGATCCTGCCGTATAATTCCAGTGGTACTGGCGTATAAGTCCAGTCCAGTGATACTGCCGTATATGTCCAGTGGTACTGCCGTAAAAGTCCAGTGGTACTGCCGTATAATTCCAGTGATCCTGCCATATAATTCCAGTGGTACTGGCGTATAATTGTAGTGATCCTGACGTATAATTCCAGTGGTACTGACGTATAAATCCAGTCCAGTGATACTGCCGTATATGTCCAGTGGTATGCCGCATAAGTCCAGTGGTACTGCCGTATAATTCCAGTGGGACTGGGATATAAATCCAGTCCAGTGATACTGCCGTATATGTCCAGTGGTACTGCCGTATTAGTCCAGTGGTACAGCTGCATAATTCCAGTGGTACTGGCGTATAAGTCCAGTCCAGTGATACTGCCTTATATGTCCAGTGGTGCTGCAATATAAGTCAGTGGTATTGCTGTATAATTTCAGTGATCCTGCCGTATAATTTCAGTGGTACTGGCGTATAAGTCCAGTGATCCTGCCGCATAATTCCAGTGATACTGTCGTATAAATCCAGTCCAGTGATACTGCCGTACATGTCCAGTGGTACTGCCATATAAGTCCAGTGGTACTGCCCTATAATTCCAGTGTTACTGGCTTATAAATCCATGGATCCTGCCATATAATTCCAGTGGTACTGACATATAACTCCAGTACAGTGATACTGCCGTATAAATCCAGTGATACTGCCGTATAAATCCAGTGGTACTGGTGTATAAGTCCAGTGATCCTGCCATATAATTCCAGTGGTACTGGCGTATAAATCCAGTGATACTGCCGTATAATTCCAGTGGTACTGCTGTATATGTCCAGTCCAGTGGTGCTGCCATATAAATTCAGTGATGCTGTCCTGTGCTGTATATTATTTATTCCAAATAAAGGGGTAATTCATACTTAATCCAAATAATTTTCACAGGATTTGCCCTGTGTGTGGTGTAGAGGTACGCTCTCCTGTACTGCATATTGTTGTATAACTCCAGAAAAATAATGGAGAACAAAAATTTGGAGGATAAAATAGGGAAAGATCAAGAACCACTACCTCTAAGTGTTGAAGCTGCTGCCACTAGTTATGACATAGATGATGAAATCCCATCAAAGTCATCTGCCAAGGCCGATGCCCAATGTGATAGTAGAGGGCATGTAAAATCCAAAAAGCCAAAGTTCAGTAATAGACCCCCAAAAAAATAAATTTAAATGGTCTGAGGAGAAATGTAAACTTGCCAATATGCCATTTACGACACTGAGTGGCAAGGAACGGCTAATGCCCTGGCCTATGTTCATGACTAGTGGTTCAGCTTCACATGAAGATGGAAGCCCTCATCCTACTGCTAGAAAAATTATAAGAGTAAAGCTGGCAAAGGCACAGCAAAGAACTGTGCGTTCTATGATGGTATCACAAATCCCCAAGGAGAGTCCAAGTATGTCGGCAGTTGCGATGCCTGACCTTCCCAACACTGGACGGGAAGAGGTGTCTCCTTCCACCATTTGCACGCCCTCTGAAAGTGCTGGAAGGAGCACCCACAGTCCAGTTTCTGATATTTAAATTGAAGATGTCACTGTTGAAGTACACCAGGATGAGGATATGGGTGTTGCTGGCACTGAGGAGGAAGTTGATGATGAGGATTCTGATGGTGATGTGGTTTGTTTAAATTAGGCACCGGGGGTGACACCTGTTGTCCATGGGATGAATAAACCCATTGTGATGCCTGGGCAAAATACCAAAAAAGCCACCTCTTCGGTGTGGAATTATTATTATGTCAAGCCACGTGTTGCCTCTTTCAATCTGTAATAAGTAGGGGTAAGGACGTTAACCATCTAGGAACATCCTCCCTTATAAGTCACCTGCAGTGCATTCATCAGAAGTCAGTGTCAAGTTGTGAAACTTTGGGTAAGAGCATAAGCAGTCCACTGACACCTAAATCCCTTCTTTCTCTTGTACTTAAGCTCCTGCAAGCCACACCACCAACTCCCTCAATGTCAACTTCCTCCTCAGTCAGAAACGTCAGTAGTCCTGCAGGCCATGTCACTGGCAAGACTGAGGAGTCCTCTCCTAACCGGGATTCCTCCGGATGATCCTTGAGTGGTACGTCTACTGCTGTTGTTGCTGCCACTGCTGGGAGTCGATCGACATCCCAGAGGGGAAGTTAGAAGACCACTTGTACTACTTCAACTAAGCAATTGACTGTCCAAAAGTCCTTTGTGAGGAAGATGAAATATGACAGCATTCATCCTTTTGCAAAGCAGATAACTGAGGCCTTAACAGCTATGTTGGTGTTAGACGTGCGTCTGGTATCCGCCATTAGTTCAGTGGGACTTAGAGAATTGTTTGAAGTAGTGTCCCCCCCGGTACCAAATCCCATCTAGGTTCCACTTCACTAGGCAGGCGATACCGAGAATGTACAGGGACATCAAAAAAAGTGTCCTTAGTGTCCTAAAAAATGCAGTTGTACCCACTTTCCACATAACCATGGACATGTGGACAAGTGGAACAGGGTAGAATAAGGACTATATGACTGTGACAGCCCACTGGGTAGATGTATTGTCTCCCGCAGCAACAACAGCAGTGGCACCAGTAGCAGCATCTCGCAAACGCCAACTCGTTCCTAGGCAGGCTACGCTATTTATCACCGCTTTCCGTAAGAGGCACACAACAAGGCTTACAACCTATTACGGAAACTGAGGGACATAATTGCACAATGGCTTACCCAAATTAGACTCTCCTGGGTATTTGTGATATCGGACAATGCCACCAATATTGTGCATGCATTACATCTGGGCAAATTCCAGCATGTCCCATGTTTTGCACATACAGTTAATTTGGTGGTGCAGAATTTTTTTTAAAAATGACAGGGGCGTGCAGGAGATGCTTTCAGTGGCCTGAAAAATTGCGGGCCACTTTTGGCATTCAGCCACCGCGTGCCGAAGTTTGGAGCGCCATCAAACACTCCTGAACCTGCTCTGCCATCACCTGAAGCAAGAGGAATTCAACACTCTATATGCTTCAGTGGATGGAGGAGCAGCATAAGGCCATTCAAGCCTATACATCCACCTACGATATAGGCAAAGGAGGGGGAATGCACCTGACTCAAGCGCAGTGAAGAATGATTTCCGTCTTGTGCAAGGTTCTCCAACCCTTCGAACTTGCCACACGTGAAGTCAGGCGTTTCTTCGGAAAGACAAACAGTCTTAAAGACAATGCACAGATTTGGGATTGTATATTAGAATTAAGGGAACCAACCAGTGAGTACTTTATAATGTCTAGGCTATAAAAAACCAAATGACAAATAATAAGATTTTAAACCTACCGGTAAATCTTTTTCTCGTAGTCCGTAGAGGATGCTGGGGACTCCGTAAGGACCATGGGGATAGACGGGCTCCGCAGGAGACATGGGCACTTTAAGAAAGACTTTGGCTCTGGGTGTGCACTGGCTCCTCCCTCTATGCCCCTCCTCCAGACCTCAGTTAGAGAAACTGTGCCCAGAGGAGACAGACAGTACGAGGAAAGGATTTTAGTTAATCCAAGGGCAAGATTCATACCAGCCACACCAATTACACCGTATAACTTGTGATATACTATCTAGTTAACAGTATGAAAAAACAACATAGCATCGGTCCTAAACCGATGAAACTATAACATAACCCTTATGTAAGCAACAACTATATACAAGTCTTGCAGAAATAGTCCGCACTTGGGACGGGCGCCCAGCATCCTTTACGGACTACGAGAAAAAGATTTACCGGTAGGTTTAAAATCTTATTTTCTCTAACGTCCTAGAGGATGCTGGGGACTCCGTAAGGACCATGGGGATTATACCAAAGCTCCCAAATGGGCGGGAGAGTGCGGATGACTCTGCAGCACTGATTGAGCAAAGAGGAGGTCCTCCTCAGCCAGGGTATCAAACTTATAGAACTATGCAAAGGTGTTTGACCCCGACCAAGCAGCAGCTCGGTACAGCTGTAGTGCCGAGACCCCTCGGGCAGCCACCCAAGAAGAACCAACCTTCCTAGTGGAATGGGCCTTAACCGATTTTGGTAACGGCAATCCTGCCGTAGAATGCGCCTGCTGAATCGTGTTACAGATCCAGCGAGCAATAGTCTGCTTTGAAGCAGGAGCGCCAACCTTGTTGGCTGCATACAGGACAAACAGTGCTTCTGTCTTCCTGACTCTAGCCATCCTGGCCACGTAAATTTTCAAAGCCCTGACCACATTAAGGGACTCGGAATCCTCCAAGTCATGCGTAGCCACAGGCACAACAATAGGTTGGTTCATATGAAAAGATGAGACCACTTTAGGTAGGAATTGAGGACGGGTCCGCAATTCCGCCCTATCCATATGGAAAACCAGATAGGGGCTTTTATGTGATAAAGCCGCTAATTCCGAAACTCGCCTAGCCGAAGCCAAGGCTAACAACATGACCACCTTCCAAGTGAGATATTTCAACTCCACCGTTTTAAGTGGTTCAAAACAATGTGACTTAAGGAAACTTAACACCACGTTAAGGTCCCAAGGCGCCACCGGAGGTACAAAAGGAGGCTGAATATGCAGTACTCCCTTCACAAACGTCTGTACTTCTGGGAGAGAGGCCAATTCCTTTTGAAAGAAAATGGATAAGGCCGAAATCTGAACCTTAATAGATCCTAATTTTAGGCCCAAATTCACTCCAGTTTGTAGGAAGTGAAGAAAACGGCCCAGATGGAATTCTTCCGTAGGAGCATTCCTGGCCTTACACCAAGAAACATATTTTCGCCATATTCGGTGATAATGTTTTGATGTCACATCCTTCCTAGCCTTTATTAATGTAGGAATGACCTCATCCGGAATACCTTTTTCCGCTAGGATCCGGCGTTCAACTGCCATGCCGTCAAACGCAGCCACGGTAAGTCTTGGAACAGACAGGGCCCCTGTTGCAACAGGTCCTGTCTTAGAGGAAGAGGCCACGGATCTTCTGTGAGCATCTCCTGCAGATCCGGATACCAGGTCCTTCGTGGCCAATCTGGAACAATGAGGATTGTTCTCACTCCTCTTTTTCTTATTATTCTCAACACCTTGGGTATGAGAGGAAGAGGAGGAAATACATAGACCGACCGGAACACCCACGGTGTCACTAGGGCGTCCACAGCTACTGCCTGAGGGTCTCTTGACCTGGCGCAATACCTTTGTAGCTTTTTGTTGAGACGGGACGCCATCATGTCTATTTGGGGCAGTCCCCACTGACTTGCATACTGCGTGAAGACTTCCTGATGAAGTCCCCTCTCTCCCGGATGTAGGTTGTGTCTGCTGAGGAAGTCTGCTTCCCAGTTGTCCACTCCCGGAATGAACACTGCTGACAGTGCGCTTACATGATTCTCCGCCCAGCGAAGAATTCTGGTGGCTTCCGCCATCGCCACTCTGCTCCTTGTGCCGCCTTGGCGGTTTACATGAGCTACTGCAGTGATGTTGTCTGACTGGATCAGAACTGGTTGGTCGCGAAGTAATGCCTCCGCTTGACGTAGGGCGTTGTATATGGCCCTCAGTTCCAGGATGTTGATGTGGAGACAAGTCTCCTGACTTGACCAAAGACCTTGGAAATTTCTTCCCTGTGTGACTGCTCCCCAACCTCGGAGGCTCGTGTCTGTGGTCACCAGTATCCAGTCCTGAATGCCGAACCTGCGGCCCTCTAGGAGGTGAGCACTGTTTAGCCACCACAGGAGAGATACCCTGGCCCTGGGGGACAGGGTGATCCGCTGATGAATTTGTAGATGTGACCCAGACCACTTGTCCAGTAGGTCCCATTGGAAAGTCCTCGCATGGAACCTGCCGAAGGGAATGGCTTCGTATGATGCCACCATCTTTCCCAGGACTCGAGTGCAGTGATGCACTGACACCTGTTTTGGCTTCAATAAGATCTTAACCAGAGTCATGAGTTCTTGAGCTTTTTCTGTCGGAAGAAAAACCCTTTTCTGGTCTGTGTCCAGAATCATGCCCAAGAAGGTCAAACAAGACGTAGGATTCAGCTGCGACTTTGGAATATTGAGAATCCAGCCGTGTTGCTGTAACACCTTCAGTGAAAGTGATACGCTGTTCAGCAACTTCTCCCGTGATCTTGCTTTTATGAGGAGATCGTCCAAGTATGGGATAATTGTGACACCCTGCTTGCGCAGGAGCACCATCAATTCCGCCATTACCTTGGTGAAAATCCTCGGGGCCGTGGAAAGCCCAAACGGCAACGTCTGAAATTGGTAATGACAATCCTGTACCGCAAATCTCAGGTACGCCTGATGAGGAGGATATATGGGAACATGCAGGTATGCATCCTTTATGTCCAGAGATACCATAAAATCTCCCCTTCCAGGCTGGCGATGACCACTCTGAGCAATTCCATTATGAACTTGAACCGTTTTAAGTAAAGGTTCAGGGATTTTCAATTCAAAATGGGTCTGACCGAACCGTCCGGTTTCGGGACCACAAACAGAGTTGAGTAGTATCCCTTCACTCTTTGAAGCAGGGGAACCTCGACTACCTCTTGTTGAAGACACAATTTGTGAATCGCATGTAACACTATCTCCCTTTCTAGGGTGTTACATTCCTGGTGCTCAGAACTAGAGAGATGTTGCGTAGTGAGTCCAGAGCACCAGGACGTGATGCTGAAATAAGGTGTGGTACGGAAATAGCCCCTAGCACCCTACCTCCATTGTTTCACCTGTGTGGTCAATTCACACCTGAGTGACTATGGTTTCTTGGGCCCACGGCAGCCGCGTTTGAAGGGCGGAATAGGTCTGCCCAACTCCGATGCCCCCTGGTCTTAGAGTGAGACAAAGCGTGAACCGAGACAGGATAATAACAAGGGGACCTCTAACTAAAGCAAACAGAAAGCTAGGGGCTAGTAACAACCCTAAAACTAAATATATGTGCGGCACGCCGCCAAAGGAAAAGAACAACAAAAGAAACCACTGTCCACACCCCCACACGGCACCGTCGTGTACCGGGGAGGACAGTGAAAAGCGGAAACCTCCGCAAAACCACCAGTACAAAATAAACGCAAGAACTAAGCGGCCTAGGCCGCAACACGCGGCAGAAGCCGCTACTCACGAAACCGGGAGAGAACCCCAATAAGCGAGAACCCCCAGATGACTGCAACAGGTTCACTTGGACTGGAAGGATTCCCAGGACCGGCTTCAGAACTCCAGGACTAAGGACCACAGGGAGCAGGATCGACCAGATATAGCTGACCAGGAACAAACGTTGCAAGGCAGGAACAGCATACAGGAAGCTATCACCGGCGAGGCTGCAGTGTGCTGGCTCCCATAAAAAGGCCCTGCTGGCCAATGACAGGAGGGCCAGCAAGACCAGCCCCTAATTACTAGTTGCCGTGCAGCTGTCCTGCTGCACGAACAACTAATCAATTTAATCTGGCAACGGGGAACGCGGTCCACCAATGGCGTCCCCGTTGCCATGGACCCAGCGGCTGTGGACGCCCGGCGTCCTAGCGTTGCCAGGGACCCGGCGGCTACAGTACGCACGGCGTCCTGGCGTTGCTAGGCGCCGGGCGGGCAGGGAGGGAGGTGCGGCGGCCGTGAGTGTCGCTCGGCAGCAGACCGAGCGGCGCCGCGGACCACGGCACCTAACAGTACCCCCCCTTGAGGAGGGGTTAAAGAACCCCTAAAGCCGGGTTTCTGAGGAAATTCCTGAAAGAATAATCTCTTAAATTTAGGGGCATGTAAATTGTTATCCAGGACCCAAGACCTTTCTTCCGGGCCATAGCCTTTCCAGTGAACCAAAAAATAAAGCCGGCCCAGAGAAACTTTGGAATCTATAACCTTCTCCACCAGGAACTCTTGTTGCCCCTGAACATCCACTGGAGGTCTACCCTGGGAAGTCTTCCGAGGGAATCTCCTGGAAGAAATATATTGCTTCAGAAGGGAACAGTGAAAAGTATTGCCAATTTTGAGTGATTTAGGCAAGCGTAGCCGAAAAGCAACTGGATTGACCTTTTTAACGATAAGGAACGGTCCAATAAATTTGGGTCCCAATCTAGCCGAGGGTTGTCGGAGCTTGATGTTGTGGGTTGACAACCACACCTTATCTCCCACCTTAAAAGTGCATGGGCGTCGGAACCTATCAGAATTTTTTTTTTCTCGGAAGGCAGCCTTCTTAAGGGCAAAGTGCACCTTTTTCCAAATCATTCTGAGATGGGAAGTTAAGGTCAACGAAGAGACTGGAAAATGAGGGTAAAAAGAATTGGCTCTAGGATGAAAGCCCAAGACCGAAAAGAATGGGGACTCCTTGGTGGAAGAATGACAAGAGTTATTATAGGCAAACTCGGCCAAAGGAAGAAATTCAGACCAATCATTCTGAAGTTTGGCCGAATTTAGCCGTAAATACTGTTTTAACGACTGATTAACACGTTCAGTTTGTCCATTAGACTGTGGATGGTACCCAGATGTTAAAGAGAGTTTCATGTTTAATGAGGCACAAAAACGTTTCCAGAAACGGGCAATGAATTGTGGTCCCCGATCAGAGACAATATCCATGGGTAAACCATGGAGCCTGAAAACATGGTGGAGAAACAAAACTGCCAACCCTTGAGCGGAGGGTAATCGGGGAAGAGCAATGAAGTGGGCCATCTTACTAAAACGGTCTACTACCACCCAAATGACTCAGAACCCAGCTGAAAGAGGAAGGTCCACCACAAAATCCATGGATATATGTGACCATGGCCTGAGAGGAATGGCTAGAGGCATGAGTTGCCCGACCGGCAACAATCGAGATACCTTGTACTGAGCACAAACCTGACAGGAATGGACAAATTCCCTTACATCTTTAGAAAGATTAGGCCACCACACTGAGCGAGAGATTAACTCCAAGGTCTTAGTGATACCCGGATGACCAGAAACCTTATTATCATGAAACTCAGCTAGAACAGTGCCTCTCAGAAATTCAGGGACGAAGAGACGATCTGCAGTGATATTGGGAGCCTGCTGCTGAAGCTAGACTAGCTGTGTAAATAAATCCTGTGTGAGGCCAGCCCGGATGACAGACGATGGGACTATGGGGGTAGTAGCCGGGTGGTTATTGTGAACCGGAAGAAAACAACGTGACAGGGCATCGGCTTTCGTATTCTTGGAACCGGGCCTGAAGGTGATGATAAACCTGAAACGAGTAAAAAACAGCGCCCAACGTGCCTGTCGAGCATTAAGCCGTTTAGCTGACTCAATATACTGCAGGTTCTTGTGGTCAGTAAACACAGTAATGGTATGCCTTGCTCCTTCCAGCCAGTGCCTCCACTCCTTGAAAGCCCATTTAACTGCCAACAATTCTCGATTACCAACATCATAGTTGGATTCTGCGGAGGAGAATTTTCTGGACATGAAGGCACATGGGTGTAATTCCCGAGACTCCGGGTCTTCCTGAGAAAGGAATGCCCCCACTCCAACCTCTGAGGCATCTATCTCGACAATAAAGGGGAGATCCGGGTTAGGGTGTCTGAGTACTGGAGCTGAGACAAAGGCCTGTTTCAAGGCCAGGAAGGCAGACTTGGCTTTTGGCGATCAATTGGAAGGGTCCGCTCCTTTTTTAGTCAATGCCACAATAGGAGCAACCAAATCTGAGAAGGTATGAATAAAACGCCTATAATAATTTGCAAACCCTAAAAAGCGCTGGATTGCTTTTAAGTTTGTGGGTTGTGCCCAATTTAGGATGGCCTGGAGTTTTTTTGGTTCAATGAAAAACCCCTTTGGAGAAATAATATACCCCAGGAAGGACACTTCTGTGATGTGGAAATCACATTTCTCCAGTTTGGCGTACAAATGATTTTCCCGTAACTTCTGAAGGACCAGTCGCACATGGGTAATATGTTGTTCAAAGGACTCAGAATAAATCAAAATGTCGTCTAAATAAACGACTACGAACTTTCCTAAAAAGTCGCGAAGGATGTCATTAATGAGATCTTGAAATACAGCAGGAGCATTAGACAGCCCAAACGGCATCACCAGGTATTCATAATGTCCCGACTGTGTGCTGAAAGCCATCTTCCACTCATCCCCAGATTTTATTCGGATGAGATTGTAAGCCCCTCTAAGATCGATTTTGGAAAAGATAACGGCAGTACGGAGCTGATCAAATAGTACCGAAATCAGTGGCAAGGGGTAGGTGTTTTTAACAGAAATTTTATTCAGAGCCCAATAATCAATACATGGTCTGAGCGACCCATCTTTTTTCTCAGCAAAAAAGAACCCTGCACTCAGTGGAGATTTTGAGGGCCTAATAAAGCCCTTCTTCAGGCTCTCCTGTACATACTCATTCATTGCCCAGACAGGGCATATAGTCTCCCTTTAGGCAAAGAGGCACCGGGAACTAAGTCAATGGCGCAGTCATAGGACCGATGAGGGGGCAGAATATCTGCATTACCCTTGGAGAAAACTTCGGCAAAGTCCTGATATTCCAAAGGAATAAGTTCTGGGGTGACAGCCGCAACCCGGACTGGACGGGAAATACATTCCTTAACACAAAAGGGACCCCATCGGGAAATCTCCCCAGACCGCCAATCTATGGTGGGATTATGAAAGGCAAGCCAGGTGTGACCCAAAACTACGGGGACTGCCGGACAATGGGTAAGGTAAAACTCGATTTTCTCTGAATGTAGGGCCCCCACTGTCAGTTGTACTGGAGGTGTGCGGTGAGTAATTACCCCATTAGAAAGCGGACCACCATCCAAGCCGTGCATGGTGATACGTTTATCCAAAGGTATCTGTGGAACGCCCAAAGCCTGAGCCCAACCAAGATCCATGAAATTTCCCGCAGCTCCACTGTCGACGAAGGCCGACACCAACGAACTGAGACTACCAAAGGAAATTTTTACAGGAACTAATAAAGAATCATTAGAGGAGATCAATTGCAGACCCAAGTGAACCCCCTCACAATTCACTTGGTCAGAGCGTTTCCCTGCTTATTCGGGCAATTACGTGCGATATGTCCCTTGCCACCACAATACAAGCAGAGACCAGAATTTAGCCTTCTGGTTCTTTCCTCTGTGTACAGTCGGGAGAGACCCGACGTCCTCAGGGAAAGTATACACACATGGACTAGGCCTGAAACTAGCTCCTCTTTCAGCCCTCCGCTCCCGGAGACGACGATCAATTTTAATAGCAAGCTCCATGAGTTTGTCTAAAGTCTCTGGAGCGGGGTACTGAAGGAGACTGTCTTTAATAACTTCAGACAAACCGAGGGGAAACTGACTGTGCAGGGTCGGGTCATTCCAGCCACAGTCGTTCGACCAATGGCGAAACTCGGTACAATACGCCTCTGCTGGATTTTTCCCTTGCTTAAGTGCACGCAGGTGGCTCTCAGCCGACGCTTCTCTATCAGGGTCATCATACAAAAGGCCTAAGGACTTAAAAAAGGCATCTACAGATAGCAAGGCAACATCATCGGCTTTTAGCCCAAAAGCCCAGGTTTGCGGATTGCCTTGTAGTAATGACATTACAATCCCGACCCGTTAATTACAAGCTTCCTTGAAATTAAAAAAATCCTTTCGGTTACCCGAAAAATGGTCAGGAAGATGCATCTTTGGTTCTGGAATCATACGCGGGGAGGCTCGCAAAAGATCTTCCTGCGATCTCACCCGAAGAGTAAGATCCTGAACCATCTGAGTTAGTTCCTGAATCTGGTTGGCCAAAAGCTGGCTGGGATTCGGTCCTAATACTGCCGGATTCATGAGGCCTTATTTCAAGGCCCACCAAATACAAATAACTCTTTATTCTTTTTTGGGGCCGGTGATATTGTTACGTTCCTGGTGCTCAGAACTAGAGAGATGTTGCGTAGTGAGTCCAGGGCACCAGGACGTGACGCTGAAATAAGGTGTGGTACGGAAATAGCCCCTAGCACCCTACCTCCATTGTTTCACCCGTGTGGTCAATTCACGCCTGAGTGACTATGGTTTCTTGGGCCCAAGGCAGCCGCGTTTGAAGGGCCGATTAGGTCTGCCCAACTCCGATGCCCCCAGGTCTTAGAGTGAGACAAAGCGTGAACCGAGACAAGATAATAACAAGGGAACCTCTAACTAAAGCAAACAGAAAGCTAGGGGCTACTAACACCCCTAAAACTAAATATATGTGCGGCACGCTGCCAAAGGAAAAGAACAACAAAAGATACCACTGTCCACAACCCCACACGGCACCGTCGTGTACCGGGGAGGACAGTGAAAAGCGGAAACCTCCACAAAACCACCAGTACAAAATAAACGCAAGAACTAAGCAGCCTAGGCCGCAACACGCGGCAGAAGCTGCTACTCACGAAACCGGGAGAGAACCCCAATAAGCGAGAACCCCCAGATGACTGCAACAGGTTCACTTGGACTGGAAGGATTCCCAGGACCGGCTTCAGAATTCCAGGACTAAGGAGCACAGGGAGCAGGATCGACCAGATACAGCTGACCAGGAACAAACGTTGCAAGGCAGGAACAGCATACAGGAAGCTATCACCGGCGAGGCTGCAGTGTGCTGGCTCCCATAAAAAGGCCCTGCTGGCCAATGACAGGAGGGCCAGCAAGACCAGCCCCTAATTACTAGTTGCCGTGCAGCTGCCCTGCTGCACGAACAACTAATCAATTTAATCTGGCAACGGGAAACGCGGTCCGCCAATGGCGTCCCCGTTGCCATGGACCCAGCGGCTGTGGAAGCCCGGCGTCCTAGCGTTGCCAGGGACCCGGCGGCTACAGTACGCACGGCATCCTGTCGTTGCTAGGCGCCGGGCGGGCAGGGAGGGAGGTGCGGCGGCCGTGAGCGTCGCTCGGAAGCAGACCGAGCGGCGCCGCGGACCACGGCACCTAACATAGGGGAGAAGTCGGTAGCGCCGATTTGAAAAACCGACGAGGGGGCACCTCTTCGAATTCCAGCTTGTATCCCTGAGAAACAATTTCTATTGCCCAGGGATCCACCTGTGAGTGAACCCAGATGTGGCTGAAAAGTCGAAGACGTGCCCCCACTGGAGCGGACTCCCTCAGGGGAGCCCCAGCATCATGTGGTGGATTTTGCAGAGGCCGGGGAGGACTTCTGTTCCTGGGAACCAGCTGTGTTGTGCAGCTTTTTCCCTCTGCCCTTACCTCTGGCAAGAAAGGATGATCTACGTACTCTTTTGCTTTTATTTGAATGAAAGGACTGCATTTGATAATGAGGCGCTTTCTTAGGTTGTGAGGGAACATAAGGCAAAAAATTCGATTTAACTGCCGTAGCTGTGGAGACAAGGGCCCTCATTCCGAGTTGTTCGCTCGTTCTTTTTCATCGCATCGCAGTGAAAATCCGCTTAGTACGCATGCGCAAAGTTCGCATTGCGACTGCGCCAAGTAACTTTACTATGAAGAAAGTATTTTTACTCACGGCTTTTTCTTCGCTCCGGCGATCGTAATGTGATTGACAGGAAATGGGTGTTACTGGGCGGAAACACGGCGTTTCAGGGGCGTGTGGCTGAAAACGCTACCGTTTCCGGAAAAAACGCAGGAGTGGCCGGGGAAACGGTGGGAGTGCCTGGGCGAACGCTGGGTGTGTTTGTGACGTCAACCAGGAACGACAAGCACTGAAATGATCGCACAGGCAGAGTAAGTCTGGAGCTACTCTGAAACTGCTAAGTAGTTAGTAATCGCAATATTGCGAATACATCAGTCGCAATTTTAAGAAGCTAAGATTCACTCCCAGTAGGCGGCGGCTTAGCGTGTGTAACTCTGCTAAATTCGCCTTGCGACCGATCAACTCGGAATGAGGGCCCAGGTGCGAGAGGCCTTCTCCAAATAATTCCTCACCCTTGTAAGGTAAAAACTCCATATGCCTCTTTGAGTCGGCATCACCTGTCCACTGTCGGGTCCATAAGACTCGCCTAGCAGAAATAGACATAGTGGCCCTCATTCCGAGTTGATCGGTCGCAAGGCGAATTTAGCAGAGTTACACACGCTAAGCCGCCGCCTACTGGGAGTGAATCTTAGCTTCTTAAAATTGCGACCGATGTATTCGCAATATTGCGATTACTAACTACTTAGCAGTTTCAGAGTAGCTCCAGACTTACTCTGCCTGTGCGATCATTTCAGTGCTTGTCGTTCCTGGTTGACGTCACAAACACACCCAGCGTTCGCCCAGGCACTCCCACCGTTTCTCCGGCCACTCCTGCGTTTTTTCCGGAAACGGTAGCGTTTTCAGCCACACGCCCCTGAAACGCCGTGTTTCCGCCCAGTAACACCCATTTCCTGTCAATCACATTACGATCGCCGGAGCGAAGAAAAAGCCGTGAGTAAAAATACTTTCATCATAGTAAAGTTACTTGGCGCAGTCGCAGTGCGAACATTGCGCATGCGTACTAAGCGGATTTTCACTGCGATGCGATGAAAAATACAGAGCGAACAACTCGGAATGAGGGCCAGTGTTTATTCTGGAACCCAGTAAACTAATGTCTCTTTGAGCATCCCTCATATATAAGACAGCATCTTTTATATGCCCTAGGGTCATTAAAATTGTATCCTTATCTAGGGTCTCAATTTCCGCTGATAAGGAATCTGTCCATGCTGCTACAGCACTACAAACCCAGGCCGATGCAATTGCCGGTCTGAGTATCGTACCAAAATGTGTGTAAATGGACTTCAAGGTAACCTCCTGCTTGCGGTCAGCAGGATCCTTGAGGGTAGCCGTATCTTGGGATGGCAGCGCTATCTTTTTTGATAAGCGTGTCAATGCTATGTCTACCCTAGGGGAGGATTCCCGCCGTATTCTGTCCTTTGGCGGGAAAGGATACGCCATAAGAATCCTTTTGGGAATCTGCAGTTTTTTGTCTGGAGTTTCCCAAGCTTTTTCGCATAATTCGTTCAGCTCATGTGAGGATGGAAAGGTGACCTCAGGCTTCTTTCCTTTATACATGTGAACCCTCGTGTCAGGGACAGGGGGTTCCTCTGTGATATGCAAAACATCTTTTATTGCAATAATCATATATCGAATACATTTAGCCACTTTTGGCTGCAATTTTGCATCATCGTAGTCGACACTGGAGTCTGAATCCGTGTCGGTATCTGTGTCAACTATTTGGGATAGTGTGTGCTTCTGAGACCCCGAAGGTCCCGGCGACATTGGGACAGACATGGTTTGACTCCCTGACTGTTCCCTAGCCTCAGCTTTGTCTAATCTTTTGTGCAATAAATTTACATTAGCACTTAAGACATTCCACATATCCATCCAGTCAGGTGTCGGCGCTGCCGACGGAGACCTTACATTTATACACTCCCTCTCCTCCTTAGGTGAGCCTTCAACCTCAGACATGTCGACACACGTGTACCGACACCACACACACACACACACACACACACACACACACACACACACACACACACACACACACGGAAGCTCTTTTCTGAAGATAGGTTCCCCACCAGGCCCTTTGGAGAGACAGAGAGAGAGTATGCCAGCACACACCCCAGCTCTATATGACCCAGGAAAAACACAGAATGTTTACCCAGTAGCGCCTTTATGTATATATATGCGCCAATTATGTGCCCCCCCCCTCTTGAAAACCCTCTGTCACCGTGAGTAAGCAGGGGAGAGTCCAGGGAGCTTTCTCTCAGCGCTGTGCTGTGGAGAAAATAGCGCTGGTGAGTGCTGAGGGAGAAGCCCCGCCCCCTCGGCGGTGGGCTTCTGTCCCGCTCAAAATTCTTAAAAACATGGCAGGGGCTCTTTATATACATGTACAGTGCCCAGCTGTACATGTATATATGTACTTTTGCCACAGGAGAGGTTTATATTGCTGCCCAGGGCGCCCCCCCTGCGCCCTGCACCCTTACAGTGACAGATGTATGTGAGGTGAATGGGAGCAATGGCGCACAGCTTCACAGCTGTGCGTTACCTCTATGAAGATCAAGATGTCTTCTGCCACCTCTGAAGTCTTCTTTTCTTCTCATACTCACCCGGCTTCTATCTTCCGGCTCTGCGAGGAGGACGGACGGCGAGGGTGAGACCTGCGTACCAATCCCTCTGGAGCTAATAGTGTCCAGTAGCCTAAGAAACAGAGCCTTGAAACTCAGAGAAGTAGGTCTGTTTCTCTCTCCTCAGTCCCTCGATGCAGGGAGTCTGTTGCCAGCAGGCTCCCTGAAAATAAAAAACCTAACTAAAATACTTTCTGACAGGAAACTCAGGAGAGCTCCCTGTAATGCACCCAGTCTCCACTGGGCACAGTATCAAACTGAGGTCTGGAGGAGGGGCATAGAGGGAGGAGCCAGTGCACACCCAGAGCCAAAGTCTTTCTTAAAGTGCCCATGTCTCCTGCGGAGCCCGTCTATCCCCATGGGCTTACGGAGTCCCCAGCATCCTCTAGGACGTTAGAGAAAATTATGATGGGTTGGAGGTGCGCCACTAAGCAAGGATTACAATGTGTTTCTTTTGAGGTTATCAGTGTAATCCACTAGTGGGCCTAACACTAAAAAGTGCTTCGTGTGTGGCGCACTCTCTTGAATTGATATGATAGAAAACTAAGTTAAAACATAGGCCCTCATTCCGAGTTGTTCGCTCGGTAAAAATCTTCGCATCGCAGCGATTTTCCGCTTAATGCGCATGTGCAATGTTCGCACTGCGACTGCGCCAAGTAAATTTGCTATGCACTTAGTAATTTTACTCACGGCTTTTTCATCGTTCTGGCGATCGTAATGTGATTGACAGGAAATGGGTGTTACTGGGCGGAAACAGGCCGTTTTATGGGCGTGTGAGAAAAAACGCTACCGTTTCCGGAAAAAACGCAGTAGTGGCCGGAGAAACGGAGGAGTGTCTGGGCGAACGCTGGGTGTGTTTGTGACGTCAAACCAGAAACGACAAGCACTGAACTGATCGCAGATGCCGAGTAAGTCTGGAGCTACTCAGAAACTGCTACGAGGTGTGTAATCGCAATATTGCGAATACATCGTTCGCAATTTTAAGATGGTAAGATTCACTCCCAGTAGGCGGCGGCTTAGCATGAGCAAATCTGCTAAAATCCGCTTGCGAGCGAACAACTCGGAATGACCTCCATAACTTTTATTAATATGTTAAAATAAATCTCTTAACCAGGCACGATATCCATTTATTAGCCTGAGAGTACATACAATTATTGCCCGATTGCTTGAATCATTTATTCCATATAGCTGTGGCAATGTTAATTGTATCTGAACTAACGAAATATAATTAAATTTTATTAATTGTATCAGCTCTTATTAGGTATCTGTAAATAGAGATCCTCTTAAATTGATGGTCTCTTTGCAAGATTCTGATAACTAATAGTTCCCTATGGAGTAAATTCTCCAGTATACTGATCAATAATTGTTACCATTGACGAAAACAGGCATTAACATGGGGAGAAGAGTCTTACACCTGAAATTGAGGGCTGAAGTGTACACTGCCCTTATCAGTCTGTTATTAATGGTTTAAGTAGTCCTGTGTGACCAAAAAATTTATACATACAGTTATAACAACCTTATAGAGATAATAGGTATCAGTGTGTTAAGAAATAGAAACTGTGGGGGTCATTCCGAGTTGTTCGCTCGCAAGCTGCTTTTAGCAGCTTTGCACACGCTAAGCCGCCGCCTACTGGGAGTGAATCTTAGCTTATCAAAATTGCGAACGAAAGATTAGCAGAATTGCGAATAGACACTTCTTAGCAGTTTCTGAGTAGCTCCAGACTTACTCGGCATCTGCGATCAGTTCAGTCAGTTTCGTTCCTGGTTTGACGTCACAAACACACCCAGCGTTCGCCCAGACACTCCTCCGTTTCTCCAGCCACTCCCGCGTTTTTCCCAGAAACGGTAGCGTTTTTTCGCACACACCCATAAAACGGCCAGTTTCCGCCCAGAAACACCCACTTCCTGTCAATCACATTACGATCACCAGAACGAAGAAAAAACCTCGTAATGCCGTGAGTAAAATATCTAACTGCATAGCAAATTTACTTGGCGCAGTCGCACTGCGGACATTGCGCATGCGCATTAGCGACTAATCGCTCCGTTGCGAGAAAAAAATAATGAACGAACAACTCGGAATGACCCCCTGTGTTATCTTTACAAATAACACCCTGGACCAGAGTGAACAGTTATGAATAATTATCCTGTGCAAGGGAAGGAAAGGGTTTTTCTTGTCATTTCTTAAAGATTGAGATATATAGTTTGGTTTGCTGTAAACGCTATCTGATAGTTGTATATCAAGTTTGTGGGTCGGACTACGACTGCTTGTCTAGCTATGTAGTGTCCTGAAATCGATCTGTTCAGTTCAAGTTAAATGCTCCTATGTAAGATGAAACACAGTTGGGGGTGCAGCTGTATCCATTATAAAAAATACACTGCTCAAAAAAATAACACATCCTAGATCTGAATGAATGAAATATTCTTATTAAATACTTTGTTCTTTACGTACTTGAATGTGCTGACAACAAAATCACACAAAAATTATAAATGGAAATCAAATTTATTAACCCATGGAGGTCTGGATTTGGAGTCACACTCAAAATTAAAGTGGAAAAACACACTACAGGCTGATCCAACTTTGATGTAATGTCCTTAAAACAAGTCAAAATGAGGCTCAGTAGTGTGTGTGGCCTCCACGTGCCTGTATGACCTCCCTACAATGCCTGGGCATGCTCCTGATGAGGTGGCGGATGGTCTCCTGAGGGATCTCCTCCCAGACCTGGACTAAAGCATCCGCCAACTCCTGGACAGTCTGTGGTGCAACGTGGCGTTGGTGGATGGAGCGAGACATGATGTCCCAGATGTGCTCAATTGGATTCAGGTCTGGGGAACGGGCGGGCCAGTCCATAGTATCAATGCCTTCGTCTTGCAGGAACTGCTGACACACTCCAGCCACATGAGGTCTAGCATTGTCTTGCATTAGGGGGAACCCAGGGCCAACTGCACCAGCATATGGTCTCACAAGGGGTCTGAGGATCTCATCTCGGTACCTAATGGCAGTCAGGCTACCTCTGGCGAGCACATGGAGGGCTGTGCGGCCTCCCAAAGAAATGCCACCCCACACCATTACTGACCCACTGCCAAACCGGTCATGCTGGAGGATGTTGCAGGCAACAGAACGTTCTCCTTGGCGTCTCCAGACTCTGTCACGTCTGTCACATGTGCTCAGTGAGAACCTGCTTTCATCTGTGAAGAGCACATGGCGCCAGTGGCGAATTTGCCAATCTTGGTGTTCTCTGGCATATGCCAAACGTCCTGCACGGTGTTGGGCTGTAAGCACAACCCCCACCTGTGGAAGTCGGGCCCTCATACCACCCTCATGGAGTCTGTTTCTGATCGTTTGAGTAGACACATGCACATTTGTGGCTTGCTGGAGGTCATTTTGCAGGGCTCTGGCAGTGCTCCTCCTGTTCCTCCTTGCACAAAGGCGGAGGTAGCGGTCCTGCTGCTGGGTTGTTGCCCTCCTGTGGCCTCCTCCACGTCTCCTGATGTACTGGCCTGTCTCCTGGTAGCGCCTCCATGCTCTGGACACTACGCTGACAGACACAGCAAACCTTCTTGCCACAGCTCGCATTGATGTGCCATCCTGGATGAGCTGCACTACCTGAGCTACTTGTGTGGGTTGTAGACTCCGTTTCATGCTACCAATTTAGTGAAAGCACCACCAGCTTTCAAAAGTGACCAAAACATCAGCCAGAAAGCATAGGAGCTGAGAAGTGGTCTGTGGTCACCACCTGCAGAACAACTCCTTTATTGGGGGTGTCTTGCTAATTGCCTATAATTTCCACCTGTTGTCTATTCCATTTGCACAACAGCATGTGAAATTGATTGTCAATCAGTGTTGCTTCCTAAGTGGACAGTTTGATTTCACAGAAGTGTGATTGACTTGGAGTTACATTGTGTTGTTTAAGTGTACCCTTAATTTTTTTGAGCAGTGTATATATATAGTGTATATTATTACAGGATGGCCTGTCAAACAAAACTGATATTATAGCTCCCAATGTTAATGAAAGTACATAAAACCATTTGCAGCGGCTGTCTATATTCACAATAAATAAGTTCACAGTTTAGTTCATCGGATATTACAATGTTCTGTTGGCTTGTTAGATAAAGTAGGCAGTTAATTTGCTAACAACAGTCAGATCACAGCCTCACTATTCAACCAACCACTGTAAGTAATGAGAATATCAATTCCAAAATGAAACCTTTAACCCTATTCAGTGATCGCATGCATATAATCACTTAGACAGCCCTTTATGTAGTATGCATTACTGTCAATTAGTAGTATAAGAAGCAACAAGATCTCATACACAGAATCACTTAGGTAGCTCTTCGTATATTATACGTCGCTGTTAATTGACAAATTTGAACCTGCATAATCGCATAAGTCTGCTCACTTAAACAGCTCTCGATGTAGGACACATTGGGGTACATTTACTAAGATTCGTATTTTCCAAATTCATGTCCAAGTTCAATCACGAATGACATCGACAGTGTAAAATTGCAACTTTTTGAATTGATTACGATGGATTTACTAAGCTGTCGTATTCGGGTTTTTCTTTTCTTCCGATGTCGATGTCATTCGTGGTTTTTTACCTATTTTTACGGCAGTGATTAGCAAAACACTGCCGACTTTTTTTTACAATCAATCTCGGCCGGATCTGTGTGATCCGTGCTGGGGTTTATTTTTTTATTTTTTTTAAATTAAACACTGTAAAATAATAAAAAAAAATGCGTGGGGTCCCCCCTCCTAAGCATAACCAGCCTCGGGCTCTTTGAGCCGATCCTGGTTGCAGAAATATGGGGAAAAAAATGACAGGGGTTCCCCCATATTTAAGCAACCAGCATCGGGCTCTGCGCCTGGTCCTGGTCCCAAAAATACGGGGGACAAAAAGAGTAGGGGTCCCCCGTATTTTTAAAACCAGCACCGGGCTCCACTAGCTGGACAGATAATGCCACAGCCGGGGGTCACTTTTATATAGTGCCCTGCGGCCGTGGCATCAAAAATCCAACTAGTCACCCCTGGCCGGGGTACCCTGGGGGAGTGGGGACCCCTTCAATCAAGGGGTCCCCCCCCCAGCCACCCAAGGGCCAGGGGTGAAGCCTGAGGCTGTCCCCCCCCATCCAATGGGCTGCGGATGGGGAGGCTGATAGCCTTTGTTGTAAAAGAAAAGATATTGTTTTTAGTAGCAGTACTACAAGGCCCAGCAAGCCTCCCCCGCATGCTGGTACTTGGAGAACCACAAGTACCAGCATGCGACGGAAAAACGGGCCCGCTGGTACCTGTAGTACTACTACTAAAAAAATACCCAAAAAAAGACAAGACACACACACCGTGAAAGTATAATTTTATTACATACCCACGCAGGTCGGTCCTCTTCTCCAGTAGAATCCAAGGGGTACCTGTTGAAGAAATTATACTCACGAGATCCAGGGGTCCAGGCTCCTCGGGAAATCCAGGGGTAATCCACGTACTTGACAAAAAAAACAAAACGGTGTCCCGACCACGAACTGAAAGGGGACCCATGTTTGCACATGGGTCACCTTTCCACGAATGCCAGAAAGCCACTCTGACTTCTGTCTAAGTGGGTTTCTTCAGCCAATCAGGGAGCGCCACGTTGTAGCACTCTCCTGACCTAAAGTGACGTCACCGCTGAGCAGAAAGTTCCCATCATTGGTTACAATGTAGCGCATAGGCGCTACATTGTAACACTGCCGTGTGCTGCCTGTCAGTGAGGACAGGACCACACAGCTGATCAGGAGAGTGCTACAACGTGGCGCTCCCTGATTGGCTAAAGAAACCCACTTAGACAGAAGTCAGAGTGGCTTTCTGGCATTCGTGGAAAGGTGACCCATGTGCAAACATGGGTCCCCTTTCAGTTCGTGGTCGGGACACCGTTTTGTTTTTTTTGTCAAGTACGTGGATTACCCCTGGATTTCCCGAGGAGCCTGGACCCCTGGATCTCGTGAGTATAATTTCTTCAACAGGTACCCCTTGGATTCTACTGGAGAAGAGGACCGACCTGCGTGGGAACTTAAGGTAAGTATGTATGTATGTGTGTATGTATGTAATAAAATTATACTTTCACGGTGTGTGTGTCTTGTCTTTTTTTGGGTATTTTTTTAGTAGTAGTACTACAGGTACCAGCGGGCCCGTTTTTCCGTCGCATGCTGGTACTTGTGGTTCTCCAAGTACCAGCATGCGGGGGAGGCTTGCTGGGCCTTGTAGTACTGCTACTAAAAACAATATCTTTTCTTTTACAACAAAGGCTATCAGCCTCCCCATCCGCAGCCCATTGGATGGGGGGGGGGCAGCCTCGGGCTTCACCCCTGGCCCTTGGGTGGCTGGGGGGGGGACCCCTTGATTGAAGGGGTCCCCACTCCCCCAGGGTACCCCGGCCAGGGGTGACTAGTTGGATTTTTGATGCCACGGCCGCAGGGCACTATATAAAAGTGACCCCCGGCTGTGGCATTATCTGTCCAGCTAGTGGAGCCCGGTGCTGGTTTTAAAAATACGGGGGACCCCTACTCTTTTTGTCCCCCGTATTTTTGGGACCAGGACCAGGCGCAGAGCCCGATGCTGGTTGCTTAAATATGGGGGAACCCCTGTCATTTTTTTTCCCATATTTCTGCAACCAGGATCGGCTCAAAGAGCCCGAGGCTGGTTATGCTTAGGAGGGGGGACCCCACGCAATTTTTTTTAAAAAAATAAGCACTTTCCCACCCCTTCCCACTGATATACATGCACGGATCTCATGGATCCGTGCATGCCTATCCAATCACGAATAAAAAAAAAAGGTCTGTTTTTTTTTAGCACTTTTTTACGAGTTGTAATTTTTCACGGCAGTGTTTGTTCTTTTTTTGCTTTGCACTTCTTAGTAAATGACCGAGATTCATACTTAAACAGCCGCGTTTTGACCGATGGTGTATTCATTCATAATTTTTTACCTGAACTTGCAAAAAATTACGAATGCCCTCATCACTGCCGTGATTAGTGCTTAGTAAATTACCGAGATGACACTTTGATGAAAAAACGCCATCTCGGTCAAAATCGGGAGCTTAGTAAATTTCCCCCATTGTTGTCAATCGATAACTAGAAGGAGCAGTAGAACAATGACGTTGAATGGGCTCATACATGAAATTGCTTTTGTAGCTCTTGGTAAATTTGCGTTGCTGTTAATTGACAATTTGCTTGGCTCGTAAAGCAACTTTATCCCATCCATTCATTCACTTAAACAGCTCTTAGTGTATAAACCTTTGTTATCAAATGGTGGTTAGAGGCGACAGTAAGTAGGTGATATTTAATAGATGCAGAGTCCTAGTGTGTTACGACGGACTCCCCTTCTGCTGTTGCCCCATGTGCCAGGGTAATACCTTGGCAGTGAATGAGGTCAATGAGAGCGGGGAGAGACCGTCCACACCAGGGCCTATATTTACAAATAATCAGAGTTTGTCCGATTAGTGTTTTTTTCTCTAAGTCCCAACACGGGAATTCACTAAGCACAAATCTCGGCAGTGTTTGGGCTATTCGTAATGGTTTGAATGACAAAGTTCAGAAATACGAATGAATAGACCATTGGTCAAACGCGGCTGTTATTTCATACAACACGAGTATTCACTATTCATTCGTATTTGGGTGTTGGTCTCTGAGTGATCAATTGCGGTCGTATTATTTTGCGAATCGTAAAAAAAACCAGCAAAAAAATAGACCTGCTTTTTTCAGGCGTGTTTACATGGATTATTAAGATCTGACATTTATTTAATTTATTTCAGTTTGTTACTCACAATCAAGATGAGGGGAGTGTGGTTGGCGTCTTGAAGGTGTGTACAAAATTTGGAGTGGGGGGACCGAACATACTGTCGATAATCTTCGTGGCAGGGTAGCCTGCTGCGGTTGGCCCTGGACATCAGACCTTGCTTTTTTTGCTGCAACATGTTCTATTTTGTGGTATGTTACAGAAGTCCACCTTTTGCTGCTCAAGACTTCTTTTGATTGACCTAGTATTGAAAGTGACATTTTGTTATGGTCATTCCTTTACAAACATAACCTATACTACAATGGACACTTTACCTGCTTCCGGTGCGTCATCATCATCAGATGTCATGGGAGTGACTGTAGGACGACCAGTACTGCTTTTTTCCAACACTGTAAATAAAGAAACAAATAACATAACTCATGTATTCATGCTATTGTTGATACATCCACCCATTATGCTTACAAACATTAAATCTTAAAAAAATTGTGTTTTTTTTATGACTCAAAACATAAGGACCTTAAACCAAAAAACCACAACATAAAACAAAAAACATTGTCCAATAGCCATATGCACTATGGAAAGTGCAACACAGGGAATCATGTACAGGACACAGACATAGGACACAATTACAAATACATACACTAACAAGCCAAAACACACACATCTTCATTTTGTAATGAAAGGAAAAATATTACAGATGCAATATAGAAATTGCTCTGTGATGTGGCACTCCAAACACACATTACCACAATATGAGCCAACCAAAAAAAAACCCCAAAAAATAAATAAAAAAATAGTAAGGTAACTAAGTCTGCAGTGTTGTGTCAGGGTACAAATACAGACTCAAACTGAACAAACAAATAGTGGGTTTGTCTTAAACAATGGCCCTCATTCCGAGTCGTTCGCTCGTTCTTTTTTTCCGCATCGCAGTGAAAATCAGCTTAGAGCGCATGCGCAATGTTCGCACTGCGACTGCGCTAAGTAATTCTGCTATGAAGAAAGGATTTTTACTCACGGCTTTTTGTTCGCACCGGCGAACGTAGTGTGATTGACAGGAAATGGGTGTTACTGGGCGGAAACACGGCGTTTTATGGGCGTGTGGCTGAAAACGCTACCGTTTCCGGAAAAAACGCAGGAGTGGCCGGAGAAACGGGGGAGTGTCTGGGCGAACGCTGGGAGTGTTTGTGACGTCAAACCAGGAACGACAAGCACTGAACTGATCGCACAGGCAGAGTAAGTCTGGAGCTACTCTAAAACTGCTAAGTTTTTTTTGTTCGCAATATTGCGTAAACTTCGTTCGCACTTTTAAGATGCTAAGATACACTCCCAGTAGGCGTAGACTAAGCGTGTGTAACTCTGCTAAATTCGCCTTGCGACCGATCAACTCGGAATGAGGGCCAATATACATTCAGTACTAATGAAATTACACATGTAAATGGCTTCAAAGCCACTTTGCACTACTCCAGCCTCTAACATGACAACCACTGTTTTGGCAACATTGCACATGGATACCCGAAATAAAAAACATAGTCAAACTTTAAAACTGTTAAATGTGCAAAAGTAAAACATTATTGCTGGACAATTCAATGACACACCAAGTCCAAACTACACATGGAAAATGTACTGAAAAAAAAACACATGACAAACAATAAAGTAATATGTTACATTGGCTTTTGTAGAAAACATTACCCAAAACAATGTATTTACTTACACACACTTGAAGATGGGAGTAATATGCAACGTCACATGACAAATTTTTTTTTTTTAAAAAGCCAGAAGTAATGTCATAGAATGTTAAGGCAAATACACATGCTCACCATTCTTCCTGGGCCGATCGGAATCCCGGACATGGGTTGCAGACACTACTTCTGGAGGTATTAAACTCCACATGGGCTCTTCATAGTCCAGATATCTTGCAATAAAGGGCTGGCCTCCACCGGTTTTTCGAGCCGACTTCGCCTCCTTGGCCATTTTGGACTTGACACGGCGCTTTATGTCATAGTACCGTTTGCGGCACGTGTCCTCCGTCCGCTTGACCACCCCCTCACTATTGACAGCAGCAACAACTTTCGCCCACAACACCATCTTCTTCCGTGTTGGCACCTTGGCGGACTCAGGCCCAAATATCTGCCGCTGATACTTCATCAGCTCCCGCACCAATGCCACATTTTCTGCATAACTAAACTTGACATTCCGCCCAGTCTTAGTAGTGGTGCGTGGCTGCGGAGCTCTCTGACTGTCACTATCACTGTCACTTGAGGCTGCTGCAGCAACCTCACCCACCTCTTCCACCTCACTAACCTCACTCTCACTCACCTCCTCCACCTGACCAACCTCCTCCCCCTCACTCACCTCAGCCACCTCACTCACCTCAGCCACCTCTGAGTCACACATAATTGTGTGTCTAAACACTTAACACAGAAAAAACAACAACAACAACAACAACAACACACTCCTCCACTACCACTGCACAACTCTCTCACACACACACACACACACACACACACACACACACACACACACACACACACACACACACACACACACACACACAAGCACTGACAAGGGACAAGCACTGACAAGGGACTATAAAGAAAAAAAACTTGGACAAAAAATGAGACAAAACCAAAAAAAACAAGACTACAAGAATGACAAGACTACTTTCAAACACAATACTACACTCAGAAATCACAAACAACACTCCTCACCAAACCAAAAACTCACCAACCTCCACAGCACAACCTCCCTCCTCACCACTAACTAAACCCATGAGGTGCGGACGGTTTGGGGCGTATTTATATGGTTGCGCACAGACACTCCTACATCTGAAACACAACCAATCACGAACGGGGATGAAAAACGAAACTAAAAGTCAAAATTCGTCCGTGGTTGAAAAATAACCCTGCCGCGTTTAACATAGAAAAAAAAACTGAAAATACTACAAAAACACGTACGCAAACGACAATCATGGCCGTAAATGTGCCAAAAAAAACCGACTGGCATCGACATTGGAAAACACGAAAACCATAAAGTCGACTGCTTAGTAACTTGGCGCATATAGTTTCAAAAAGTTGCACAAAACGAGTTAAAACACTACACAAACCGACTCAAACACGAATATTAGTAAATATAGGCCCAGGACTGAAGGAGATACAGAGCGAGCAGCTTCTGCTTTCCCTGATTCACATCCCCCCTCCCCTGTTGTACACGGACATTGCAGGGGGGGGGGGCTGCGACGCAAAGCGGTGGATGAGAGAGCCGCTCTGAGTGCCTATTGGTGGTGTGTGAACAGTTTGCTGCTGGAGAGTCTCCGTTATTCTTTGGGAACCTTTAAGGGAGCTGGGCGCCGGGACGGGTGTAATTCCTGCACCTCCGGAAGTGATGCGCGTCCAAGCTCCCACAAACTGAGATGTACGTTTCGCATCAGCTTGGTCACTCAAAGCACTTTTTAGTGTTAGGCCCACTAGTGGCTTAAACTGATAACCTCAAAAGAAACACACGTGAAGTCAGTTCAGACACTGCCAGCTTGAGTCAGGTCATTCCCCTCATCAGGCTTTTGCAGAAGAAGCTGGAGAAATTGAAGGAGGAGCTAAGACGGAGCGATTCCGCAAAGTATGTGGGACTTGTGGGTGGAGCCCTACATTCGCTTTGCCAGGATTCAAGGGTGGTCAATCTGTTGAAATCAGAGAAGTACATTTTGTCCACCGTGCTCGATCCTAGGTTTAAAGCCTACGTTTTAGCTCTCTTTCCGGCAGACACAAGTCTTCAGAGGTTCAAAGACTTCAAGTGGAACGTGACTCATCAACAGCTCCTCCTTCATTTCTCCCGCAACTGGGGGTGCGAGGAAAAGGAAAAGATTTCCTAGCTCACCCGCTGGCGGTGATGCAGGGCAGTCAGGAGTGAGTGCTGACATCTGGTCCGGACTGAAGGACCTGCCAACGATTACTGACATGTCTGCTGTCACTGCATATGATTCTGTCATCATTGAAAGAATGGTGGAGGATTATATGAGTGACAGCATCCAAGTAGGCATGTAAGGCATGTACGTATACTGGCAGGAAAAAGAGGCAATTTGGATGCCCGTTCACAAACTGTCTTTATTTTACCTAAGTTGCTTGTTGATGAGAATGAGGTCGACATCTTGCCTCTGTAGAGCCAGTTTGTGCAAGGAGAGATTGATTGCTTCTTTTTTGGTGGGGGCCCAAACAAACCACTCATTTCAGCCATAGTCGTGTGGCACACCCTGTCACTGAAATGACTGGTTTGTTAAAGTGTGCATGTCCTGTTTATACAACATAAGGGTGGGTGGGCCCAAGGACAATTTCATCTTGCACCTCTTTTTCTTCTTTGCATCATGTGCTGTTTGGGGACTATTTTTTTAAAGTGCCATCCTGTCTGACACTGCCGTACAACTCCAGGGGTACTGCCGTATAAGTCCAGGGGTACTGCCGTATAAGTCCAGTCCAGTGGTGCTGTCTTGTGCTGCATCAGTCCAGTGGTGGTGTCTTGTGCTGCCATAAGTCCAGTGTGGTGCCCTGTGCTGTATATTATTTACTCCAAACAAAAGGCTTATATACATTACTTATATTATTATCCAAATAATTTTTACAGGGTTTGCCCTGTGTGGTGTAGGGGTACGCTCACCTGTGCTGCATA
Source organism: Pseudophryne corroboree (assembly GCF_028390025.1). Taxonomy (NCBI): domain Eukaryota; kingdom Metazoa; phylum Chordata; class Amphibia; order Anura; family Myobatrachidae; genus Pseudophryne; species Pseudophryne corroboree. Next base: position 513,623,490 of record NC_086448.1, on the reverse strand, counting down.
TTATTATAATAGCTCCAAATAAAAGGGTTAATATTATCCAAATTAATTTTACAGGCTTTGCCGTGTGTGTGTGTGGTTTAGGGGTACGCTCTCCTGTGCCACCAATATTGTGCGTGTATTACATCTGGGTAAATTCCAGCACATCCCATGTTGTTTGTGCCACACACTTGTGTCTCTTAGCTTAGTCATACAGCTACCTCATTGCACCTCTTTTTTTTCTTTGCATGATGTGCTGTTTGGGGCCTAGTTTTTTTAAGTGCCATCCTGTCTGCAACTGCAGTGCCACTCCTAGATGGGCCAGGTGTATGTGCCGCACACTTGTGTCGCTTAGCTTAGTCATACAGCTACCTTGGTGCGACTTTTAGGCCTAAAAACAATATTGTGAGGTGAGAGGTATTCAGAATAGACTGGAAATGAGTGGAAATGAATGTTATTGAGGATAATAATACCGTAGGATCAAAATAACCCCCAAATTCTGTGATTTTACCTGTTTTTATGTTTTTTTCAAAAATCATCCAGATCCAAAACCAAAACCAAAACCAAAACACGGCAGGGTGGTTTTGGCAAAACTAATCCAGATCCAAAACACAAGGATGAAACCAAAACCAAAACACAAAACACGAAAAATGCCCGCCGCACATCTCTAATTTAAACACGCTTGTGTGTTATACCTGCATTAGTGTTTTATATCTGTAATGGTGTTTAATACTTGTACTTGCTAAATTAAATCTGATTGTGCGTTGGATCACAATTATCAGTATACGATACCATACTCTGTTTTGTAAAGGTATTAGCATGCGTATAACTGCATCGGGGGGGGGGGGGGGGGGGGGGGGCTTACACAAATAGACGCAGCTTCCATCCGCAGAAAACTATTGTGTATTGCTTTAAAGTATAGTGACTTTTACAATAACCATATAAGTCGGATTCCAAAAAAAATTTGGCCCATAGTACAAGCTGACAAGCAATTTAATTCTATCGCCAATACTTGTTTAATGCCAGCATAATAAAAGGGGAAAAAATATACAAGATTATGTTGTTAAAACCAACATTCAATATCCAGCATCTAAGAAATCTGTATCTGACTGTTTCCTTAACCCACGAAAACCTGGATGCTTTAGATGTCTTGGCTGTACTACGTGCAGCCATATGTTGACAGGAGATTGTTTTTCCACCCTTATTCCGGTAGACGGTTTAAACTTTGTCATCGGGTTACATGTTCCACTAAATTTGTGGTGTATTTACTAAGCTGTCCCTGCGGTCTCCACTATGTGGGGAAAACAGAGTGTACCTTCAAGGAAAGGATGGCTGGACATAGAGCATCCATCCGTGCAGCCCTATTGTCAGGCCATAGCGATCAACCAGTCGCCCGTCACTTCGTAAATGCACGTCATTCTTTGGCGGTTTTAAGACACCGCATTATTGATCATGTTCCCCCTTTACAATGGGGAAGTAATCGGGCTTTGATTATGCTTAAAGCAGAATCAAAGTGGATATTTTTGCTTGACACACTATCCCCTCATGGCTTAAACAAATATACAGGTTTATATAACTTCCTATAAGATCGAGTTTTACTTCTGCACAGAAGTATTAATTTACAGAGAGTTGTTTAGTTAAGCAGCGGGTTGTAACAATGCTATTTTTTGGCTACAGATATGTTTCAATGTTGCACATTATTGTTCCAGTTATGATACATTGAGTGACATGTTTTACATTGAGTGACATTTTTAGTTCGATTCCGAAAATCGCCTCTTATTGCATGTTTTTAAAGCGTTAATTTTTTGTTGAAATCGCAAATGTAATAGGATGCAAATTAGGGAGTGAAACATGCAATGTCATGCGATTTGTCGCGATATTATGACCCGGTAATGTGCACTTTTCTGATCAACCAGAATGCGATTGACAACACCACCATTACACACAAGCAAAGAACCCCACCTATTGGCCGAGCTAAGTCCCCTGGAATCTGCATTACACACCCTATATAAAGGGCTCCAGCGCCATTTTGGCAGTAGTAGGAGGGTGAGGGGGGCCAGTTTGAGGAGGAGGAGGAGGAGGCCGCAGAGGAGGGTCAGGAGGATGAGGAGGGTGAGGAAGGCCCTATGCTAGGGCATACTCCCAGTGGTCACCATGTGTGTTTTTCCTATGAGGAAAACTGTGCCCTAGTCAGGGCAATGGTGCCAGTTTTTAATTGGCTTCTGGGGAAGGATAACCACCGCACTAATATGGTGCTTAAGTGCAAAATGTGGGAGGACATTACAGACGCAGTTAATGCAGTTAGCATTTTCAAGCGAAAAGTGGTGAATGTTAAAAAAAGATTTAACGATATAAAAAGACTGCTCAAAACGAAGATGGCTGCAGAGAGAAAGGAGGGCAGATGCACAGGGGGAGGTACCAGTGCACCCATATAGTTTACAGCCTACAAGGAACAACTTAAGCGAATAATACCACCAGAGATACATCCCGGGCAGGGCCGGTTCTTGCCCTTGTGGGGCCCCGTCGCTTAATATGGGGGCGTGGTCAGTCACGCCCCCATTTGTAGCACCGCTGAAAGGAAATAAAAAACAAAAAAACAAAGTATACTTACTATACCCCGCTCCTGATTCCAGACCTGCAGACCTCCGCCGGCGCCGCTTTTCTCCTCGGATCTATGGGAGAGACGTCAGTCATGACGTCTCTCCCATAGCACAGCATAGGCACTAGAGGTCAATTATGACCCCTAGCGTCTGTGCCATAATTCTGTGCGGTGCGCGATGACGTCATCGCGCAACGCACAGCAAAGGTCCTCTCCATGAAGGGAAACTAGACGCTTAGCGTCTGATTCCCTTCACAGTGGGGGGGACCAGCGCCACGAAGGGAAACTAGACGCGTAGCGTTTGGTTCCCTTCTCACAGCGGGGGGGCACACTGCACAGTGGCGGATCTTGCCCGGGGCGGCGCCCCGGGCAAAAGTGCTGATTGCCCGTGGCAAGATCCGCCACTGATCCCGGGCTACACATAGCTGTTACTGATCAGCCTGCATCACCCCCACAAGCTTTTAAATGATCACATTTACATTAACAAACTATGGGGGTCATTCCGAGTTGTTCGCTCATTACCGTTTTTCGCACAAAACTTGGTAGATTTACACAAGCTCGAGCGACATTTTTTCATCGCTCGAGTGATCGTACTGTGATTGACAGGAAGTGGGTGTTTCTGGGCGGAAACTGGCCGTTTTCAGGGAGTGTGCTAAAAAATGCAGGCATGCCAGGTAAAAACGCAGGAGTGGCTGGCCGAATGCAGGGCGTGTTTGTGATGTCAAACCAGGAACTAAACGGACTGAGGTAATCGCAGTCTAGGAGTAGGTCTGGAGCTACTTGGAAACTGCAAGGAATTATTTAGTAGCAATTCTGCTAATCTTTCGTTCGCTGTTCTGCTAAGCTAAGATACACTCCCAGAGGGTGGCGGACTAGCGTTTGCAATGCTGCTAAAAGCAGCTAGCGAGCGAACAACTCGGAATGAGGGCCTATGCTAGGTACTCTTGCTATGTGTTTTTCAATGTAATGGTGCTGTGGCACTGCACATATCAACAAGGTGCTGTAATGTGAACCTATGCTGGAAAATATTTGTTTCATGCTTTAGCTGGTTTTTGTAGTTCCACAGCAGCATGTTTTTTTATTAGTCACGAACTACACATTGCAGTGGTGTATAGAATTATAATGTAGTTATTTTATTTCTAATGGTGCCCATACACTTGTGAGATAATCGGTGCTAACCTTCGATTTTGACCGCATCTGTGAGGGAAATTGAAGGATTGTATGTACATTTTAGGTACCTTTCGACGCGATGCGCGGGCACGCCGGTCGAATCTCACGTCTCAAGATAGTATGTGCTGCACTTAATATTTATCGAATTGCAGTGCAATCGCATGTGTTTTTATCGCAGAGGACGCTCCCACTCGGCGGTGACATGCCCATCACCTGATTACCATGCGATCTATTGCATGATCGCATGGTAATCACTTTGGCAGTTCAGGTACGATTTCATTGCACCTGAACTGCCGGTGCGATGCCCCGTGATGTCGCGTCACGGGGCATCGCACACGTTTATGGGCACCATTAGAGATGAACTAATAAGCTACATTAATCATGTTTGGCACCAAAAAAATGTTTTATTTTTTTTTGGCCATAATACATTACAGATAAGATTGACCATAAATGTTTTTTTTTAAGATTGTAAACATGTTGAACATTTTTAATGAAACATTTTCATATCTGAATTTGCATGCTGCAAATAAGTATGGATAATGGCATGCATTTAATCTGTTTCCTCTTATGTCTTTATAGCACCACATCAGAGAAGGGGTCCTGCTACACAGAGGTGACAACGTGTTTGTCTGGATGTAGAAGCTGCTGGTGAGTTTCTCCTGTCAAAAAGACACAAAACACACCAAAACAATCATACCATTACGTTGCCAGGAAGATTCATACTGGAAACACCACTGAAAGACTCCGAAATGTCCAAAAACATAGTAATTTATATATTTAAACTCTAGCAAATGGACTGGGCTACTTTCCTTATTTACAAAGATTGTCGCATTAATACTGGCCAAATCTGGTACAGTATATCATTACATATTTATGCAAAGCAGCCTATGCTTTCCAGATAACTTGTACTCCCTTTTTTTAAATAAATTTTTAGGTTAAAATCCAAATTTAACACATCTTGATAAAAATACTTCACATACTCCCAAAACATATGTTCATGTTAATGTGCTAAATGAAAGCATGGTTGTGTAGATGGCCATGGGAAGATGTCAGATGAAAGAAACAGACGCACTGTGCGTCAACAATACAGATTTCCTTCTGTTTCTTTCCTCTTGCATTCTAGTTTCAATACCCTGTAGTTGACAGCACCCCCTGAGTACATTTAATAATATATGATATAGGAAAGGGGTTCGCCAAGTGAATGTATGGTGATGAATCACATACACTCACAAGAAATACAATAAACAAATACATAGTGAGTGTGCAGATACCCAATCTGTGTGCATGGGAAGATGTCACCATAATTGATAACTTACACCCAAATTTGCAAATTCAACATATATATACTTATCTCAACATATTCACAGGAACAACACAGCAACGCCAGCAGGCACAGTTCAGGTACACCAGACTGAAGAGGACCTGGAAATTATTTTGGAGCCAGAGTAGGCATTTCCTGCTGAAGAATAAACAACACAGGCATCCATTACAGAAAGTCAACCCACTGTCCTGGAAACCCAGCATATTCAAAACACACCACCACCCCCTACTGCTGACCAACTTGCAAGGTCATTAGACACTTTTAAAGCAAAACAGCTTGATTTCATGGCCACCCAAAGCCAACAAATGCTCCATATGCAGGGCTACCTTAAAAATATGTGCCAGCAACTACGTAAAGTAGCACACACTGAAAGAGTAGCTGAGGGTACTAGAATCCAGATGGCAGCATCTCTAGATACAAGGCTATCTGAAATTAGTAATGCACTAAGGGCCCAAACAGATTCCATCAGGGCACAAAATGAAACAATTGGGGCCCAAACAGATGCCATAAGGTCACAAACAAATGTATTAGTGTCCCTACACACACACCTTACTGCTGAAGACCAACCAATAATTCAGAATGCACCTTCAACTACAAGTAGTGTCTCATGTACACCTTTGTACCCATGTTTATGCACAACAATTACTTTACAGTAAAAAGTGTTGGAAACCACACATATACATTTTGACTAAGTAATTTTAGCGGTACATTTGGCAAATGTAGGTTGTTTCTTACTCAAAAAAGCAAGGCCAATGTGAAAGCACATATATAACAGAGTATGGGTTAAAAGCCATGTCAATACTGACGTTTAATCAATGTTTTAGATTTACATATGTAAAAACACTAACTTACCAGCAGGTATGTATAAAAGCAAGCAGTAGATATGGGCGAAATTCTTAGGGGTGGGCCACATTACCCTGAACATTTGAAAGGGAAAAAATATAAATGTTAATGGACACTGATTGTAAGGAATATGGGGTTTTTGTTTTTAAAATGAAGCAAGGAAATTCAAGCCAATTACCTGAGAAATACAGCTGTATAATCTCACTCCGAATCACATCCCCCCTCGGCGTAATCCTATTTGCCCTAACTCGTGTAGGTTCAGCTTCCTCCACGACTGCTGCAATGGCTTCCTCTGCATAATTGTCTTGGCCCAGGGCAATGTTATGCAGCAAGCCTGGACAATCATCACTACTTTGGGTGGTTGATAAAGTAGTGTACCTGATGACCGGTCCAAACACCTAAAATGACTTTTCAGCACCCCAAAAGTGCGTTCCACAACATTGCAGGTGGCAATGTGTGCATCGTTATATTGGTGCTGTGAAGGGCCTTGTGGATTACGCAGAGGTGTCATGAGCCACGGTAAACACCTATACCCTGAATCACCTGCAAAACATAAGTTGTGGTTGTGAATGATTAATTACAGTTGTTTTCAGGTATTTGTTACACACTAAGGTATAGTTAATTACCAGACCCTAACAGTCAGTTATTACTACACATAAGCACACTCATTAGAGTAATGTAAGTGTACTTCATGGCACACATAAGTGTGTTACTGACCAAATAAGCACACCATTATGGGTCAGGGACATGCTGCATTGTGAGGCATTAAAACAGTACTTTTAACAGGACATATTAGGAAACACATTAAAAAGATAACTTGAATGTACCTACCAAGTAGCCATCCCTCAGGCACGGTGTGCTGCTGGAAGCGTTCCCAAAGGGATGAGTGACGCAGGATATAGGCATCATGGCAAGACCCTGGGTAACCTGTAACCACACTGAGAATTCTAAGGTTAGAATCACACACCACCTGCACACCGAGGGAGTGATGACCATGTCGATTGACAAGATATACCCCCTCACTTGTGGTGCCCGAATCCCAATGTGGGTGCAGTCTATGTCCCCCAGCACATTAGGGAATGCTGAGAGGCGATAGAATGCCACCTTCAGGTCCTGCCACTCAGACGCAGAACTTGGGAATATGATATATGTGCGCTACAGCTTCTTCAAGGCATATAACACTTGAGTTAAATGCCTTGAGAAAGTGGCTTGTGTAACCCCCAGCGACCAAGAGCTCACAGACTGAGTGGTGCCTGTGGCAAAAAAGTGCAGGGCACACATTAACTTTGGCAGCTCGGACACTGCATACTTGGCAGAGCCATATTGGGGGTAATTCCAAGTTGATCGCAGCAGGAAATTTTTTAGCAGTTGGGCAAAACCATGTGCACTGCAGGGGGGGGGAGCAGATATAACATGTGCAGAGAGAGTTAGATTTGGGTGGGTTATTTTGTTTCTGTGCAGGGTAAATACTGGCTGCTTTATTTTTACACTGCAATTTAGATTTCAGTTTGAACACACCCCACCCAAATCTAACTCTATCTGTGCATGTTATATTTGCCCCACCTGCAGTGCACATGGGCCCTCATTCCGAGTTCTTCGCTCGCTAGACGCTTTTCGCAGCAGTGCACATGCTAAGCCGCCACCCTATGGGAGTGAATCTTAGCTTAGCAGAATTGCGAACGAAGTATTCACAATATTGCGAAAAGATTTTTCTGTGCAGTTTCTGAGAAGCTCGAGACTTACTCTTCCAGTGCGATCAGTTCAGTGCTTGTCGTTCCTGGTTTGACGTCACAAACACACCCAGCGTTCGCCCAGACACTCCCCCGTTTCTTCAGCCACTCCCGCGTTTTTCCCAGAAACGGCAGCGTTTTTTCACACACTCCCATAAAACGGCTAGTTTCCGCCCAGAAACACCCACTTTCTGTCAATCACACTCCGATCACCAGAACGAAGAAAAAACCTCGTAATGCCGTGAGTAAAATACCAAACTTCTTAGCAAATTTACTTGGCGCAGTCGCAGTGCGAACATTGCGCATGCGCAATTAGCGGAAAATCGCTGCGATGCAAAGAAAATCACCGAGCGAACAACTCGGAATGAGGGCCATGGTTTTGCCCAACTGCTAAAAAAATTTCCTGCTGCGATCAGCTTGGAATTACCCCCATTGCTCCAAATCATGTCTCAGCTGCAAAAACTCCATTGCTCAATCCCTCACAGGTGCCTTGGATTATGTAGGGGTAATTGTAAGGGTGTTTCTGGTGAAAGTATGACTCACCTGTGCAAAATGTCACCCTTTGGGTGACATGTAATATGCTGACATTTTTAGACTTTTGAGACTTTTAGTCTAAAACGGCCAAAATTGCCTGTTTTGGATGGTGGAAGTACTCGAAATCGCCTATCTCTACCTGGTCTGTTTTGTGTGCGGCTTTTAGTCAATTTTTAAGTGCGATTTCCAAAATCGCATTCTATTACATTTGCAAGTTGTATACTTTTGAATGGGAAAACATCTGGATGTGATTTGAAGTGCGAAATGAAATTGACAGGTGAAAATATGCGATTTTCTCGGGGAAAAATGCGAATTAGAGTGCAATTTGAATCCTATTACATTTGCTTTTTACTCAAAACAGGTGATTTCGGACGGTTTTTGACTAAAAGTCTCAAAAGTCTAAAAATCTCATCCTATTACATGTCACCCATTATGTCATTATTGGGGCTTTTTTACATTTTGCTATTTCAGTGATTGCTAGGACATAGTATGACAGTACTGGTGTGTTTTAACATTGTAATGTCTCAGTGATTGATTTTAATTGATTAACTGAATTTGATGTACAGTATAAATTAGTGATGAGCGGGTTCGGTTCCTCGGAAACCGAACCCCCCCGAACTTCACCCATTTTACACGGGTCCGAGGCATACTCGGATTCTCCCGTATGGCTCGGTTAACCCGAACGCGCCCGAACGTCATCATCCCGCTGTCGGATTCTCGCGAGATTCGGATTCTATATAAGCAGCCGTGCGTCGCCGCCATTTTCACTCGTGCATTGGAAATGTTAGGGAGAGGACGTGGCTGACGTCCTCTCCGTTTATTGTTGAACTTGATTGTGCTTTATTGCTTAATTGTGGGGAGGACTGGGGAGCAGCTGTATAATATAGGAGGAGTACAGTGCAGAGTTCTGCTGATCAGTGACCACCAGTTTTATCCGTTCTCTGCCTGAAAAAAACGCTCCTTATCTGTGCTCAGTGTGCTGCATATATCTGTGCTCACACTGCTTAATTGTGGGGACTGGGGAGCAGCTGTATTATATAGGAGGAGTACAGTGCAGAGTTTTGCTGACAGTGACCACCAGTATACGTTGTCTGCCTGAAAAAAACGCTCCTTATCTGTGCTCAGTGTGCTGCATATATCTGTGCTCACACTGCTTAATTGTGGGGACTGGGGAGCAGCTGTATTATATAGGAGGAGTACAGTGCAGAGTTTTGCTGACAGTGACCACCAGTATACGTTGTCTGCCTGAAAAACACTCCATATCTGTGCTCAGTGTGCTGCATATATCTGTGCTCACACTGCTTAATTGTGGGGACTGGGGAGCAGCTGTATTATATAGGAGGAGTACAGTGCAGAGTTTTGCTGACAGTGACCACCAGTATACGTTGGTTGCCTGAAAAAAACGCTCCTTATCTGTGCTCAGTGTGCTGCATATATCTGTGCTCACACTGCTTTATTGTGGGCACTGGGGACCACCAGTATATTATATAGGAGGAGTACAGTGCAGAGTTTTGCTGACCAGTGACCACCAGTATACGTGGTCTGCCTGAAAAACACTCCATATCTGTGCTGCATTGTAGTATATAGTAGGACTACAGTGCATAATTTTGCTGACCGCCAGTATATAATATATAGGAGTACGGTACAGAAGGCCACTGCTGTACCTACCTCTGTGTCGTCAAGTATACTATCCATCCATACCTGTGGTGCATTTCAGTTTTGCACAGTTTGCTGACCACCAGTATATAATATATATAGCAGTACGGTACAGTAGGCCACTGCTGTACCTACCTCTGTGTCGTCAAGTATACTATCCATCCATACCTGTGGTGCATTTCAGTTTTGCACAGTTTGCTGACCACCAGTATATAATATATATAGCCATACGGTACAGTAGACCACTGCTGTACCTACCTCTGTGTCGTCAAGTATACTATCCATCCATACCTGTGGTGCATTTCAGTTTTGCACAGTTTGCTGACCACCAGTATATAATATATATAGCAGTACGGTACAGTAGGCCACTGCTGTACGTACCTCTGTGTCGTCAAGTATACTATCCATCCATACCTGTGGTGCATTTCAGTTTTGTACAGTTTGCTGACCACCAGTATATAATATATATAGCAGTACGGTACAGTAGGCCACTGCTGTACCTACCTCTGTGTCGTCAAGTATACTATCCATCCATACCTGTGGTGCATTTCAGTTTTGCACAGTTTGCTGACCACCAGTATATAATATATATAGCAGTACGGTACAGTAGGCCACTGCTGTACCTACCTCTGTGTCGTCAAGTATACTATCCATCCATACCTGTGGTGCATTTCAGTTTTGCAGTTTGCTGACCACCAGTATATAATATATATAGCAGTACGGTACAGTAGGCCACTGCTGTACCTACCTCTGTGTCGTCAAGTATACTATCCATCCATACCTGTGGTGCATTTCAGTTTTGCACAGTTTGCTGACCACCAGTATATAATATATATATAGCAGTACGGTACAGTAGGCCACTGCTGTACCTACCTCTGTGTCGTCAAGTATACTATCCATCCATACCTGTGGTGCATTTCAGTTTTGCACAGTTTGCTGACCACCAGTATATAATATATATAGCAATACGGTACAGTAGGCCACTGCTGTACCTACCTCTGTGTCGTCAAGTATACTACCCATCCATACCTGTGGTGCATTTCAGTTTTGCACAGTTTGCTGACCACCAGTATATAATATATATATAGCAGTACGGTACAGTAGGCCACTGCTGTACCTACCTCTGTGTCGTCAAGTATACTATCCATCCATACCTGTGGTGCATTTCAGTTTTGTACAGTTTGCTGACCACCAGTATATAATATATATATAGCAGTACGGTACAGTAGGCCACTGCTGTACCTACCTCTGTGTCGTCAAGTAAACTATCCATCCATACCTGTGGTGCATTTCAGTTGTGCGCAGTATATATAGTAGTAGGCCATTGCTATTGATACTGGCATATAATTCCACACATTAAAAAATGGAGAACAAAAATGTGGAGGTTAAAATAGGGAAAGATCAAGATCCACTTCCACCTCGTGCTGAAGCTGCTGCCACTAGTCATGGCCGAGACGATGAAATGCCATCAACGTCGTCTGCCAAGGCCGATGCCCAATGTCATAGTAGAGAGCATGTAAAATCCAAAAAACAAAAGTTCAGTAAAATGACCCAAAAATCAAAATTGAAAGCGTCTGATGAGAAGCGTAAACTTGCCAATATGCCATTTACGACACGGAGTGGCAAGGAACGACTGAGGCCCTGGCCTATGTTCATGGCTAGTGGTTCAGATTCACATGAGGATGGAAGCACTCATCCTCTCGCTAGAAAAATGAAAAAACTTAAGCTGGCAAAAGCACAGCAAAGAACTGTGCGTTCTTCTAAATCACAAATCCCCAAGGAGAGTCCAATTGTGTCGGTTGCGATGACCTTCCCAACACTGGACGGGAAGTTTTCCGACAGTCGGAAAATCGGCACTAATTCGACCGTTTGGTAGCCAATAGCGGGAGTTTTCGACAGTGTTTTGCACCGTTTTCTCCATGCCTTTTTTTGGGGGGTCGAATAGACCAAAAAACTGTGAAACGCACGGAAATTCGACAAAACATGTGGATTTTGTCGAAATCCACATGTTTCTAGTGGCGGCTAATTCGCTAATTCGGGTTTAATGTTGGCGGCTAATTCGCTGATCCACGTGGTTTTCGACCAGGCAGATTTTTTGACAAGTCGAAAATCGGAACGTGCTTTGAATAGGTCGAATGTGAATTCGACCTACATACGGGCGGAAACTGACGCTTTTTCGACTAGTTTAAAAAATCGGCACTAATTGAACACCCCCCTTAGACTTCTATGGAGCAAACGGGTGCAACTAGCCACAGCACGGCATTTACTGCAGCTTGCCGCGATGCGTTCGCCCATGCCTTACACATCGCAGCAAAGATGAGGCTGGCTACATCAATATCTATCTATCTATCTATCTATCTATCTATCTATCTATCTATCTATCTATCTATCTGTATATCTATCTATCTATCTATCTATCTATCTATCTATCTATCTATCTGACATTCCTGGTAGTAAATGTTGGTATGCACATAAGGTAGACACCAGCATACCATGTATAAGGGTCTCTACTGTCTGAGGGAACGTGTATACGGCTCATAATGCCGGCATCAAAATACTGACGGAGCTCAGGATTCCGGCGTTAAAATACCAATGCCTGGAATTTTGAACGTTCTTCTAGAGGGACGCGCTCGCCTCCTGCCATGGTGGGTGGGAGATTAAGTTTAGGCATTACAAGGGGGTTTAGGGTGCAGGGACGGCAAAGGGATGGTTAGGTACCGGGAAGGGGGGGCTTAGGGTTAGGCACCAATCAGGAAGGGTTAGGGTTAGGCACCAAGCAGGAAGGGTTAGGGTTAGGCACCACCGGGGAGGGTTAGGGTAGGGGGCAGGGGAGGGTTAGAGTACTTTCTGGGGGGCTGTCGGTATTCTGATGGTTGGGATGCCGCTGTCTGTATTATGACCGACGGCATCCCGTCCATCGGTATATCATACCAAATCCTGGCATAAGGTGTATAAGGCTCTCTTCTGTGTGACGTACCATGTATAAGGCTCTCTACTGTGTGGCGTAACGTAAATTGGGAGTACTATTGTGTGGCGACACCACTTTTCAGTGAGATAAAACACAATTTTTTGGGTGACGCGCTTTCCCTTTTTTTAATATGGGAGGGGGGTCCAATGCGTATTGTTGCACCTGGGCCCACCATTTTCTAGTTCCGCCACTGCACACCACAGATCGGATCTCTCTTCCGATCCGATCTGTGGTGTTGTGCTCCCGTCCGCACTGCAGCGGCGGCCGTACAAACAGGACAGCTGAGCGACGGCTCAGCTGTCCAATAACGTATGAGTGAAGTAGGCTGCCCCAATGGCTGAGCGGCAAGCTGCTTCAGTCATACATGATTGGAGAGCTGATCCATCGCTCTGCTGTCTGTGCGGTTGGTGGGGACGGGAGCGCAATTCGTTCACTGGATGAGGGCCCCACTGTTTTAAGTACCCCGGGCCCCCCAGCGACTTAATCCGGCTCTGAGTACACCAGGATGAGGATATGGGTGTTGCTTGCGCTTGGGAGGAAATTGACAAGGAGGATTCTGATGGTGAGGTGGTTTGTTTAAGTCAGGCACCCTGGGAGACACCTGTTGTCCGTGGGACGAATATGGCCATTGACATGCCTGGTCAAAATACAAAAAAAATCAGCTCTTCGGTGTGGAATTATTTCAACACAAATGTGGACAACAGGTGTCAAGCCATGTGTTGCCTTTGTCAAGCTGTAATAAGTAGGGGTAAGGACGTTAACCACCTAGGAACATACTCCCTTATATGTCACCTGGACCGCATTCATCAGAAGTCAGTGACAAGTTCAAAAACTTTGGGTGACAGCGGAAGGAGTCCACTGACAACTAAATCCCTTCCTCTTGTAACCAAGCTCCTGCAAACCACACCACCAACTCCCTCAGTCTCAATTTCCTCCTTACCCAGGAAAGCCAATAGTCCTGCAGGCCATGTCACTGTCAAGTCTGACGAGTCCTCTCCTGCCTGGGATTCCTCCGATGCATCCTTGAGTGTAACGCCTACTGCTGCTGGCGCTGCTGTTGTTGCTGCTGGGAGTCGATCGTCATCCCAGAGGGGAAGTCGGAAGACCACTTGTACTACTTCCAGTAAGCAATTGACTGTCCAACAGTCCTTTGTGAGGAAGATGAAATATCACAGCAGTCATCCTGCTGCAAAGCAGATAACTCAGGCCTTGGCAGCCTGGGCGGTGAGAAACGTGGTTCCGGTATCCACCGTTAATTCAGAGGCAACTAGAGACTTGATTGAGGTACTGTGTCCCCGGTACCAAATACCATCTGGGTTCAATTTCTCTAGGCAGGCGATACCGAAAATGTACACAGACCTCAGAAAAAGAGTCCTAAAAATTGCAGTTGTACCCAATGTCCACTTAACCACGGACATGTGGACAAGTGGAGCAGGGCAGACTCAGGACTATATGACTGTGACAGCCCACTGGGTAGATGTATTGCCTCCCGCAGCAAGAACAGCAGCGGCGGCACCAGTAGCAGCATCTCGCAAACGCCAACTCATTCCTAGGCAGGCTACGCTTTGTATCACCGCTTTCCAGAAGAGGCACACAGCTGACAACCTCTTACGGAAACTGAGGAACATCATCGCAGAATGGCTTACCCCAATTGGACTCTCCTGGGGATTTGTGATATCGGACAACGCCACCAATATTGTGCGTGCATTACATCTGGGCAAATTCCAGCACGTCCCATGTTTTGCACATACATTGAATTTGGTGGTGCAGAATTATTTAAAAAACGACAGGGGCGTGCAAGAGATGCTGTCGGTGGCCCGAAAAATTGCGGGCCACTTTCGGCATTCAGCCACCGCGTGCCGAAGACTGGAGCACCACCAAACATTCCTGAACCTGCCCTGCCATCATCTGAAGCAAGAGGTGGCAACGAGGTGGAATTCAACCCTCTATATTCTTCAGAGGATGGAGGAGCAGCAAAAGGCCATTCAAGCCTATACATCTGCCCACGATATAGGCAAAGGAGGGGGAATGCACCTGACTCAAGTGCAGTGGAGAATGATTTCAACGTTGTGCAAGGTTCTGCAACCCTTTGAACTTGCCACACGTGAAGTCAGTTCAGACACTGCCAGCCTGAGTCAGGTCATTCCCCTCATCAGGCTTTTGCAGAAGAAGCTGGAGACATTGAAGGAGGAGCTAAAACCGAGCGATTCCGCTAGGCATGTGGGACTTGTGGATGGAGCCCTTAATTTGCTTAACCAGGATTTACGGGTGGTCAATCTGTTGAAATCAGAGCACTACATTTTGGCCACCGTGCTCGATCCTAGATTTAAAACCTACGTTGTATCTCTCTTTCCGGCAGACACAAGTCTGCAGAGGTTCAAAGACCTGCTGGTGAGAAAATTGTCAAGTCAAGCGGAACGTGACCCGTCAACATCTCCTCCTTCACATTCTCCCGCAACTGTGGGTGCGAGGAATAGGCTAAGAATTCAGAGCCCACCCGCTGGCGGTGATGCAGGGCAGTCTGGAGCGAGTGCTGACATCTGGTCCGGACTGAAGGACCTGCCAACGATTACTGACATGTCGTCTACTGTCACTGCATATGATTCTCTCACCATTGAAAGAATGGTGGAGGATTATATGAGTGACCGCATCCAAGTAGGCACGTCAGACAGTCCGTACATATACTGGCAGGAAAAAGAGGCAATTTGGAGGCCCTTGCACAAACTGGCTTTATTCTACCTAAGTTGCCCTCCCTCCAGTGTGTACTCCGAAAGAGTGTTTAGTGCAGCCGCTCACCTTGTCAGCAATCGGCGTACGAGGTTACTTCCAGAAAATGTGGAGAAGATGATTTTCATCAAAATGAATTATAATCAATTCCTCCGTGGAGACATTCACCAGCAGCAATTGCCTCCAGAAAGTACACAGGGACCTGAGATGGTGGATTCCAGTGGGGATGAATTAATAATCTGTGAGGAGGGGGATGTACACAGTGAAAGGGGTGAGGAATCGGAGGATGATGATGAGGTGGACATCTTGCCTCTGTAGAGCCAGTTTGTGCAAGGAGAGATTGATTGCTTCTTTTTTGGTGGGGGCCCAAACCAACCAGTCATTTCAGTCACAGTCGTGTGGCAGACCCTGTTGCTAAAATGATGGGTTCGTTAAAGTGTGCATGTCCTGTTTATACAACATAAGGGTGGGTGGGAGGGCCCAAGGACAATTCCATCTTGCGCCTCTTTTTTCTTTCATTTTTCTTTGCATCATATGCTGTTTGGGGACAATTTTTTTGAAGTGCCATCCTGCCTGACACTGTAGTGCCACTCCTAGATGGGCCAGGTGTTTGTGTCGGCCACTTGTGTCGCTTAGCTTAGTCACACAGCGACCTTGGTGCGCCTCTTTTTTTCTTTGCATCATGTGCTGTTTGGGGACAATTTTTTTGGAGTGCCATCCTGCCTGACACTGCAGTGCCACTCCTAGATGGGCCAGGTGTTTGTGTCGGCCACTTGGGTCGCTTAGCTTAGCCATCCAGCGACCTCGGTGCAAATTTTAGGACTAAAAATAATATTGTGAGGTGTGAGGTGTTCAGAATAGACTGAAAATGAGTGGAAATTATGGTTGTAAAAAAACCCCGAATCCAAAACACACCCGAATCCGACAAAAAAATTTCAGGGAGGTTTTGCCAAAACGCGTCCGAATCCAAAACACGGCCGCGGAACCGAATCCAAAACCAAAACACAAAACCCGAAAAATGTCCGGTGCACATCACTAGTATAAATGTGATTATTCATTGTGGATATTTAATACTGCTAACAGTCTCCCTGTGCGCCTGTGTGCCAGTAGATTTGTTATATTGCGGCTTAGCAGCCTGCTATTTGTCTATGCACGATCTTTGCATAATATTTGTATACTGCTTAATGGTGACACACAGGCTCACCGGGAACCAGCATTGCACATTTGTAATAGGTATTTTGTATTTTACATGTTTGTAAAAATTGATGTGGTTCTTTTATATCAAAATATCCTGCCATACAGGTGTAATTCAGTATCCTCCATGATGCCACAGCCGGAGCCTCGGGATGACGTAATTCTTAGTCTCTGTCTATTTTTATTTGAGCCACTATTGCTGCTGACATACAGAGCATATACATATATATATACACACACACTGTATATACAGTCTATGTATATAGGGATGTTTGGAGGAGGTTGGGGGACACGTGTAGTCAAGTGTGTGTGTGTGTGTGTGTGGGGGGGGGGGGGGGGAGAGATATCAGCGTTCCGGGTCCCAAGATTTCTGTTGCCGGCCCTGTGTGTCTGACTATAGTTGTAGGTACATTATTTGAAGGGAGATCTGGGCCTGATTCAGAGATAGGCGTAGCTGCTACATGGAAATATGCAAAAGCAGCAGGAAGCATCTTGTGTAAATAGACACTTCCTGTATACTTGTGTGATACACTCCTACATTCAAAGACACACCATGCGTGACATTGGCCATCTGAGTAAGCCTCAGGTTAAGCAGGATGGATGGGATGTTCTCGCTGCTGGGACCAGGAAATCAACATCTAAAGATGCAGACTCTGGCTTCTCCACTCTAATAAAATGCGGCCAATTAGTTCCCGTTTATGGAAATGCTGCACAGCTCCATCCACCCCTCCACCCTCAAATGTTGTCAGCTTGTCAATCAGGCTCCCCACCATCAGAAATTTACTTACGAAAACCATCTGGCTTCCGAATCAGTCCTTCAGTGCACTGCAATTTGTTAATAGCCATTGATGGCGAATGATGGCAGAAAACCACTGATGGTTTAGCCATCAAAGGCTAAATGCTGCACATTCACAGACCTCAAACATTAGACAGGTGCTACCAATATTCTTTACTGAGGAGAGCCACACCATCGATGGAAAACCACTTACCATTAGCCATAGACCATTGATGGCCATCCCTATAACAATTCTGCTGGGTTAGACGGTATCACAAAAGTAAAATGTGCCACAGAAAAGGCACCATTTGTTTAGCTTACAGAGCTACATGAATGACAAATTGTGTGCAACTTAGCAAGGGTAATTTTGTTGTTGTTTCTTTTCAAGGGCTCATAAGGGTTCCGCACCATTAATCACAGTGGGAAAACATACAGTAACAGCATTACAAAGTACAGTGTCTCATCTTTAGATCTGCATTAAAAAGGTCAACCACTAATGGTCGACATGTATTAGGTTGACCGGGTCGAAAAGTCGACATGGTCAAAGTAAAAGGTATGGTCAACACAAGTTTTTTTTATTTCTTTTTTTAATTTTTTTAAAACTTTTTCATACTTTACCATCCGCTTGGTTCTCATTTGAGAATAGTAATCTTGGCTAGCTAAGTGGTACACAAATGTGTTTTTTTTGTGGCAGAAAAGTGACAAAACACCTCCCAAAAAAATTGTGTCAACCTTTTTTGTCGGCCATTGCCATGTCAACCTTTTGACCCCGATGATCCTTTGACCCTGTCAACCTTTTCTACTGTCTACCTATTCCATGTTGACCTTTTGACCCTTTCAAACTAATGCATGACAACTATTAATGATCTACCTATGGACTATTTGAACCTTTTTAGTGTAGATCTAATGATCCGCCACCACAAAGTACAAAGGTCTTCAGACAGCTAAGTTACATATAAGAACACAACTTTACAGATACCACAATTACAATCTGCACATTATGTAATTACATCGCAACACAGAGGGAGAGAGTGCACTGATCACAAGACCTTCTAGAGCATAGGTCTGCAAACTCGGTCCTCATTACCCCCACACAGTGCATGTTTTGCAGGTAACCCAGCAGGTGCACAGGTGTATTAATTACTCAAAGATACACTTTAAAAGTTCCGCAGGTGGAGTTAATTATTTCACATTGTCTGAGATGTAGAATATCAGCTGCAGCAGAAGTTGTTCTTACCGGTTCATTGAAGAGTATAGAACATGGACAGGAAATGAGAATAGTCACTTAATATGGGATTAGGTCACTTAATATGGGACCAGGTTTCTCCCATATAGGTGAAGCCAAGGCTAATGCTTGGCCGGATAACTATGAAATTATATATTCCACTCCTAGGTAATAATTTGAAATGAATATGACACTGATTGATGAATCCTCTACATTTCTTGGGCTTGCCATAAAACTTTCTGGGGTGGGTAAATGCAGACGAGAGTCTGTAGCTGACTGTACTTGATTAACTTGAGAAGGAACTGGATTTGAACCTGGTCCAGCAATAGCTACAGTACTTGCATATTGTCTAGGTGACTAGATACAGTAGTTCATGGAGAAACTGTAATAATTGCCTCTGAGTGTATTCCTCGTTCTCCAACTGGGTTGATAAATTTAACAGCGAGCCTAATGTTTGGGTTAGCTCACTGGTCAAATCCATTGGGCCAGTACAAACTGTGGGTGTCAGTGATTTGTCTGGATTGGAGCAGGGCCCGAGGTTTATATATGTCTGAAGGCCATGTGATTTAAACTAGGAGGTTTAATAAAGTTTTGTCTCATAGATGTCAAATGGAACATGTCTATTGAACACAATGGGCACAGATCTCAGATATGGCACAATGAACAGATTCTGATTACCAGTGGGGCTGGCAAATATGATCAACTTAGGGAACTGTGGATAGTAACCAGTAGAATTTATTCCAAACAGTCTTTGTTGTAACTTAAATGATTTGATAAGCAGTAGCTAATGAATAGTGAAACACTAGGCTGCTTCAGCAACAGGTAGAGTTTTTGTCAGAATGGAGTAATACCAGGATGAAGTCCGTAGTCTATGAACAGCACTCACAGGAAGAGAGCACTCTGGAGGTGTGGTACCAGCTGCAAACTGAAGTAATTGGCAAATAGGTTGAGAACAAGGTACCACAAGAACATACTGGAGACAGGACTGCAATGGAAGACATGCTAGCACTGATGACGTCTCTGGTATCGCTGTAGTTTGTGATGAGCCCAGAGAAATAGACCAGGTGGTATGCAAACAGAACACTGCAGATGAATTGGGATAGCAAATGCTGGGCTGAATGAAGATTTATGTACACAGGTTCACACAGAAGACTGAATAGTACTAGCAGACTGTCTGGCAAACAGGAGTCTGAGGGTTGAACTCAGCTGAACTGATTAGTACTAGAGGTGAGTACTGCTTACACAGGAGTCTGTGAATGACATCTAGCAGAACTGACAGGAACTTGAAACATACAGCAATGCACAGGTGGTTGTGGATAGTGCTCATCAAGGCTAGTTAGCACTGGAGAAATATACAGTTTACACAGGAGTCCATAATAGTATCCAGTAGGACGGGCTGGAACTTGAAGCATACAACAATGCATAGGAAACTGTGAATAGTGATCAGCAGGGGTATCTAGTACTGAAGAAATATACAGCTTACACAGGAATCCAGAATAGTAGTCAGCAAGACTGACTTGAGGTTTTAACAATGCACATAAGACTATGAAAAGCACTCAACAGGATTAGCTAGTGCTGGAAAAATACACAGCAGCTGATGGAACACACTGACCTGTGGAGCCAAACTCTGGATATTGCAGACTGGATTAGGAGGCAGGATACAGCAGAAGTTTTACTGGCAATGCGTAGTGGCCAGGGAGAGTTATATATGGTGCTCTGGCTGCTGAAAGAACTCTGGAGTGATGTGCAGAAGATCTGGACTATAATTGGTTGAGCAGCAGTAATCTGATCTCAGGCAAGATGGCAGCACCCATGCCCAATGGGTGCCATTTCCACATGAAGAAAACAGTCTACCTTATTCTTATGGCTTGGAAAATGTCCTGATACTTTAGGTGAGTAATGTACTGCCATGAAGCGATAGCACCTGGTGCAGAAATGCGCTTTACCAGTCTGGTATGTGCAAAATGCAATCTTTTATGTTGGGACTTCGTTTGTAACAAAAAAACAGGTCCATTTGCCAAACCTACCAGTGTTTCAATACTACCTTGTGTATAATGCCAGCGGAAGTTAAGTGTGTACTAGAAAAAAGGATTCTCTCCATTTTATCCTTCATAGTTTTAGGAGTATGTCAATCATTTCTATCAAGTTGTAAACATTCATGAATACCCTCATCAACCTCTTTGGGGGTTACATCCTCTGTTTATAAAATTCTTCAACATTTTGTTAAGGGACTCATGGGGGTAAATTTACTAAGATGGGAGTTCTATTTAAGATGGGATGTTGCCCATAGCAACCAATCAGATTCTATTTCTCATTTATCTAGCACCTTCTAGAAGATAATACATGGACTCTGATTGGTTGCTATGGGCAACATCCCATCTTAAATAGAACTCCTATCTTAGTAAATTTACCCCATGGAGTTTATTTCTATCAGATTAAATTCCCACAACTCGTATTAGTTGTGAAAATGGCAAACCTCACTTAAGCAGCAGTGGTTGGAAACTACTGGCCAACAATTCTGTGTATTCTTTTGTTGGGTTTTTAAAAATCTTTGTACAGATAGAACTACTATTGTTAGGAATCAAAACATCCAAAAAGTCAATGGTTTGTGGTCTGCTCGCATACGTGAATTTAATAGAGCCTGGAATGTTACGGGTTTGGGCAAATTGAGTGAGTTTGTCAGCATCTCCTGTCCTCACAAGTAATCAATAACTTGTGTTATATTTGACATAATACTTGTCCGTAATTATACATAAACAGATTGACATAAGATGGGGCTATATTAGACCCCATCACAGTGCCTGACAAAAAAATGTTTAAAAGAAATAGTAGTTTTTGTGTATGCTGCCATAAATTAATAATAACAATTAAAATGGAGCACTAACCTATCTATCATATAGGTATCTTTATAAAGTAAATGCAAGTACAGCAATTATCAAGGAAAGTGATACCCCATAATACATTATGAGGAGCACATAATATGTTAATTAGATTATGCTGGCATTCTTCCTTCCCCCATTGATATATGATTGGTGTCTACAACTTGACTTTTATATGAATATGGAACATATCTCTCTTTTCTCACCTGACAAGTATTCTGAGTTTTTGGCAACGTGGTTTACCAGGATTGAATTTAAGACTTCACACACATATAGAGCACTGGTTCCAAATTCTTAAATATTTTATTGGTTACCCTAGTGATGGACTTTAGTCCCTCCCGTCACCTCATATCTCCATTGCTATACACCTCCTTAATGTGTATCTGCATTGTGTTTCTCTTTCCCCATTTCTTTCTCTCTACCTTGATTTCTTTTATCTTTCAAATGCTTAATACAACACATATAACATTGGCTAATCCTACTCCTTTGTTATTTCATTGTTTTGGTCATGTGGAATTGCCTGCACTTTCTTGAAATTGCACCACCACTCTGTGCTATACACTTTTCCAAAAATAAAGAATTTATTTAAAAAAAAAAAGTTAATAGTAAATATTCAGTCAGAAATAGAAAAAACTGCAACAGGCATAAAGTATGGATGGACACACAAGCTGATCACTGTAAAAATAAAAAGTTTTAAAAAAATAAAATCATACTCACCTCCCCAGGGTTTGGTGATTGGTGCTCCAGTTCAGGCTGACGGTCATCGGGCTCCCTGCTGCTCCTGTGACCGCCGCTGCAGTAAAGTGATGCTGCAAAGCAGCAGCGCACTTTTCTGGGGCGTGACTCACAGTTGTGGCATTCCCGTGAAATCACGCCCCTTTCAGTCATACACTGCTTTGCCACACACAAAAGTCCTGGGTTGGTGATATTGAATGTTGGGAGGTATGCTACTGTGCAGCAAATATAAATTAGCCAGGGGTTTTGAATTGATGTTGAAAGTGACCAAAGGACAAGCAGTGAACACTAAATATTTGAAACAGATTAAACAGATTAAAATAATATTCCTCTTTATACAAGGTGCAGTGGCATTTACTCATATACTTATCATGTAAAGGACTAAACTAAGAAGTGTGTGTGTAATACAGTCAGAGCAGGAAGTAGCATTTAATACAGAGCAAGGGTGAGGGAAAGTGATATAGAGCGCAGGATGCAGGGGGAGGTAGTGTGTCAGTGTAATGGAGCGCAAGCGGCAGGGGAGGGAGTGTGATACAGTGCAGTGGTAGGGAGTGTGATACAGAGCAGGGTGAGGGAGTGTGGAGTCAATGTGTTTTATTCTTTCCTGTAGGGACCAATGTGTTTTATTTATTTTTTCTGTGGGAAGTAATATGTTTCCTTTTATTCACGTAAGGGGGACAGAGTTTTTTTTTGTAATCATTTTTTCCTGTAGAGGCGAATGTGTTTGTTTTATTTTTTTCCAGTGTGGGGACAATGAGTGTGAAAGTGGGCGTGTCAGTTCTCGCACATTTGGATACATGGATGTACAGTAGAGAAGGGCTTTGTAGCGCCATTAGCATAAAGTCACTGATGCAAAAGAAAAGATGCAAGGAAGGCTGTGACTGTGTCCATGTTAGAATCAGACACTATGAGGAGGGAGTATCCCACTGCCTTGACAAACCCCAACCCCTCGACAGACCCTGCCTCAATTAAGGCTGCTTCCAGAAATTTCTTGGGCTGTTTATCCATCCCAATCTGCCCCTAGTCAAAGGGATGGACTTAGAACATGCTGTAAATTCAGGAGAACAGCTGATCTGAGCTAGAACACAGAGTGAAGGCAGGGAGCTGACCAACAGCCAGAATAGCTCAGTCAGCAGACCATAATCTCCAGAGGCACAAACTCAGAGTTTGAATCTTGATATTACTCCCAACTTCCAGAATATGCTCTGGACATTTCAGGAGCAGGCTTGTTTAGATGTCTTAAATGACACTGTCTAGATAATCCTGTGGCATGAACATTTTTTGCCAGCTACCAAGAATTTCTTCTGGACCATATCCTTTCCATTTCACCATATATTGTAATCTACAGATATTGTAATCTGTAGTTCTGTGGATTCTAGATTCCAAGATCTTTCAACAATAAATTCGTCTTCTCCTTCGACAATAACTGGTGATGGTGGGACTGAGATTTGACTAGGAAAGGGGCTATCCTGAAAAGGTTTTAGCAAAGAAACCTGAAAAACTGGATGTATTTTCATAGAGGCTGGAAGTTCTAAGCGGAAAGAATTGTTATTCATTTGTGATAGAAATACATTTTTGACCCAATTGCTAACAATGTATCTGTTTTAGGTTTTTAGTGGAAAGCCAGACATTTTCTTTACTCTTAAAGTTGGGTACAGCTCTACAGTGTTTGTCTGCAACCTGGAAGCAGGTGCTGCTGCTGGATTGAGGTGGTTGGACGGAGATGCTGAGGGGGAAGCTGGGACCTGGAAGTAAAAGTGATTGTTTTTTTCTTTTCTCTCTACCCTTATCCTTGCCCTTGATTGAATTAGCTATTTCTATTCTGTTGTGAATATTGTTTCTCTTCGCAGCTAGGCCATAGTACATTATCGCATTGCATAGTTTGAATTGTTTATATTATTTGTGTTGTTTTTTCGGAAGGTAATAGGGAGTTAGAGTTGCAAATGGGTGGGGCCCTGATTGACAATTTCACTCAGTGCATGTTATGCAAGATGTATGTGCACCTGGAGCAACTGTCCCAGTGTGAATACATCTGCGCAAGGTGTGCGAATGGCTGCTCTGGAAGCCCAAGTAACTGATCTAGTGCAAGCCATTACGCGACTGAGGGATATTCACAATCTCAAGCAAAGCTTAGATAGAACGGTGGAGGAGTTGTAGGGGGAGACACGGGTAGATGAGGACAAGCAGGTAGCAAGCTGGGTTACAGTTAGAAGGAAGAAAAAGAGCGGGAGGCACATCATCTCTGAACTACCAAACCCAAATAAATTTGCCTGATTGGATGAAGATTCAGAGGATAGTAGTTAGGAAATGATGGAGCTTGAGTAGACTGTTCCCTCTAGCAACCAGAGGAGTGGTCCCTCCATCACAGATGGGATAAAAGAAAGTGAGGTACCTAGTCAGATTGTGGTGGTAGGGGATTCTATTATCAGGAAGACAGATAGGGCAATCTGCTACCGTGACCGTGATCACCTTACCCATGCCACATGCTAGCCAAGGGAGGCAGAGGGAGATTAGGGAGATAATTGTGTGGTTTAGAGACTGGTATAGGAAAGAGGGATTTGTGTTCCTGGAACATTGGGCCGACTTCTCAGTCAGGCGCCATCTTTTTTGTCAAGATGGGATGACCCTGAATAAGGAGGTGGCAACAGTGCTGGGGGAAGGATGGTTAGAAGGTTGGAGGAGTTTTTAAACTAGGTGCCTAGGGGGAGGGTTTAGCTAGAAACTACGGGTCATGCAGTGAGACTAGTAAGGATAGAGGTAGTGAACGCAATGGGAGTGGAGAAGGGGGGAGAGAAAGAGAAGCCGGCAAGGGCAAGGGTATTAACATGGGTACTAACAATGGTATTACAAAAGGTATTGTCAAAACACTAAGTAACAACGATTATGGGTCATCATTACTGCATATAGAAAATTATGTCCCTAGCACAAGGGGAAATACTTATCTTAATTGTATGTATGTAAATGCTAGAAGCCTTACAGGTAAAAAGGGGAACTAGAATTCCTTGCAACAAGCAAACAGTATGATATTATAGGCATTACTGAAACTTGGTGGGACGAATCTCATGATTGGACAGTCAATCTAGAGGGTTATACGCTGTGCAGGAGAGACAGATTAAATAAATGGTGTGGAGGGGTATGTCTTTATGTAAAGCCATTTTTAAAACCTGACATACAAGAATATATTCACAAGAGGACTGTAAATACTGTTAGACATTATTGGTAGAAATTGCAAGCGGGGGAAAGGTAACAAAAAAGATAGTATTGGGGCTTTGCTTCAAGCCGCCTGGTATTAATGTGTCTGATGAGGAAATGTTACTGAAACAAATTGAAAAAGCAGCAGAGTAGGAGACGTAATAGTCATGGGAGATTTTAACTATCTGGAGATACATTGGACAAACTATTCATGTGAGAGTGCTAGGGGTAATATGTTTTTAAGCACACTAAATGATAACTACTTACTTCAACTAATCGAGGAACCAACTAGGTACAATGCAATCTTAGACCTGATATTAACTAACAATGGGGAATTGATATCAAATATTATAGTAGGGGAGCCCATGGGAAACAATGACCACAATAAGGTCACATTCAATATCAGTTTTCATAAGCAGTCCTATATTGGCTCAACTAGGACTCTAAACTTTAGCAAAGCCAACTTTGACATGATGAGGGAAGCCTTAAGGGACATTGAATGGGAAATTTTGTTTCAATTAAAAATGGAGAAATGGGAGGTATTAAAATCACTGCTCATTAATAATACTCACAAATTTATTCCCATGGCCAGCAAACAAAGGACTAAAAATTCCACACCAATGTAGCTTAACAAAAAGATTAAGGAACTATTGGGTAAAAAAAGGCGAGCATTCAAATAATACAAATCAGACTGGAATGCAGAGTCATTCCAGCACCATAAGGATTGTAACCAAATATGTAAAAAAAAATAAAATAAGAGCAGCTAAAGTAGAAACTGAAAAGCTAGTAGCAAAGGAAAGCAAATCAAACCCCCATTTTTTTATATGTATCAACAACAAAATATTAAAGAAGGAGAGTAGAGGCCCTTTAACAGACAAGCTGGGAGTTTTAATCAAAAATGATAATGACATAGCGGACAAATTAAATGATTTTTTTCCATTGGTATTTACAAGAGAGGACCAGATGCAGGGATTAACACACAATCTCAACAAAGATAATGTCACACTGCTAAGTGCTTATTTAAGTGAGGAGGTAGTCTGTGATCGATTAAAAAAAATTAAGATTAATAAGTCACCTGGTCCCGACGGAATTCACCCAAGGGTTCTCATTTAGCTTCACTTTGAACTAGCAAGACCGATATTTTTGATCTTCAATGACTCACATCATGCATGGTTCCCAAAGACTGGTGTATAGCGGAAGTAGTGCCGATATTCAAAAAGGGAAGTAAAGCTGAACTGGGTAATTAGAGATCACTTAGTCTTACATCTAGACTGGGGAAAGTACTGGAAGGTATTTTAAGGGATAGTATACAGAAGTTCCTTGAAGCCAATAAGGTTATTAATAGGAACCAACATGGATTTGTGTGAGATAGATTATGTCAAACAAACTTACTAGGCTTTTATGAAACAGTTAGTGCAAACCTTGATCAGGGGAAGGAGGTGGATGTAATCTTTTTAGACTTTGCTAAAGCTTTCGACACAGTACCGCACATGAGACTTATCTATAAGTTACAAGAACTAGGGCTAGGGAGCACAATATGCACTTGGGTCAGAAATTGGTTAGATAATAGGGAGCAGCGTGTTGTGGTAAATGGAACTTTTTCAAATTGGACTGAAGTACTAAGTGGTGTGCCACAAGCGTATGTACTTGGATCACTATTGTTCAACATGTTCATTCACAATCTGGCAGTAGTTAGAGAGCATGGTGTCAATTTTTGCAGATGATACCAAATTGTGTAAGGTTATAAATAAGGAGGGGGATGCTGAGTCTCTTCAGAATAACTTAGTTAAACTGGAAGCATGGGCCGGAAATGGAGAATGAGCTTCAATACAGACAAGTGTAAGGTAATGCACTTTGGTAGCAGGAACAAAAATAACACCTACATACTAAATGGGGTAAAATTAGGGGATTCTGTACTGGAAAAAGACTGAGGTGTTCACATACATAGCAAACTAAGCAGCAGTACCCAATGTAGGATTGCAGCAAAGAAGGCTAATAAGGTATTAGCATCCATAAAGTGGGGAATTGATGCAAGGGATGAGAGTATTATACTCCCATTATATAAATCACTAGTGAGGCCACATCTTGAATACTGAGCACAATTTTGGGCACCATACTACAAAAAGGATATCTTGGAACTAGAACAGGTCTAGAGGCGGGCAACCAAACTAATTAAGGGGATGGAGATGCTGGAATACGAGGAAAGGCTTGCAAGGCTAGGCATGTTTAGACTGGAAAAGAGGAGACTAAGAGGGGACACATAAACATAGAATTTGACGACAGATAAGAACCACTTGGCCCATATAGTCTGCCCCTTTTTTTATCCTTTAGGTAATCTCAACCCTTTTTGAACCTTAATTCTTTGTAAGGATGTTCATATGCTTATCCCAAGCATGTTTAAATTGCTCTACAGTCTTAGCCTCTACCACCTCTGATGGGAGGCTATTCCACTTATCCACTACCCTTTCTGTGAAGTAATTTTCCTTAAATTTCCCCTGAACATGCCTCCCTCCAGTTTCAGTGTATGTCCTTGAGTTCTAATACTTCTCTTCCTTTGAAGAATGTTTCCCTCCTGAACTTTGTTAAGACCCTTGGTATACTTGAAAGTTTGTATCATGTCCCCCCTTTCCCTTCTCTCCTCCAAACTATACATGTTAACATCTTTTAGCCTTTCCAGGTAAGTTTTGTGATGTAGGCCATGCACCATTTTAGTTGCCCTACTTTGTACACTCTCTAATTTATTTATATCCTTCTGCAGATATGGTCTCCAGTACTGGACATAGTATTCCAGATGGGACTGTACCAAAGACCTATACAGTGGCATTATTACTTCTTTTTTCCTGCTACTGATTCCTCTCCCTATGCAACCAAGCATCTGACTTGCCTTTCTCATTGCTTTGTTGCATTGCTTTCCTGCCTTTAAGTCACTTGAAATAGTGACTCCTAAATCCCTTTCCTCCTCAGTAGTTTCCATTATAGTACCCTGGATACTATATTTAGCCTTTGGGTTTTTGAGACCCAAGTGATGATTTTGCATTTTTTAGCATTAAACTGTAGTTTGCCATGTTCTTGACCATTTCTCAAGCCTACCTAGGTCATCAATCATTTGTTTCACCCCTCCCGGTGTGTCTACCCTGTTGCATATCTTTGTATCAGCTGCAAAAAGGCATGCTTTCCCTTCAATACCATTTACAATGTCACCAACAAAGATATTTAAGAGAACTGGTCCAAGTACAGTTCCCTGGGGTACTCCACTGGTAACATTTCCCTCCATAGATTGCACTCCATTAACTACAACTGTCTGTTTTCTATCCTGCAACCAGGTTCTTATCCATTTCACTTTTTTATAATCCACCCTCACACTTTCAAGTTTATATAGCAGTCTGCGATGTGGGACAGTGTCAAATGCTTTACTAAAGTCTAGATATGCTACATCTACAGCTCCCCCTTGATCTATTATTTTCGTCACAGAGTCAAAAAAGTCAATAAGATTTGTTTGGCATGATCTCCCAACAGTACTTTCATTTACCTTATTTTTATGAATGTCCTTGCAATTTAACTGTGGCCCCTTCCCTTCTCCTTCTGTAGTAAATACTGAGCAAAAAGAATTATTTAGGTGATCTGCTATTGCCTTGTCTTCCTCCACCAAATGCTCACTCTCTGGCCCTCATTCCGAGTTGTTCGCTCTGTAATTTTCTTCGCATCGCAGCGATTTTCCGCTTATTGCGCATGCGCAATGTTCGCACTGCGACTGCGCCAAGTAAATTTGCTAAGAAGTTTGGTATTTTACTCACGGCATTACAAGGTTTTTTCTTCGTTCTGGTGATCGGAGTGTGATTGACAGGAAGTGGGTGTTTCTGGGCGGAAACTGGCCGTTTTATGGGTGTGTGTGAAAAAACGCTGCCGTTTCTGGGAAAAACGCGGGAGTGGCTGGAGAAACGGGGGAGTGTCTGGGCGAACGCTGGGTGTGTTTGTGACGTCAAACCAGGAACGACAAGCACTGAACTGATCGCACTGGAAGAGTAAGTCTCGAGCTACTCAGAAACTGCACAGAAAAATCTTTTCGCAATATTGCGAATACTTCGTTTGCAATTCTGCTAAGCTAAGATACACTCCCAGAGGGCAGCGGCTTAGCGTGTGTAATGCTGCGAAAAGCGGCTAGCGAGCGAACAACTCGGAATGAGGGCCTCTGTCTTAAGTCTTATTATTCCTCCATTTGATTTTCTCTTTTCGCTTATATACTTAAAAAAAAGTTTTGCCCCCTTTATCTACTGACTGGGCCATTTTCTCCTCAGCTTCTACCTTTGCACGTCTGATCACTTTCTTAGCATCCTTCCGTCTGTCAAGATACACCTCTTTGTCGTTATTATTTTGAGTCTGTTCGTATTTCCTAAAAGCCATCTTTTTTGCTTTAACACTAGTTGCTACTTCTTTTGTGAACCACACTGGCTTCCTTTTCCTGGTGCTTTTCCTAACCTTTTGATGACATGTTCAACATTTACAAATATATAAGGGGCCAATACACGGAGCTTGCGGGGAATCTGTTTTTGGTAAGATCAACATAGAGGACACGTGGTTAGAGGAGAGGAGATTTTGCACACAGAGACTAAAAGGTTTTTTCACAGTAAGGACAATACGTGTTTGGAATTCCCTGCCTGAGAGAGTAGTAATGGCGGACTTGGTCAACACTTTTAAGAAAGGACTAGATAAATTCCTAATGGTTGAGGATATAATGGGTTATGGTGCATAGCCATGCACTATAATTAGAAAACTAATGAGGAATAAACACAACGGCCGACATTAGCAACAGAAAAAATTAGTCCTAAAAATAATACAGCTTAGGAGACCTCAAATAGGTTGAACTCGATGGACAAATTGTCTGTTTTCAACCTCAGAAACTGTTACTATGTATATGTTTATAATGTTCTTAAGCCCGCAATTAGCCTCTCTTGAGTTTCCTGTAAAATAGTAATTTTTATCGGTTACAGTTGGAAAGGGTGTGGAAACTGGGAGTTTCAGTATAAATATTGTCTGTAATCCATATTTGGAAAAAAAAAAGGTTTTGGGAAACTGGTCCGTGTTCATAGTTGTATGAAAATTCAGCAGTGAGTAGAAAATCCATTCAATTTTCTTGAAGGTAAATAAAGCATTATAAGCATTATTCAATACTTTCAATCTGTCCATTAGACTGTAGTTGGAAAGAAGAGAACATATTAACCTTTACTCACAGGGCAGTGCAGAAACACTTCCCAAACTTCAGTCTGAAACTACATCATCTAGAATTTCATGAAGTCTGAATAGCCTGAATATTTCCCAAATCTGATGTTTGTTCAGCAGTGGATCCCCCTTAACTAGGGATAAAATTAGCCATGTTAGTAGAATAATACAATATAACTAGTACTGTTGTTGTCATCCATTTTGAAGGAGAAAGATCAACTCTGAAATCCATAGAGATAGAAACCCTGGGAATGAGATTGAATAGTGAGAGGTTGAAGTAAACCCAGTGATGAGTTGCATGGAGTCTTGTTCATGGCATGTCAGGCATGATGAAACATATCTTTTGACATCTATCTTAAAATTTGGCCACCAGAAGGGAACATGATAACAATTCTTGATGTTTATTTACTCTACACCTAAAATGTCCAGCAGCTTTAAAATCATGGACTTATTTTAATACTTCTATTTGTACTGACTCAGGACCTAATTCAGATCTGATCACATCAGCAAATTTGTTAGCTAATGGGTAAAACTATGTGCACCTTAGGCGTATCCAGGTGGGGCACTCGGGCCCGTGCCCCCATGTCGTTTCTGACTTCTTTTTTTTCAAAAGGAGAACAGCAGCAGCACTACTGCTATTACCATCAGTCAGATGTGATAATAGAGCCGGCAGGCAGTAGGACCCGCCGCGGCTCTAACACCAAGTCCGTGTGCTCACACCGCAACCTACCTCCCCCACTGCCAGCCGGCCAGAGTCCAGCCTGGCGCGGGGTTCAAATGCCAGCATCGAGTAAGACTGTTACTTATGATGGCACAGAAGACTTCATTAGCCCTCACTGCACCGCACAGTTTCCCAGCGCTTCCTCCTCCATTTCCTTTACCACCATGCTAGGTGCAGTCAAACTCAGCCTCAGCTTTGAGAAGGCGGCCCGTGTGATTGTGACAGGGCTGTCCTGCAGATGTCTTATGCTGCTTGTTGGAGATCCAGCTGGTTGCTTCTGCTAATCAAAGATGGGCAGTTCGTGTCCTGCAGTCTGAGTCTCAGTGCAGTGCCCAAAACAAGGCATACTGTACCTGCCACCACCAACTAAAAACTATAATAATTATATTGTGCTGGGGTGCCTTCCAGGCTCCCATAACTAATGGAACAGGTGACCAACATTTCAAGGCCCAATCAGCCTTTTCATCAGGGTGAAACATTGGCAATAAACCAGGAAACACTCCTACAGCCAATCATTACCTGATGGCGTATTCTGTGAGGCCACGCCCCCTGTGATACCACACCCCTTATCTGGGAGCACACATGCCTTAGGGGCAAATAAATATAACCATTACCATTCCCCTATCATGGTGCCCCCCCTTTAATTTTCTTCGGATCAGCCCCTGTGTGCACTGCAGGTGGGGCAGATATAACATGTGCAGTGAGAGTTAGATTTGGGTGGGTTATATTGTTTCTGTGCAGGGTAAATACTGGCTGCTTTATCTTTACACTGCAATTTAGATTTCAGTTTGAACACACCCCACCCAAATTTAACTCTCTCTGCACATGTTATATCTGCCCCCCCCCCCCCCCCCTGCAGTGCACATAGGGGGCAATTCATATTTGGTTGCTGCTGTACGTTTTTACATAGCAAGCAATCAGATCTGAACTGCGCATGCGTCTGAGCCACAATGCACCGGTGCGTCACACAACAGCAACAGGCATCAGCACCTAGCGACAGGATGGAGCGAAAAATCAGAACGCATGAGCGTTCGCAAGTTGATTGACAGGAAGTGGCCATTTGTGGGTGTCAACTGACCGTTTTCCAGGCTCATGCGTTTTCAGGGAGGGTGTCTGACGTCAGCTCAGACCCCGATCAGCAGGAATCCATCGCAGCTGCTGAGTAATTCCTAGGTGACCAGAGACTACACAAACTGATTTTTGTGCAGCTCTGCTACAGAAGCGAATGCACACTTGCACAGGCTTCCCCTCTCCCCCTTTAGGTTGCGACTATCTGATCGCAGGGCAGCAAAGAACGCAGACCAGCGATCAGATCTGAATTAGGCACATAGTTTTGCCCAATAGCTAACAAATTTGCTGCTCCGATCAGATCTGAATTAGGCCTTAAATACATAAAAGCAATGCAGTTGAGTCCAGTTGCCATTATGACGGGATCCGGTCTGAAGATCGACAGTGCCTAGGTCGACAATGTTTAGGTCGACCACTATAGGTCGCAAGTCACTAGGTCGACATGTTTTCAAGGTCGACAGGCTTTCTAGGTTGACATGTTCTAGGTCAACAGGTCAAAAGGTCGACATGAGTTTTTCAAAATGTTTTGAACTTTTTCATACTTAACGATCCACGCGGACTATGATTGGGAATAGTAACGGTAACGGAGCGAGGCACCTTGCTCGAAGTATGTCGAGCGAAGCGAACCATGCGAGGGGACACGGTGCACTAATTGGGCTTCCTGGTCACTGTATGGAGAAAATGACACCAAAAAAACATGAAAAGTCATGGCGACCTTTTGACCTGTCAGCCTAGAACATGTTGACCTAGAAACCCTGTCGACCTTCAAACCCTGTCGACCTATAGTGGTCGACCTAAACATTGTTGACCTAGACACTGTAGATTTAATGATCCACACCCCATTATGACATATAAAATTAACATCTGTAAGATCATTTCTGAGTCATACTCATCTTTCAAAAGAGAGAGTAAATCCATAGAATCTGTGTTCTCTATGAAGTACTCAGATAATGTAAAATGTAATTTTTCAAATTAGCTTCTTGGTGGGGTTTATAAAGAATCCTAGAGAGGGCATCTGCTTTGCCATTTCTGTATTCAGGTCCATAAGATATTATGAGGTCTACAGATGTAGCCATGCTCATATTACTGCAATGCGACATGCTGCATGGCGTGCCAGATATGTACTAAGCCTTGGAGAGAGATAAAGTGGACAGAGATAAAGTACAAACTAATCAGCTCCTGTCTTTTTTTAAATACAGCCTGTAACATGGCAATTAGGAGCTGCCATTTTACAGGCTTAATACATAGACCCCTATGAAATTAAAATGAGAGAAGAATAAATACCATCTGGCCTGTCTAGGGGACAATTGTTTAGCAGTGCTTACAATTCAGTGATCAGTGAAAACTTTACTGGATGCAGTGGCAAACACAGGATTTCTAAAGGGTGGTTTCCAAATACATTCCACAATATTCCATTCTGCTGAGCACTGGAGCAAGTGCGGGAGTCTGGAGGAGTGGTAGAAGAACCTGGTACCAACCCTGGACATATATGTACACATTGGTCTTTTTATACACTGAAGATACAGATGGTTTATAGGCTGTATCAAACATATTTAATATAAACAACATAAGTGGTCATAAAAAGGTTATATATAAGACATAAACACACATGAATAATAGAACCTGTAGGAGCTGCACTTTGCAAACACACATTCTTTCCACCTCATGGTAAGGCACCTGTCTCTTCTTCATGGCAGCTACTCTCAGATCCACACACACACAGCAAACTTGGTAGCAGAAACTGCTACCACTGCGCCAGCTGCAATCCAATCGCAGCTCTTGGACTGGCAGACGATCTGCTTGATACAGTTGTTTGCTATAATTTGCTTGTGTCTGGCACCACATTTGAAATGCCGCCACTGTCTCTCCATGCCTGGCTGGCTACAGGGTTGCAATTTGCAACCAGCTTGGTGTTACCAGCAATGGTGACTACCTCCCACAATCAGACAGTCTTCCTGTCCAAGGTTCGTGTCTCAGTGGATACCCTGTGCCACCCTGCCAAGGTCCAGCTCATCCTACCCTGTATGCCCTGGTTCCAAGACTGGCCTGTCCTGCACTATCTCAGATCTAGCCATTTCTGCTCTGCACCAGATATCTGACTGAGGAAGCCGCCGATTTCTATAGGCGGAGAAACACGTCTAATTTGATCCTACCTACCTGCAATAAGCACCATAAACCTGCCTCAACACGCTGGGGAAACACGCTAAAGAACTCTGGAATCTGGATAAGGTTCCTAGAAAGGTACTTGAGCACCAGAGCCGGGAGTGAATAGAAACGGAACCCAGGAGGAAATATGGTAATGATGTGCATTTAACATGACCATGTTTTAAATATCAGCTGATATGCATGAATAACTTTTGCAGCTTTGAGAGAAGTATTTATCAGCTAATGAGTAACCAACTGAGTGCTGCTGTGTATTAAACCAGAGATAATCCTAAGGGGGAGAAAAAACCATTGAGACTCTGCATTATGGGGGTCATTCCGAGTTGTTCGCTCGCAAGCTGCTTTTAGCAGCTTTGCACACGCTAAGCCGCCGCCTACTGGGAGTGAATCTTAGCTTATCAAAATTGCAAACGAAAGATTCGCAATATTGCGAAAAGACTTCTCTGTGCAGTTTCTGAGTAGCTCGAGACTTACTCTGCCAGTGCGATCAGTTCAGTGCTTGTCGTTCCTGGTTTGACGTCACAAACACACCCAACGTTCGCTCAGACACTCCTCCGTTTCTCCAGCCACTCCCGCGTTTTTCCCAGAAACGGTAGCGTTTTTTCACACACTCCCATAAAACGGCCAGTTTCTGCCCAGAAACACCCACTTCCTGTCAATCACATTACGATCACCAGAACGAAGAAAAAAACCTTGTAATGCCATGAGTAAAATACCTAACTGCATAGCAAATTTACTTGGCGCAGTCGCACTGCGGACATTGCGCATGCGCATTAGCGACTAATCGCTCCGTTGCGAGAAAAAAATAACGAGCGAACAACTCGGAATGACCCCCTATTTCTCTATCGTCCTAGTGGATGCTGGGGTTCCTGAAAGGACCATGGGGAATAGCGGCTCCGCAGGAGACAGGGCACAAAAAGTAAAGCTTTTCCAGATCAGGTGGTGTGCACTGGCTCCTCCCCCTATGACCCTCCTCCAGACTCCAGTTAGATTTTTGTGCCCGGCCGAGAAGGGTGCAATTCTAGGTGGCTCTCATAAAGAGCTGCTTAGAGAAAGTTTAGCTTAGGTTTTTTATTTTACAGTGATTCCTGCTGGCAACAGGATCACTGCAACGAGGGACAGAGGGGAGAAGAAGTGAACTCACCTGCGTGCAGGATGGATTGGCTTCTTGGCTACTGGACATCAGCTCCAGAGGGACGATCACAGGTACAGCCTGGATGGTCACCGGAGCCGCGCCGCCGGCCCCCTTGCAGATGCTGAAGTAAGAAGAGGTCCAGAATCGGCGGCTGAAGACTCCTGCAGTCTTCTAAAGGTAGCGCACAGCACTGCAGCTGTGCGCCATTTTCCTCTCAGCACACTTCACACGCAGTCACTGAGGGTGCAGGGCGCTGGGGGGGGGCGCCCTGGGAGGCAAATGAAAACCTATTAAAAGGCTAAAAATACCTCACATATAGCCCCCAGAGGCTATATGGAGATATTTAACCCCTGCCTGGATTCACAAAATAGCGGGAGACGAGCCCGCCGGAAAAGGGGCGGGGCCTATCTCCTCAGCACACGGCGCCATTTCCTCTCACAGCTCCGCTGGTCAGGACGGCTCCCAGGTCTCTCCCCTGCACTGCACTACAGAAACAGGGTAAAACAGAGAGGGGGGGCAAATTTAATGGCAATATTTTTTTGATATATATAAAGCAGCTATAAGGGAGCACTTATTACAAGGCTATCCCTGTCATATATTTTTTGGTGTGTGCTGGCAGACTCTCCCTCTGTCTCCCCAAAGGGCTAGTGGGTCCTGTCTTCGTGTAGAGCATTCCCTGTGTGTCTGCTGTGTGTCGGTACGTGTGTGTCGACATGTATGAGGACGATATTGGTGTGGAGGCGGAGCAATTGCCAAATATGGGGATGTCACCTCCTAGGGGGTCGACACCAGAATGGATGCCTTTATTTGTGGAATTACGGGATAGCGTCAACTCGCTTAAGCAGTCGTTTGACGACATGAGGCGGCCGGACAATCAATTAGTGCCTGTCCAGGCGCCTCAAACACCGTCAGGGGCTGTGAAACGCCCTTTGCCTCAGTCGGTCGACACAGACCCAGACACAGGCACTGATTCCAGTGGTGACGGTGACGAATCAACCGTATTTTCCAGTAGGGCCACACGTTATATGATTTTGGCAATGAAGGAGGCGTTACATTTAGCTGATACTACAGGTACCACTAAACAGGGTATTATGTGGGGTGTGAAAAAACTACATATAGTTTTTCCTGAATCAGAAGAATTAAATGACGTGTGTGATGAAGCGTGGGTTGCCCCTGATAAAAAGCTGATAATTTCAAAGAAATTATTGGCATTATACCCTTTCCCGCCAGAGGTTAGGGAGCGCTGGGAAACACCTCCTAGGGTGGACAAGGCGCTAACACGCTTATCTAAACAAGTGGCGTTACCCTCTCCTGAGACGGCCGCACTTAAAGATCCATCAGATAGGAGGATGGAAAATATCCAAAAAAGTATATACACACATGCAGGTGTTATACTACGACCAGCTATAGCGACTGCCTGGATGTGCAGTGCTGGGGTAGTTTGGTCAGAGTCCCTGATTGAAAATATTGATACCCTGGACAGGGACAATATTTTACTGTCGTTAGAACAAATAAAGGATGCATTTCTTTATATGCGTGATGCACAGAGGGATATCTGCACACTGGCATCACGGGTAAGTGCTATGTCCATTTCGGCCAGAAGAGCTTTATGGACGCGACAGTGGACAGGCGATGCGGATTCAAAACGGCATATGGAAGTTTTGCCGTATAAAGGGGAGGAGTTATTTGGAGTCTGTCTATCAGATTGGGTGGCCACGGCTACAGCCGGGAAATCCACCTTTCTACCTCAAGTCACTCCCCAACAGAAAAAGGCACCGACTTTTCAACCGCAGCCCTTTCGTTCCTTTAAAAATAAGAGAGCAAAGGGCTATTCATATCTGCCACGAGGCAGAGGTCGAGGGAAGAGACAGCAACAGGCAGCTCCTTCCCAGGAACAGAAGCCCTCCCCGGCTTCTACAAAAGCCTCAGCATGACGCTGGGGCTTCTCAAGCGGACTCGGGGACGGTGGGCGGTCGTCTCAAAAATTACAGCGCGCAGTGGGCTCACTCGCAGGTAGATCCCTGGATCCTGCAGATAATATCTCAGGGGTACAGGTTGGAATTAGAGACAGATCCACCTCGCCGTTTCCTGAAGTCTGCTTTACCAACGTCCCCCTCCGAAAGGGAGACGGTTTTGGAAGCCATTCACAAGCTGTACTCTCAGCAGGTGATAGTCAAGGTACCTCTTCTACAACAAGGGAAGGGGTATTATTCCACTCTATTTGTGGTACCGAAGCCGGATGGCTCGGTAAGGCCTATTCTAAATCTGAAGTCCTTGAACCTGTACATAAAGAAGTTCAAGTTCAAGATGGAGTCACTCAGAGCAGTGATAGCGAACCTGGAAGAAGGGGACTTTATGGTATCCTTGGACATCAAGGATGCGTATCTCCACGTTCCAATTTACCCCTCACACCAGGGGTACCTCAGGTTCGTTGTACAAAACTGTCACTATCAGTTTCAGACGCTGCCGTTTGGTTTGTCCACGGCACCTCGGGTCTTTACAAAGGTAATGGCCGAGATGATGATTCTTCTTCGAAGAAAAGGCGTATTAATTATCCCATACTTGGACGATCTCCTAATAAGGGCAAGGTCCAGAGAACAGCTAGAGATGGGATTAGCACTATCTCAAGAGGTGCTAAAGCAGCACGGATGGATTCTGAATATTCCAAAATCCCAATTAATGCCGACAACTCGTCTGCTGTTCCTAGGGATGATTCTGGACACGGTTCAGAAAAAGGTTTTTCTTCCCGAGGAAAAAGCCAAGGAGTTATCCGACCTGGTCAGGAACCTCCTAAAACCAGGAAAGGTGTCTGTGCATCAATGCACAAGAGTCCTGGGAAAAATGGTGGCTTCTTACGAAGCAATTCCATTCGGCAGATTCCATGCAAGAATTTTCCAAAGGGATCTGTTGGACAAATGGTCAGGGTCGCATCTTCAGATGCACCTGCGGATAACCCTGTCTCCAAGGACAAGGGTATCTCTTCTGTGGTGGTTGCAGAGGGCTCATCTATTGGAGGGCCGCAGATTCGGCATACAGGATTGGATCCTGGTGACCACGGACGCCAGCCTGAGAGGCTGGGGAGCAGTCACACAAGGAAGAAACTTCCAGGGAGTGTGGTCGAGCCTGGAAAAGTCTCTTCACATAAACATTCTGGAACTAAGAGCAATCTACAATGCTCTAAGCCAGGCGGAACCTCTGCTTCAAGGAAGACCGGTGTTGATCCAGTCGGACAACATCACGGCAGTCGCCCATGTAAACAGACAGGGCGGCACAAGAAGCAGGTGTGCAATGGCAGAAGCTGCCAGGATCCTTCGCTGGGCGGAGAATCACGTGATAGCACTGTCAGCAGTGTTCATCCCGGGCGTGGACAACTGGGAAGCAGACTTCCTCAGCAGACACGATCTTCACCCGGGAGAGTGGGGACTTCATCCAGAAGTTTTCCACATGCTAATAAACCGTTGGGAAAGACCAATGGTGGACATGATGGCGTCTCGCCTCAACAAAAAACTGGACAGGTATTGCGCCAGGTCAAGAGATCCGCAGGCAATAGCTGTGGACGCGCTGGTAACACCTTGGGTGTACCAGTCGGTGTATGTGTTTCCTCCTCTGCCTCTCATACCAAAGGTATTGAGAATCATACGGCAAAGCGGAGTAAGAACGATACTAGTGGCTCCGGATTGGCCAAGAAGGTCTTGGTACCCGGAACTTCAAGAGATGGTCACGGACGATCCGTGGCCTCTACCTCTGAGAAGGGACCTGCTTCAACAGGGTCCCTGCCTCTTTCAAGACTTACCGCGGCTGCGTTTGACGGCATGGCGGTTGAACGCCAGATCCTAAAAGGAAAAGGCATTCCAGAAGAAGTCATTCCTACCTTGATTAAGGCAAGAAAGGAAGTCACCGCGAAGCATTATCACCGCATTTGGCGGAAATATGTTGCGTGGTGCGAGGATCGGAGTGCTCCGACGGAGGAATTTCAACTGGGTCGTTTCCTACATTTCCTGCAATCAGGATTGTCTATGGGTCTCAAATTGGGATCTATTAAGGTTCAAATTTCGGCCCTGTCAATATTCTTCCAAAAAGAATTGGCCTCAGTCCCTGAGGTCCAGACTTTTGTCAAAGGAGTACTGCATATACAGCCTCCTGTGGTGCCTCCGGTGGCACCGTGGGATCTAAATGTAGTTTTAGATTTCCTCAAATCCCATTGGTTTGAACCACTAAAAAATGTGGATTTGAAATATCTCACATGGAAAGTGACTATGTTACTGGCCCTGGCTTCCGCCAGGAGAGTATCTGAACTGGCGGCTTTATCTTATAAAAGCCCTTATTTAATTTTCCGTTCGGATAGGGCAGAGCTGCGGACGCGTCCGCATTTTCTCCCTAAGGTGGTATCAGCGTTTCACCTGAACCAGCCTATTGTAGTGCCTGCGGCTACAAGCGACTTGGAGGACTCCAAGTTGTTGGACGTTGTCAGAGCTTTAAAAATATACATTTCAAGGACGGCTGGAGTCAGAAAATCTGACTCGCTGTTTATACTGTATGCACCCAACAAGTTGGGTGCGCCTGCTTCTAAGCAGTCGATTGCTCGTTGGATTTGTAACACAATTCAACTTGCACATTCTGTGGCAGGCCTGCCACAGCCTAAATCTGTTAAGGCCCATTCCACAAGGAAGGTGGGCTCATCTTGGGCGGCTGCCCGAGGGGTCTCGGCATTACAACTCTGCCGAGCAGCTACGTGGTCAGGGGAGAACACGTTTGTAAAATTCTACAAATTTGATACCCTGGCAAAAGAGGACCTGGAGTTCTCTCATTCGGTGCTGCAGAGTCATCCGCACTCTCCCGCCCGTTTGGGAGCTTTGGTATAATCCCCATGGTCCTTTCAGGAACCCCAGCATCCACTAGGACGATAGAGAAAATAAGAATTTACTTACTGATAATTCTATTTCTCGGAGTCCGTAGTGGATGCTGGGCGCCCATCCCAAGTGCGGATTATCTGCAATACTTGTACATAGTTATTGTTAACTAATTCGGGTTATTGTTTAGGGAGCCATCTTTCAGAGGCTCCTCTGTTATCATACTGTTAACTGGGTTTAGATCACAAGTTGTACGGTGTGATTGGTGTGGCTGGTATGAGTCTTACCCGGGATTCAAAATCCTCCCTTATTGTGTACGCTCGTCCGGGCACAGTACCTAACTGGAGTCTGGAGGAGGGTCATAGGGGGAGGAGCCAGTGCACACCACCTGATCTGGAAAAGCTTTACTTTTTGTGCCCTGTCTCCTGCGGAGCCGCTATTCCCCATGGTCCTTTCAGGAACCCCAGCATCCACTACGGACTCCGAGAAATAGAATTATCGGTAAGTAAATTCTTATTATTTCAATCCACCCGGAAGTTAAGTTCACTGTGTTCCAAAGCAGTGTGGACTCTTTTCTAGTATACATCTTGAATAAGAGACATTTGCAACAATTTTTTCAACGCAGTAACGAATTATCAATGTCTCCAGCTTGAGCTGTCAGAACAATTCAGTATTTTGATAGAGGTTGGAGACCAAGTAACACTGAAATGAAACAGTGTGAGTTAATTATATCCAGCTGTTTGTTCTGAGGGTGTGTAGAAAGAAAAGATTGCACAGAGAAGAGTATTGAATTGTGTTACTAAATGTGTTATTATTGTTTTTTTATGCATTACCATGTTTTTTAGATATTCATTTTCTTAAAACAATGTGAAATTAGTTTTAGAGGTAAGGGAAGGAGCTTTTTATTAAATATAAAAGTTGAGAATAATAAAAGTATTTTAATAAGAAATTTACTAGCGCTATCTGTATTTCTTTTTATTTTCTTTAGTGCATTGTAGTTAAGGGGCAGAGAAGTCCCCTTTTTACAGCGAGCTGCATGCAGATTTCTTTAAGATTTTGAAAATTATTTATATAGGACATATACACTAATTAAGACAATAATTAGCGCCAGGGAGCCACTTTGTTGTGTTTGTGTGTTTGACACTGTGTGTGTGTGTGTGTCTGGGCCCTCATTCCGAGTCGTTCGTTCGGTATTTTTCATCGCATCGCAGTGAAAATCCGCTTAGTACGCATGCGCAATATTCGCACTGCGACTGCGCCAAGTAATTTTACAATGAAGATAGTATTTTTACTCACGGCTTTTTCATCGCTCCGGCGATCGTAGTGTGATTGACAGGAAATGGGTGTTACTGGGCGGAAACACGGCATTTTAGGGGCGTGTGGATGAAAACGCTACCGTTTCCGGAAAAAACGCAGGAGTGGCTGGAGAAACGGGGGAGTGTCTGGGCGAACGCTGGGTGTGTTTGTGACGTCAAACCAGGAACGACAAGCACTGAACTGATCGCAGATGCCGAGTAAGTGTGGAGCTACTCTGAAACTGCTAAGAAGTTTGTAATCGCAATATTGCGAATACATCGTTCGCAATTTTAAGAAGCTAAGATTCACTCCCAGTAGGCGGCGGCTTAGCGTGTGTAACTCTGCTAAAATCGCCTTGCGACCGATCAACTCGGAATGAGGGCCCTGGTCCTGAGTGCTCAGATCCATACACACACAGCAAACTTGGTAGGAGAAGCTGCTACCACTGCACCAGCTGCAATCCAATCGCAGCTCTTGGACTGGCAGCCGATCTGCTTGGTACAGTTGTTGGCTATAATTTGCATGTGTCTGTCACCACATTTGAAATGCCGCCACTGTCTCTCCATGCCTGGCTGGCTACCGGGTTGCAATTTGCAACCAGCTTGGTGTTACCAGCAGTGGTGACCACCTCCCACAATCAGACAATCTTCCTGTCCAAGGTTTGTGTCTCAGTGGATACCCTGTGCCACCCTGCCAAGGTCCAGCTCATCCTGCCCTGTATGCCCTGGTTCCAAGAATGGCCTGTCCTGCACTATCTCAGACCTAGCCATTTCTGCTCTGCACCCACTAGGTCCAGGCTTCTTTGAAATGTGCCCCCTCCAGTCCAGCCTTCCCTGTCCTGTGCCCCCAATCTAGCCTTTCCTGTCCACCACCCACATTTTCCCTGTGCCCTTCACAACCACTTTTCCTCTTTCCCTGCCCCTCATCCTGCCACCCACTTTCATCTTCCATATTTTCCTTCTACATCCCTTACCATCCACCTCCTCTTCTGCTGAAGGTGATGGAGTCCTGCTGGCAGATCTTCTCATTGAAATAATTTTTCCCTCCAACACTGCAATTACCAGCGAAAACACCAAGAAAAAAGACATATAATTGTCCTGGGTGGTGCACAATTACACCTTAATAAATGTAACTTTTATTATTCACATATTAAAAATGGT
Source organism: Pseudophryne corroboree (assembly GCF_028390025.1). Lineage (NCBI taxonomy): Eukaryota > Metazoa > Chordata > Amphibia > Anura > Myobatrachidae > Pseudophryne > Pseudophryne corroboree. Next base: position 513,580,356 of record NC_086448.1, on the reverse strand, counting down.
GTAATGTATATTCGAACCTGAAAAATAGAATATAGACATTAATAAATATTCGTTATACAGCACTCTTGTAACACAAATATAATTGAAATCTTATTGTGTGCTATAATAGTTAAATAGATAATTAATGGGGATCGGTATGGGATTCTGGCAGTCAGGCAATCGACGCCTGGAAACCGTCAGCCAGAATCCCAGGAGCTCACCACGCTTCGAGCCCGGTGTTGCCACACTATTATATTCCCCCTCGGGTGGTGGTGTGGACCACCACCCGAGTGGGAATACTGGACTTGGATCGGGATTCCAACCACTGGCATTTCCCCAGCTGTCGGGATTTCGGCGTCGGTATCCTGACTGCCTGGATCCCGACAGCCGGTAATTTAAACGCATCCGAATTAATGTATGCAAAATCTGCACAAATCAGTGTATTTGAGCTTGTGCACTGTCACATCATTTATGTACCGCCCCTCAGATTTGCCCGTGGCTGACAGGATATCTCTTTAACTAGAGCTCATAGCTCATTACTGTCAGTCTTTCACAGATAGAGCTATAGGCACACTCGTGCTGCCTCTCACAAGTTAAATACATCCTTAAGCTGACATATTTTAATGCATCATAATATTACAACACAGTGGTCATATCCATGCACAGCATAACAGCTGACATGTACGTTTCGCAGTATAACTTTATCCATGGCAAACGGTACTGCCCCCTAAGGGCAGTACAGTTTGACAGTGTTTGCCAGTGAGTCCAGTATATTTCTGTATTTGTAGTTTTACATATTATATGGTAGAATGACATGCTATAATAACACCTACACCCAAAACCCAAACTATGGCAATATAAAAAAAATTGGTTTACGCACCAGTTTATTGTTCCACCCCTACTGTAACCACAGACATTATCCACAGCTCCACCCACCTCAACATAATGCTGGGTTTTGTTTTTTTCTGGGGCAGAAGTGGGGTGAGGGGTTTGAACCCTGCCCATTTTGTCAGTCCTGGGCCCCCCAATTTCTGATGGCAGCTCTGCAAGGGGATGAATGGAAGAAAGCATTCAACCCTCAAGATGGGCATTAAGAATATTTGATCATGCCATTATGTCTCAGTAATGTCCAAGTTGTGATCCAGAAGTTTGTAATGAAGTATTTCAGGATCTCCTGTTCATATAGTATGTATTGTCATATACCTGGAAAACATTCAAATGTTTTACAAAGATTTAGAGACCCATGAGAAGATTGCCTAAGAGGTTTTATCTTGTCTCCTTTCAAATTATTTGTATTATATACCTGATAATTGTGCATTTGAACAACCAGAGATGCCCTTTTTGTGATACATTATATATTTTTCTGGACTTCGAACAGATCCTGGCAAACGATCCACAATCACTAGTTGGTCTCGTCCCTGCAGTTTTAGGGCCATACGTTTCCTGGGATTCTGTAATTATTATTGATAGTTCCTCTGAAGTTATAATAATGCTGTAGCTGTGATAAAAATATACAGTTATAACAATATTTAAGTAAAACAAATATAGACACATTAATTTACAAAAGTAAAGCTTGCAAGTATATATTAAAAAAGTATGACCCATCAATTGTGTTAATTATTTATTTATCTTTTTTATTATTTACAATTAATCTTTTTTTTTTCTCTGACGTCCTAGTGGATGCTGGGGACTCCGTAAGGACCATGGGGAATAGACGGCTCCGCAGGAGACTGGGCACATCTAAGAAAGATTTAGGACTATCTGGTGTGCACTGGCTCCTCCCCCTATGACCCTCCTCCAAGCCTCAGTTAGATTTCTGTGCCCGGCTGAGCTGGATGCACACTAGGGGCTCTCCTGAGCTCCTAGAAGAAAGTATAGTTTAGGTTTTTTTATTTTCAGTGAGACCTGCTGGCAACAGGCTCACTGCAACGAGAAGAAGCGAACCTACTTAAGTGGTGGTAGCTTGGGCTTCTTAGGCTACTGGACACCATTAGCTCCAGAGGGATCGAACACAGGACCCGACCTCGTCGTCCGTTCCCGGAGCCGCGCCGCCGTCCCCCTTACAGAGCCAGAAACAAGAAGGTGGTCCGGAAAATCGGCGGCTGAAGACTTCTGTCTTCTACAAGGTAGCGCACAGCACTGCAGCTGTGCGCCATTGCTCCTCATGCACACCACACACTGCGGTCACTGATGGGTGCAGGGCGCTGGGGGGGGGGGCGCCCTGAGCAGCAATAATAACACCTTGGCTGGCAAAACTAACACCATATATAGCCCCAGAGGCTATATAGGTGTATATTAACCCCTGCCAGAAACGATAAAATAGCGGGAGAAAGCCCGCCGAAAAAGGGGCGGAGCCAACTCCCTCAGCACACTGGCGCCATTATTCCCTCACAGCTTCGCTGGAAGGAAGCTCCCTGGCTCTCCCCTGCAGTCCTGCACTACAGAAAGGGTAAAAAAGAGAGGGGGGCACAATTTAGGCGCAGTATATATATATTATAGGCAGCTATAGGGGAAAACACTCTGTATAGTGATATCCCTGTGTTATATAGCGCCCTGGTGTGTGCTGGCATACTCTCCCTCTGTCTCCCCAAAGAGCTTTGTGGGGTCCTGTCCTCTGTAAGAGCATTCCCTGTGTGTCTGCTGTGTGTCGGTACTGCTGTGTCGACATGTATGATGAGGATAATGATGTAAAGGCGGAGCAAATGCCTGTGAATGTGATGTCACCCCCTGCGGGGTCGACACCAGTGTGGATGGACTTATGGAAGGAATTACGTTACAGTGTCAGCTCCTTACATAAAAGGTTTGACGACATAGGACAGCCGGCTACTCAGCTTGTGCCTGTCCAAGCGTCTCAAATGTCATCAGGGGCTATAAAACGCCCGCTACCTCAGATGACAGATACAGATGTCGACACGGATACCGACTCCAGAGTCGACGATGATGAGACGAGTGTACCCTCCAATAGATCCACCCGTTATATGATTGAGGCTATGAAAAATGTTTTACACATTTCTGATGATACCCCAGGTACCACAAAAAAGGGTATTATGTTTGGTGAGAAAAAACTACCAGTAGTTTTTCCTGCATCTGACGAATTAAATGAGGTGTGTGAGGAAGCGTGGACTTCCCCAGATAAGAAATTGATCATTTCTAAACGGTTAATGGCTGCGTACCCTTTCCCGCCAGAGGATAGGTCACGCTGGGAAACACCCCCTAGGGTAAATAAAGCATTGACACGCTTATCAAAGAAGGTGGCACTATCGTCTCCGGATACGGCCGCCCTAAAACAACCTGCTTATAGAAAGGAAAGTACCCTAAAAGCTATATACACACACACTGGCATTATATTGAGACCCGCTATTGCATCAGCTTGGATGTGCAGTGCTGCTGCTGCGTGGTCAGACTCCCTGTCGGAAAACATTGATACCATGGATAGGGACAATATTTTGCTAACGATTGACCATATAAAAGACGCGGTCTTATACATGCGTGATGCACAGAGGGATATTTGCCGGCTGGCATCAAAAATAAGCGCTATGTCCATTGCCGCCAGACGGGGGTTATGGACTAGGCAATGGTCAGGTGATGCCGACTCCAGGCGGCACATGGAAGTTTTACCCTATAAAGGGGTGGAACTTTTTGGGGAAAGTCTTTCAGACCTCGTTTCCACAGCTACTGCTGGGAAATCGACTTTTTTGCCACAGGCTACCCCACAGCAAAAGAAAGCACCGTATTATCAGGTACAGTCCTTTCGGCCCCAGAAAAATAAGCGGGCTAGAGGCTCATCCTTTCTGCCGAGGGGCAGAGGAAGGGGGAAAAAGCTGCAGCACACAGCTAGTTCCCAGGAGCAGAAGTCCTCCCCTGCGTCCGGTAAGTCCACAGCATGACGCTGGGGCTGCTCAGGTGGAATCGGGAACGGTGGGGGCACGTCTCAGGATTTTCAGCACACGGTGGGCTCTCTCACAAGTGGATCCCTGGGTCCTTCAAGTAGTATCTCAGGGGTACAGGCTGGAATTCGAGACGTCTCCCCCCGCCGTTTCCTAAAATCTGCCTTGCCGGCAACTCCCTCTGCCAGGGAGGCAGTGTTGGTGGCTATTCAAAAACTGTATTCACAGAAAGTGATCGTCAAGGTACCCCTCCTTCAGCAAGGAAAGGGTTACTACTCCACAATGTTTGTGGTACCGAAACCGGACGGTTCGGTGAGACCCATCTTAAATTTAAAAGCCTTGAACACTTATATCAAAAGGTTCAAGTTCAAGATGGAATCGCTCAGGGCGGTTATTGCGAGCCTGGAGGAGGGGGATTACATGGTATCCCTGGACATCAAGGATGCGTACCTGCATGTCCCCATTTACCCTCCGCACCAGGAGTACCTCAGATTTGTGGTACAGGACTGTCACTATCAGTTCCAGACGCTGCCGTTCGGGTTATCCACGGCACCGAGGGTCTTTACCAAGGTAATGGCCGAAATGATGATACTCCTTTGCAAGAAGGGAGTTTTAATTATCCCGTACTTGGACGATCTCCTGATAAAGGCGAGGTCCAAAGAACAGTTGATAGTGGGGGTGGCACTTTCTCAGGAAGTGCTACAACAGCACGGCTGGATTCTAAACATTCCAAAGTCACAGCTGGTCCCGACGACACGTCTTCTGTTCCTGGGAATGATTCTGGACACAGACCAGAAAAGAGTGTTTCTTCCACTGGAAAAAGCCGAGGAATTGTCATCTCTGGTCAGAGAAATCCTAAAACCAGGAAAAGTGTCGGTACATCAATGCACACGAGTCCTGGGAAAAATGGTAGCTTCGTACGAAGCAATTCCATTCGGAAGGTTCCACGCAAGACCCCTGCTTCAAAACCAGCCGGTACTGATCCAGTCAGACAACATCACGGCGGTTGCCCATGTAAACAGACAGGGCGGCACGAGAAGCAGGATGGCGATGGCAGAAGCCACAAGGATTCTCAGATGGGCAGAGAATCATGTGTTAGCACTGACGGCAGTGTTCATTCCGGGAGTGGACAACTGGGAAGCAGACTTCCTCAGCAGGCACGACCTCCACCCGGGAGAATGGGGACTTCATCCAGAAGTCTTCCAAATGCTGATCAACCGGTGGGAAAAACCACAGGTAGACATGATGGCGTCCCGCCTCAACAAGAAGTTGAAAAGATATTGCGCCCGGTCAAGAGACCCTCAGGCGATAGCGGTGGACGCTCTAGTGACACCATGGGTGTACCAGTCGGTTTATGTGTTTCCTCCTCTACCTCTCATACCCAAGGTACTGAGAATAATAAGAAGGCGAGGAGTGAAAACCATACTCGTGGTTCCGGATTGGCCAAGAAGAGCTTGGTACCCGGAACTTCAAGAGATGCTTACAGAGGACCCTTGGCCTCTGCCGCTCAGACAAGACCTGCTGCAGCAGGGACCCTGTCTGTTCCAAGACTTCCCGCGGCTGCGTTTGACGGCATGGCGGTTGAACACCGGATCCTGAAGGAAAAGGGTATTCCGGAGGAAGTCATCCCTACCCTGATCAAAGCCAGGAAGGATGTCACCGCAAGACATTATCACCGCATTTGGCGAAAATATGTTGCTTGGTGTGAGGCCATGAAGGCCCCGACGGAGGAATTTCAACTGGGTCGATTCCTGCACTTCCTGCAAGCAGGGGTGACGTTGGGCCTCAAATTGGGGTCCATAAAGGTCCAGATTTCGGCTCTGTCGATTTTCTTCCAAAAAGAACTGGCTTCACTGCCCGAAGTTCAGACTTTTGTCAAAGGAGTACTGCATATTCAGCCTCCTTTTGTGCCCCCAGTGGCACCTTGGGATCTCAATGTGGTTTTGGCATTCCTGAAATCACATTGGTTCGAACCACTTAAGACTGTGGATTTAAAATATCTCACGTGGAAAGTGGTCATGCTGTTGGCCTTGGCGTCGGCCAGGCGGGTTTCAGAATTGGCGGCTTTGTCTTGTAAAAGCCCTTATCTGATTTTCCATATGGATAGGGCAGAATTGAGGACTCGTCCTCAGTTTCTCCCAAAGGTGGTCTCAGCTTTTCACTTGAACCAACCTATTGTGGTGCCTGCGGCTACTAGGGACTTGGAGGATTCCAAGTTGCTGGACGTAGTCAGGGCCCTAAAAATTTATATTTCCAGGACGGCTGGAGTCAGAAAGACTGACTCGCTGTTTATCCTGTATGCACCCACCAAGCTGGGTGCTCCTGCTTCTAAGCAGTCTATTGCGCGCTGGATTTGTAGCACTATTCAGCTGGCGCATTCTGCGGTAGGCTTACCGCAGCCTAAATCTGTAAAAGCCCATTCCACACGGAAGGTGGGCTCATCTTGGGCGGCTGCCCGAGGGGTCTCGGCTTTACAACTTTGCAGAGCAGCTACTTGGTCGGGGGCAAACACGTTTGCAAAATTCTACAAATTTGATACCCTGGCTGAGGAGGACCTGGAATTCTCTCATTCGGTGCTGCAGAGTCATCCGCACTCTCCCGCCCGTTTGGGAGCTTTGGTATAATCCCCATGGTCCTTACGGAGTCCCCAGCATCCACTAGGACGTCAGAGAAAATAAGAATTTACTCACCGGTAATTCTATTTCTCGTAGTCCGTAGTGGATGCTGGGCGCCCATCCCAAGTGCGGATTGTCTGCAATACCTGTACATAGTTATTGTTACAAAAATCGGGTTTTGTTGTGAGCCATCTCTTCAGAGGCTCCATTTGTTATCATACTTTTAACCGGGGTTCCTATCACGTGTTATATGGTGTGATTGGTGTGGCTGGTATGAGTCTTACCCGGGATTCAAAAATCCTTCCTTATTGTGTCAGCTCTTCCGGGCACAGTTCCTAACTGAGGCTTGGAGGAGGGTCATAGGGGGAGGAGCCAGTGCACACCAGATAGTCCTAAATCTTTCTTAGATGTGCCCAGTCTCCTGCGGAGCCGTCTATTCCCCATGGTCCTTACGGAGTCCCCAGCATCCACTACGGACTACGAGAAATAGAATTACCGGTGAGTAAATTCTTATTTTTTGTATATATTTTTAGCATGTCTACAGCATTTATTTTTTGTATTTTAATGTAGATTGTTGAATGCAGTTTTTTTCAAGATGTATATCCTGAAAAAGCAATGTGATGTGTACGGGTGCCAGAAGTTGGGGAACAGGTAATATTATGTAGGAAATTGGAGGATTGGGTAGTAGTATGCAATGAGACTGGTATTAACTTGGATTTGGAAAGGTAAATGGGTGTTACGTGGGTGAGTAGCAGGAGCTTATTGGTATAAATATTATCTGTGAGGTATGACTAGTCGTGAGTAATGTCAGTAATCTGAAGGTGTTATAGAAACAATAAATAACAACAAACAGAAAATACAATAATACAGAAAAGAGAGATGTATTTTTAAAAACATTGATACTGTAACTTGCATGAGGAGGTAAGGGTACAGTATTGCATAATAGAGACAATGATGTGTCTCTCGTATTCTATAAACTATCATGAGCAGTACTCTCCTCCCTATTGACACCACAGACACTTGGTGGCACCATACAGGTATGTATAAAGGATACTACTACTACTACTACTACTACTACTACTACTACTACTACTACTACTACTTCTAAAGGGTGATTCAAAAGTTGCAGTACACTCTTTTGTTCAAAAACTGTGCAGGAAATAGGAAAACTGAATACTCCAGTAAGGTATGGGTGAGGTTCGGCTATCTTAGAGGATATGTACCGAACATGGTCGCCATTTTGAAATTGACCATCTTGAATCTATGTCAATTTTTTCAAATGGGGTCATGTAACATGTCAAACAACATAAAAATTTGCTGAAAAGTTTATTGTTGCAGACAAAATTGAAATAGCAGTTATGGTTCAAAAGTTACATCAACTTATTGCAGGTAACTGAAATAGGCTTTGACAAAAGAGAAGAGATTTGAGGTCAAATTGATGTCTGGAGAACAAAGTTGCCGTGTCATAGCTGCAGATTTTAACAACCCGCACCCAGAAAGACCTACAATTTCACATAACACTGTCAGGTGCCTAATTTCCAAATTCCTTGAAATTGGGACTGTCACGGAGTGGTCGTCCAAAAAGTGCTACTGACGAGACAACCTCAACAATGATTTTGGCATCCTTTGATGAAGAGCTCACAATGCAGCACATGACACGACATGGAAACTTCATTCTTCAGACATCAAAATGACCTCAATTCTCAATTCAAAATTGCCTAAAGATAAGACTTTCTGGATGCACTGTAAATAATTATTGGTTTGAATAACCTGGCAGGCTCTCTAGGGTGGCTGATCCAAAAAATGGCAGCTATTAAAATGACATATAAAAGTGGATGGTTCTATGACCCTAAAAGCACATAAACTGACAGCATAGGTATCAAATAAATTGTCAATTACATTAAATAGGATGTGTCTTCTTCAAAAAGCCCCAATAAGGCAAAACCACTATGCCAGTGCAAATGGTAGGCCAAGAGAACACAAAGTCAGATAATCCATCAATGTGGTAATCGTTATCAGTTCTGTGGAGATGATTATGAAGTCCTCCTTGGTGCAGATCATTATGCATTATGAATGGGTCCCCTTGTTAACGGTGTTCATTAGCTGGTGTTAGATAAGGTGATGGGATCCAATAAATTCACAAAAGTCCTTAGATGTGCAATAGGCTATCAGTCCAGGTCATCCAACACATTTTGCTGTCCACTACTTACAGGTATCAGTAGGCTGTATATTAATGCTTAATATATCTTGTATGGTGCCCAAGATGGCTGCCTCACCTTTTGTATACTCCTGAGCATCTCCATAAAACAGCTTAAATTCACCACAACTGACCTATGAATCATCATAAATATCCAAGGACTGACCTTGAACTTGTACTACTCTACGCGGACATTTCATCAAAACCAACGGATTGCATTCCTGCGCTGAGATACACACTGGATTGAATACTGGACTGAATCCTCTGCATATCTCCACTGAGAAATCCTTCAGTTTAGCAGCTGCTGTACTCTGCATTGGACATTACCCAGATAAGGTACTGTGGATTACAACCTATCTTTGGCTACATCCAGCCCCTCACTTAGACATCATCCACCTCTTTTCTCTGAGCAACAAATAACTGACTTATTGCATTAATCTACTAATATCAGTATATTCAGGCTCTGAATTGCTGAAGGCTCACTGTTTAAAATCAGGATCCATTTCCAGGACACGTTATCACTACCCCCCACAAAAAAATCTACTTCAAAGGCCTCTCACACTGAGACTTTTCACACCTACACAGTAGGAATTGGCTTCTAACACCTTTCCAAAAGGCTGACTATCCTAGGATAATTGACTAAATCAGCAGTTATTTTATTTATTACTTGCTTCAAATATACACAATAGGTTATAGCAATAACTTTGTTCATAATCCCATTATAATTTTGGATCACATACCGAATTGGGGGAAAACAAAACACACAAAAAAAAAAAAAACCCACTGCTTTCTCTCCCTCTCTCATCATCATATGCAGCTCAAATTTATAGTAATCTGTCATTGATGACCAAATGTATACGTATTGCTCCAGCTTCATTCTTTCACTCCGCCCACCACGTTCTGCAGTTCCTATCACACCATCACAGGCTTCTATTCTCCAATCCCTTGGCATTTTAAAAAGAAAACACAGGCGCATTCGTGGGAAGCGAGCAGGCCGGAAATGTATTTCCCCCAGGAACCATCTAAGTCCTTTGCCCACCTGCTCACCCCCATACTCAAAGAACAATCAAATAGAAGTGATACCCAAAAGACGGCCCTGTGTTTGGAAGGACAGAACTGTCAACTCTCACTTTGTGACCCCCATACCCAGAGCTCCTGCACTTAACATAAAGAAAACTGAAGGCCCTCTGGTATGTCCAATCAGGTCAGTCCTTTGTAATGCCAGATCTATAAGAAACAAGACTGCAACAATTGCTGACCTTATTGAATCTGCAGATCTAGCCTGTATTACAGAGACCTGGCTAGATGAAAATGCAGCACCTATATTGGAGACTGCAGTACCAACAAACTACTCTGTCATCCACAACCCAAGACTGGACCGCAGGGGTGGCGGGGTGGCTATCTGCTTCAAAAAAGAACTTAAACTTAGGGTCCACCCTATTGAAACTACTCGCTCATTTGAGTGCATTGCTGCCCGGAGTTCGACAGGATTAGGTTTCAGAGTACTTCTCATTTACCGGCCACCTGGAGATGGAAAGATATTTCTACAAGAAATTGCAGACACTGTTGCTGGCCTGGTTCTGGAACATCAAAGATGGCTCATCCTCGGGGATTTCAATGCATGGGTGGATGATGAGCTCTCATGCCTTGGCCAAGACCTCCTGTGCACAATGAATGGTCTGGGCTTCACACAGGTCATTCCCTCTGCCACACATAAAAGTGGTCACACTCTCGACCTTGTCTTTCAGATTGGATTAGAAGTCACTGACCTAAAAATAAACCCAGTCATCTGGTCAGACCACTACTCCCTCTGGTTCTCAGTTGCAACCCCTCAATTAAGATCTCTGCCCGTGGAGTTGACCAGGTATCGTCCAAGGAGGGGTATGACTCCCCAGGCTCTTGCAGCAAATCTGGATCTCTCTGCTATACTGGGTGCCTGTGAAGATCCCTGTTCCCTAGTCCGTTATTATAATAGGGATGTTATGGCTGCAATTGATATTATCGCCCCTGTGCGTTTAAGACCTCGTAAACCACAACGTCAAGCTCCATGGTTCGACAACAGTGTTAGTGAGCTCAAGAAAAGGGGGCGTAGACTGGAAAGACGATGGAGGAAGACTAACCTAGTGGATGACAAAATAAAACTAATAAAGCATAACGAAGAATATCAATCGACAATCACTCGTAAGAAAGCACAGTTCCTGTCAAATGAGATCACAGCAGCAAACAATAGGCCAGCTCAACTTTTCCGCACAGTGGAGATGCTTTGCAAGCTAGCATGCCTGCAGACTGATGTCTCATGCCTCTCCCAGGCAAGATGCAACGAGTTTGCAAACTTCTTTGCAGATAAAATATCCACCATCCGGGCTGGAATCTCCACAGTGCCATCAAAGGAGTGCCAAACTACAAAGCCTGCCAATATAAGCTACCTGCCTTCATGGACCAGCTTTGATCCAGTGGATGTAAAGGACACTGCTGAAATTGCTCGTATTTTGCGTCCCACCACCTGTGATCTGGACCCAGCTTCAACCAAGCTTCTAATAGGTTGTATGGATATAATTGGTCCTGTCTTTACAAAAATTGTTCAATGCTCTTTGCAGACAGGCATTTTTCCAGGACCCCTAAAGGAAGCAATTGTTAGACCGCTTCTTAAAAAACCTAATTTAGATCCCGACTGCATGACCAACTACAGACCGGTATCAAACCTTCCTTTCCTAGGAAAGGTTATTGAGAAAGTCGTTGCAAATCAACTGGAAACCTGCCTGACAACCCATGATATTTATGATCCATTTCGATCAGGATTCAGGAGAAGACATAGCACTGAAACAGCCCTGGTGTGTGTGTTAAATGATCTTCTGATGGCAAAAGACAGAGGTGACTGTTCAATATTAATCCTTCTGGATCTCTCGGCAGCATTTGATACCGTGGACCATGGGCTTCTGATTGAGCGACTGATACATTTCTGTGGTCTGGATGGCACAGTCCTAAACTGGTTCAAATCATTTCTCACAGGCAGGTCACAGAGAGTATCATCAGGATTATACTCATCACCACCAGTGCCATTGCCATGTGGTGTCCCACAGGGTTCTATACTATCCCCCATGCTTTTTGCAGTATACATGCTCACATTGGGCGAAATAATCAGGCGCCATGGCCTGGACTACCACTGCTATGCAGATGATACACAACTGTACTTGTCCTTTGCTCCGGGCACTGATAACCCAATAGCAACCCTAAATGGCTGTCTAGCTGAACTACAGGAGTGGATGAGCGCCAGTTGGCTGCGACTGAACCCGGATAAAACAGAGGTCCTTATGATACGACCGCAACATCAAAGGACAAGACTGCAGCTTAGCCAACCAACTGGACTTACACTCGGGGATTCAGAATTACAGACCAGTGATCATGTGCGGAATCTTGGCGTTGTCCTGGATGGTGGCTTGACACTTAAACATCAGATATCAGCCACAATCAAATCCTCATTCTTTCACCTGAGGAACATAGCCAGAATCAAGCACTTAATTCCCTCAGATGATATGCCAAAAGTCATACATGCATTTGTATCATCTCGTTTAGACTACTGTAATGCCCTCTACCTTGGTCTACCAGCAAAAGAATTGCAGCGCTTACAGCTGGTGCAAAACACAGCTGCCAGGCTATTAACCAACCAGCCCCGTTCTAGCCACATAACACCAATCCTCTACTCCCTTCACTGGCTGCCTGTACGATGGCGAATCATCTTCAAGATTGGCTTACTGAGTTTCAAAGCATTACATGACCAAGGCCCAAGGTACCTGAAACAGCTTCTGACCCCATACTGCCCCACTCGATTACTGCGATCTGTAGATGAAGGACTTTTAGCAGTACCTAGAATCTACCGTAATTCATCTGGGGGTCGAGCTTTTAGTCATGCGGCTCCGACTCTATGGAACTCACTTCCTCGCACAGTGCGAGAGGCCCCAACTATAGAATCCTTCAAAAGTAGATTCAAGACTTTTCTGTTTACTCAAGCATTTCCATAATGTCCCTTTTAGTATCTTCATGCTTCTGTATTTTATGAAAATGTACTTCATTATTTTCTGTACTATATTATGCTATGTATCTGTTAAGCGCCTTGAGTCCTATTGGAGAAAGAGCGCTATATAAATAAAATTATTATTATTATTATTATTAATGTACTTCTACTTAATGCAATGTTCATTGACGTGTACTAAAATTACTGTACATTTGCAATCAGGTTGCTTTAGCTAATAGAACACTTCCCCAATGTTTAGGATACTGTAAAAGAAGACCTGGTGTCAGAACATACTATGCTTCTTGCTACTTCCGATCATTTGCTGAACTGTAAACCAGATGCCCTTTGACAGAGTTTCCTACCCCCTTTGATTACCAGTCCCTCTCCCTCACTTTTGTTGAAAGGGTGGGGGATGGGGAGAATGAGATCTTGACAGCTTGTATAGGGGGTCAATGCATAAACCATGATCCAACACGCTCAATTACTGTTCATGGGATCTCTCTCCATCCCCACCTGCTCTCATCCATCCTCATTTGCATCTGGTGCCCAAAGGCAAACATTTTTCATGTTTCCCAGAGTTATGCTACTGCTTCCACTAGCACTTTGGCACCAGATAGAATAAAGAATGTCCTGATCTGCCCATTCTCATGATTACTGTACACTCATTTTGAATGTTATTTTATTATGACAAAATGGGATAAATGTAATTTTACACCCCTCTCTCATGATTAGACACACTTTTAATTTGCAGATATGTTTCTTGAGAGCAGAGAGCTTTGTGCAGGGAAGCCTATCTGAGGCAAAAAAGGAAATGACACATCATGGAGCTCATTCAGATTTAGACGCATGGTGTGTTTGGGGCAGACAGGAAAAGACGCACACAGAAAACCTATGTAAAGTCGTGAATATAGATGATACCTAACACATAAGTTTATGTTTAAGTACTCACTATAGAAGTGGCAATACTTTAGATCTGTTGTTAATATTTATTGAAAAACCGGACTTTTCACGTGAAATGCAATTACAGCCTATTCAATTATCCTGGAAAATTTATCGGTGATCATGTTTTCACTAATTTCACTTCACCTTCTCTGAAGCAGGTGAAAAGTTGGGAAAAGTCACTATTTTAAGGTAAAAATGTTTGGATATGGTACAGAACTCCTGGGACACCCCCCTTTATGACTAATTAGGCACGTTGAAGTTTTTAATTATTTTTAATTGGCCAATAATGACATGTCATTTTTGGGGTGAAAAAGTTAAAAGTGATGGAAATTGGGGTTCAAGGTATGGGACAGGTATATTGGGGTGCTTTATGAGTGGGACAGGTGTTTTTTAGGCTTGCAGATGGGAGTAATCGGTCTGTTTCCACTTTTTTTTTTAAGTACCCTAAAATGACCCAAATATATACTTATACCCATTTTCATGTACCCCAAATTTAATGAGAGCATTTATTTTGCTCAAAAAAACTTGCTTTCTATCATTTTTTTGCATTTAAAAAAAATGCATATAACCGCCATTTCACACAATTTAAGTCCCCAAAAACTCTCTAATGTGATCTCTAACACACTTCTCTTCTGTTTTCCTATGTTAGTTTAGCATTTTTTGGGGTACAGGCTGATTTCCCCATTTTCACCTGCACTTTTCACTGCAAGAATTTTCACGTGAAACCCGGTCGGAATTGAATAGGTCGAAAAATGGAGTGTTTTCGCGGCAATTTTCGGCCGATTGCCGCGAAAAATTTTCGGGCGAAAAATTGCAGCGAATTTGTGGATAATTGAATATCCCCCACAGTGTTGGTGGTGCAGCAGGACACAGCAGGGGAGGGGCTGGACAGAGCTGTGGACAGAGAGAAGGGTGGGGTGGGACAGAGCAGAGGGTGGGATGAGGCATCATCGCTTGGAGAGTGATAAAATGGAGAGTGATAAACAACCAGCTCCTAACTGTCATTTTCTTAAACAGGTGCCTGTGACATGGCAGTTCGGGGCTGATTGGTACTTTTTCTCTCTCCATTTTATCACTCTCCAAGTGATGATGCATCTAGCTATGTGTGGTTCTGGGAAGTGGTGATCAGTGTGATGACATGGCACTACCAAACGCCCATACATCACAACACCATTACATGCTCCAGACAGCCTTCATATATCCTCCTGGATTACAGCAGCATACCTCTGACAATACCAACACACTCATACCCTATCCACAGACAATTCCCTGCCCCAAATAACACCAAAAAATATCAACCCCACCAGCAGATACCACTACAAGAAAAGAAGCATCAAAGAAGGCCCCATTCAGGTGAGTGTTGTGGTACAACTTGCCTCAATGATCACAAGGCCAACTCCAATAAGGTTGGCCTTGTAATCATTGAGGCTGTGCAATATTGTAGAACCCAGTGCCTGTGCTGTTTACAACAATGCAGTCTGCAGGATGATCTTTCATGTACCATTCTTTAGCGTTTCAGTCTGACCTGGTGTATTCCGTGTACCAGGATCTACTGTATCTTCAGGACAAATGTAAAATCTTTTCTGAATGCGCCATAGAAGGCATTTTCTCCAACATCCCACTCTCCCTAACCAGTAGAAGTTTGGGGGTTCCATGATAGGAATCCCAGTAGTTTTGGAATACTCATCCAGAGTTGGAAAAGCTTTATGTCCTGGCAATGGCCAGTGGGATCTATTCAAACATTAACAAAGTGAGTAAGTCTCTAAACCTGGTATTAATCAGATATGTAGTGACGCTTTCTGGGGTGAATGCTGGACTGCGGGTGTATCTGGAATCAGGTCCCCGTTTTTGCCTGTGTAGAGGACCGTTTCAGGGGAAGTGGGGTATTTAGGTGGGTCTTGTTGATTGGTTGCTTAAAGCAAGACTGGAGAAACCGCCTAATATGTAAATGTCGTTAGTACCATCTCGCTGTCACTGTGTTGCAGTGTCTCCTTGCGAATAAGTGTTTGCTCTCAGTGATAAGGCAGTGATGCGAAAGCAAATGCCCAAACTGGACAAATGATGGTGAACTAAGGAGGTTTTCAAAGCAAAAGATGAAGGTGCCTTACAATAAGACAGGACAGGAATGAAATGAGCTACTTACAATTTACTGCAAGGAAATTTTGTCAGTGACCTTTTGAATGCTAAAACAATATTGCAGATGGGTGCTAGGGATAGGGCCACCGGGACAGATTGGGTTGCCAGGACATATGGGTAAGTTACCGCTGGGCCAGTAACATAGCCCTGTGGCCAGGCCGGCTACCACTGCAGCATTTGCACTCCACTGGAACCCACACAGGAAGCTGTCATCTGCCCTAGCTTGCAGGCACTTCCTGTTGCTGCTAGCCTGTAGCTGTGTATATATATATATATATATATACATACACACACGTATAAACAAAACAATTCCAGAGTGAGCTAGTTAATAATGGAATTTAGATTATGTATCATTTTCAAAATTCACATTAGAATGACTATCAATACAGTGACTTTGTTGGGTATAAATACAAATTCATATTCTTCTTTTTATTGTATAAGAGATTCAATAATCCTGATACTTGTAGTCCAAACATGGCGGGAAGGAATCTTCTGAATTCCAATGACATGAACATCAACCTCACATTCCAAACCAACCAGGAAGAGGTTAGTTTTATGGATCTATCTATCTATCTTTCTATCTATCTATCTATCTATCTATCTATCTATCTATTTATGTCAAGAATAACAGATTGGAAACCAAAACATTTTGATAAGCCTACAGATTCCAACAACTATATTGAATAAATTCCCATTGACAGCAAACACCACCACAACTGGCTACAGTAAATGCAGTACCCAAAAGCCAATTTTTCAAAGTAAGAAGGAACTGTAGGGAAGACACAGTACAGTATATCACACACAAATTCACAACATAAAAAGAACTTTCCTCAAAAAAGTATACACGGAGGAAACTCTCAGTCATGCAGCCCATACTGCCATAAACACAGAAAGGTCCTTCCTGATTCAGCCCAAAGAAAAACTCTCCGATTCAAGATTCTAAGTTCCAGTAGTCATTCCTTACAACTTTTGATTCCAGCCATAAATAATTGGAAACCATTACAAACCGACATTGGCATATCCTACAAAATGATACAATGCTTTGTGAAACCATCCGTAATCACCCTGTTGTCATCTATAAAAATAGCAAGAAATCTGAAAGATCATCTAGTAAGGAGTACATTACCATCAGTACTGATCAACCCTATTCACCAAGGGATTCCACCAATGTCGTATGTGCATAGCTTGCAAACAAATAAAAACCAAAACATCAAAATACACTGAAATCTCAGTTAATGACACCTCAATGAAGATCAGAGATTTTATTACCTGTAAAGCGTATATAGGAAGAACCTCAATAGCTTTGAAAACCTGGATAAGCGAACATCTTAGAAACATCAAAAAGGGACTAACCATCCACAGTCTCAGATCATTTTCGGATAGAACATAATTGCGCTGCAAATTTGATTAAGTATTTTGCAAGTCTTGTACATATAAAACCAACATGGAGAAATCACAATACAGAAACAATTCTGGCCAAAACTGAGATGAAAACCATTTTTCAATTAAAGACGTTGACACCAACAGGATTCAATCAAGATTTCGAGATCAAATGGTTTATCTAAACCTCATTTCCCACATCTAACAAGGAACTTACACTCACATAGTCACAGCTCTCATGTTTAGTTCCTATTGTTATCAAAATCGTTTATATTATTAACAAACCAATTTTATCCTTTTCCTGTCCCTTTTTTGTCAATTTCAATAAAACAACATGGAGAACATAAATATTAAAAAGAAATCATCTTTCAGGAATCTAAGGCAAGTAACTTTAGCCTATGACAGAACAATCAATCTCTCTACAAAATGAACATTCCAGCCAGTTAAAACACTAAGTATTTAATTAATCAACTACCAACATTATCCCTATTATCTTCTGAAGACTTGTTAACAACAATTTCATCTGAATACGAATTTAAAACTACAATTTCATCTTTCCCTAAAATCCGCCCTCAAAAGAGATGGCTGCCGCTGCAAACCCTACAAGAGAAACTCAATAAAGGGAAGAAAGAAAAAAAATATAGAATTTTTTATTTTTTGTAATTTCACCTAACTTCCGGCCATGATGACGTCACTGTCGGTTCCAGCCACATCCAACCAGAAGTACCTACAAATTGGCACCGGAGGAGGGGCTTCAGCAGCTCTTTGCTTAATAAAAAGAGCACCAGAGCATGGGCAAGCTCTACAGCCTTAAAAAAGGGACCATTAATGTCCTGAAACACGTCAGCGCTCAGCACCCACCATCTGCAGGACACCAGAGGAGATTCCTAAACCAGGAGGAGGACATTAGATCTGGGAGCCAAGTGCAGGGTATGTCCAGAGTACCTTGCACTCTTTGAGAACCTACAGCTCCTACACCCAACCCTGTTAGCACTCCTTACTGCTACTAAAGTAACTTAAGACAAATGAGCACTGTCTCTCATCCAGTCAGTATTCTTTTTACATACACATTGCACCTGTGCTAATTTAATGCATTTTTTTTTTACTTTTATTCACCTGTATGATATACCAGTGTAACTGCTTGTTTTATCAACATACTAGCTGGAGTACCCAGCGTTGCCCAGGATTTTAAGAATGTCTGTTTCCAAAAATAAATGTAAATATTAAACACACAATACAAATAACATTGTA